>NC_086233.1:50747373-51109873 GCF_036321145.2 Pelmatolapia mariae | reverse complement strand
TCTGCTCCTCTGGCCCTCGAGTGCATCTGCCATCTGCTCCATGGAGCTCAGACTTCTGGGAACATTGTCATTGATCAGAGACAGAAAAGCTCGCCCCTGTCTCATCGACGCCATCTCCTCATCGAGCAGGACGATGTTATTGTCCCGATCGAGCTCCACCCCACCCAGCAAAAGCTGCACGAGTAGGGGGGGGGAGACAAATGTTCATCAGTTATTTGTAATATTTAGCTTGCCTAAGTGTAGCCTTAAGTAAAGCAAAGAAAAGTACCTCATACATCAGGTTTGCATTGGAAACTAATGGGTCGGTGTTCTGAGAAGCTGGACTTAAGCCTTCAGCCACATCTAAACAGGAAAACAATGAAGTTTAGCTGCACTGTAATCTAAATTAGTCAGTGGTGACAAACTGTCAGGGTTCAAATAAACACCTGTTCATCCATTTTGATACATACTGCACAACTGCATGCAGCATTCAGTGACAACATTCAAATTTCTCTCTTTTCTTCGCAGCCATGCCAGCGGACCTTCTGTTACTCACCCTGCAACACCTGCTCAAAGCAAAGCCACAAAATGACCTGGAGGAAGATTTTCAGTTGGGAGCTCGCGGTCATTCTTCTTCTGATTGTTATCGGCAGATAATACACTCCTCACCTCATCTCCTCACCTCTACTCTTCCTAGTACTCTTTTGTGACTTCAGGCAGGCGCAGCTTAGACTGAATACCGTGCATTTTTCCACCTTGGAAAAAGAGACCAAAAGCCAGTTGGCAGTGATGCAGAGCAGACAGAAACGGATGGAAAGCTTTCAGCGAGCAGAGCTCAGAGAGGCAACTAATTCTGTTGTTCTTTTATTGAGCAAATTTCCAGCATGAACATCAAATATAGGAAGCACATGAATGCACAGTATATTCATGTAAAACAAGAAAAAATATAAATACATGAAATTAGGTAAAGTGAATTCAAAGTGAGGCAACCTCTCAACATAAATAATTCAAGGAAAGAAAAATGGTGAGTCCATATTTTTTTCCTTCATAAACTTTAGTATTTTTGTGTAAACTTCTTATCTCTACCAGGACTCCCTGTCAGTGAGTCAGCCAGCTCTGCACATGTAAGCAGAATTCCTGCACTGATTCACAATCTTTTATGCAAGAATTCACTGCATGGATGACATTCATTCAAGTTGTCTTACCTCACCCTCTTTGTTAATAAGTGCAGCTCGATGGAACACATGTGTCCCTCGCCATTTTTTTTTAAATTATGCATGATCGAATGTTGCTGTCAGTATAAGCAACACAGAATACACGTATGTGAATGAGAAGGAGACTCCTGTTCCAATGAAGCTGCAAAGAGAAAAGCCAGTTAAGGTAGTTGAGTTTCAATACTGGTGGTCAGCAAGGCTGAGATGGTTTGAACGCATGCGGATGAGGGATAGTCTATATATTGGACAAAGGATGTTGAATATGGCAGGAGGAAAAGATAAAGACCACAGAGAAGATTCATGGATGCAGTGAGGGCATGCAGATGGTTGGTGTGACAGGATGCTAGGGATGGGCTGAGATGGAGGCAGATGATCTGCTGTGATGACCCCTAAAGGAAGGAGGAAGAAGAAGAACATAAAAGGCAAGACGAAACTGGCAAGCTCCCAAAATATTATTCAAGAAGCATGCCACCCATATCAAGACAACACACAGATGCACATACCGTCCCATGTGTCATAGCAGTGAGAGAGAGAGAGTACGTCTCCCACGTCTACATGAGATCACGTCTAAATGCTAGAGTGCATGACATGAGTTGCTGCCATGTGACTGGCAGATTAGACAGTTAAACAGGTGTGTAAACCATGTGGATTTTACGGATTCGTTTTGACGTAAACATTTAATTACAGTTTTTTTTTAATGTTAAGCGACTTGTCGCGGCCCTCGTGCAGTTTCCTTAGGGCCCAGCAGGGGGCTGTGCCACACACCCAATTGCAAGTTGCAGAAACCGCAGTAACACAGCTTAACCACAGGGATGCAGTAGCACCCATTGGTGCCGGTGAATGTGTCATATTTGCGTGCTGAAAAAGTTTATTTACTTCCGGTGAACAGTTTAGCTCCTTCTGAATGATAGAATAGTGGAGATAAAGGTAACCGTATTTGTTTGTTACTCACATTTAAAGCCTTGCGTTTTTATTTTTATTTTTTGCCTCATTCACAGCCCTAGTAATAACACAGTCGACATAATTTTACGGTTGAATTTGTGCTCCAGAGGATTGTAGTCTGCTAACTGCTTTAGTGCTAATGCTAGCTAATCCTATCCGTGAACGCAGCACAGCTAACACGATTAACGTAGTAAATGTAAACTAGCATCCTGCTATGTCAATGAATTCACACATAATGTAACTGCAGGGTTTTATCGTTACATTTAATGGCATCTTGATAGAGTTTTTGAGCAGCTAGCATGGTATCTGCACTCAGTTGTTTATTTGTGAATTAACTCGCTAAATTCCTGATGTTGGCGAGAATTTAGAAACATTTGTGAATGACACTTAATCGGACAACGAATAAAATTTACAAAGCATGTGGCAGCAACTTAAAATAAATGGCAAGGTTATGTGTAAACGCTCTGAAAGACTTTCTGTTTTAAGTTTTAAGGATGTATAGGACAGCTATTCAGAGTTACATACTTAACCGTGTTAGAATGGTTTACATTTATGTTGTTATAATAATTCAAATAGTCATTAATTTTAAAGAGTTCGAGAGTTTTCTTTATCATCTGTGTTTAGTTTATACTGCAAAAGTGACTCATTGCCTATTCGCATATACTTATACTAACTAGCCTATTCGCATATACTTATGCGAATAGGCTAGTTAGTTACATTCACTGAAATTTGAACCATATCATCTCATTGGAGACAGGTTTTATTGGAAAAGTGGCGTGTTATTATTAACTAGATATGCTGAAAATATACTGACATCTGAGTATAAACATGTCGATCAGTGTTTGTTACTTTTTCACAGGCGAGCAGAAAAGATGGAGTCCAGTGAGGAGGGTGGCCTCAGTGTTGGGGGATCGGTGGGCGAGGAAAACTACTTCCTGGGGTACACATTCACGGACCGCTCCCACTCGAGCCGAGTGGTGAAGAGTATTATGGATCTCTGCCTGGAGGACGGCCTGTTTGCTGATGTCACCATCACCGTTGACGGCAAAGAGTTTCACCTGCACCGCCTGGTGCTGTCTGCGCAGAGCAGCTTTTTCCGCTCCATGTTCACCTCCAATCTCAAAGAGTCGCACAACCGCATTATTGAGCTTAAGGATGTCAGCGCTACCGTCTTCCAGCTGCTGATTGACTACATCTACCATGGTACCATTAAACTGAGGGTGGAGGAGCTGCAGGACACCTATGAGATGGCGGACATGTACCAGCTGACTGCTCTGTTTGAAGAATGCTCGCGCTTCCTCTCCCGAACAGTGGAGGTCAAGAACTGCTTGCAGGTGGATTATTGTTTTTGTAACACCTGTTCTCATAGTCCTTGCTTCTTGGCAATGGTGCTGCAATACAAGTAATTCCTTTTTCATCTAGGTGATGTGGCTTGCAGACAGACACAGTGATCAGGAGCTGTATACTGCAGCGAAGCACTGTGCCAAAATCCACCTGGCCCAGCTGCACCAGACTGAAGAGTTTCTAAATCTGCCCCTCTGTCTACTACTAGATATCATCAAAGGTATAACACTTTGCTTCTCTGTCACCAGACTAGCAATTATTTTTACATATTTATTAAAATACATTTAGGATTTTAATGTTGCATTGCAAAAAAATGATGCATGTATGATTAAAAAATAAATGAATAAATCAAATAAAAATGTGGCCATCTGCTGCTGACAAGGGCTAATTATTATTTTAAACAAGGGTATTATTATTGGCTTTGAGTTCAACAATTGATGCATTAATATTTATTTAAATCCTGAAAGTAGGATGTGTGAATAATGAACACTGTGCCTGAACTAATCTGAAAAAACCCCCCCCAAAAAAAACAAAAACCCAACGCTAAATCTAGATATTCTTCAAAAAAAGGCCTTTTTAAATTTTTACAATTTTAACAGAGAAAACATTTTTATGATCCTTTAACAGGAAAAAAAACCACATCTTCTGATCTAGTTTCAAACATGCCTTGTGTTTGTGTTCAGATGGTGTTCCAAGTTCTCAGAATCCAACAGTGGCCATCGAGTCATGGATAAATCACAATAAAGTCGAGAGAGAGGAGTTTTCTTGCATCCTTCAAGAAAATCTTAAGGTAATTTTTCTCATATGGAGCTGTGAAATATTTTTAAAAAAGATTTACATTGCTGATGTTTCCTTTTCTTCGTCTTCAGGAAATTGGTGAGAATGTCCATATTTACCTGATTGGCAAGGAGGAGACGAGAACTCACTCTCTGGCCGTGTCGCTGCACTGCGATGAGGATGATGCGATCAGCGTGAGTGGCCAGAACAGTTTATGTCATCAGATCACCGCAGCCTGCAAACATGGAGGGGACCTATATGTGGTGGGGGGTTCTATCCCGCGGCGCATGTGGAAGTGCAACATGCACACGATGGACTGGGAGCGTTGCGCACCACTTCCCAGAGACCGCCTCCACCACACTATGGTGTCCGTCTCCACTGAGGATGCCATCTACTCACTGGGAGGCAAAACGTTGCAGGACACGCTCTCTAATGCCGTCATCTACTACACAGTGAAGGACAACATGTGGACAGAGACCAACCAGCTGGACACCGCGGTGTCGGGGGCTGCTGGCGTCAACCTGGGAGGCACCATCTACCTGCTGGGAGGGGAGGAGAATGACATGGATTTTTTCACAAAGCCTTCTCGCCTCATTCAGTGCTTCGACACCTCCTCCCAAAAGTGCCAGATCAAACCTTACATGCTGCCGTTCGCCGGCTGCATGCACGCAGCAGTCCACATGGACGTGATCTTTATCGTAGGAGAAGGAGACTCACTGGTGTGTTACAACCCACTGCTCGAGAGCTTCACACGCCTGCGCTTCCCCGAAGCGTGGAGCTGTGTCCCTTCACTGTGGAAGGTGGCCAGTTGTAATGGCTGTATTTACGTCTTCAGAGACAAATGTAAGAAAGGAGACGCAAATACTTTAAAGTTTAACCCGGCCACGTCTGTCGTCTCCGTAATCAGAGGTATTAAGATCCTCCTCACAAACTGGCAGTTTGTTTTGGCCTAAGCTCTCCGCGGTACGTTCACACTGTGGTCAACACACCAGCCACAGAGAATCAGGGAAGACTGTTGGTTGACTGACCAAGACTTCACTCATGGAGACGTCCTGTGAAGAAATTTGTCCACGAGTTGTATTTACTCAGCTGTGTCACTTATTCCATTCAGACTCCACCACCGGCCACACAACAACAGTTCAGCGGTGTGTCGCTTGTACTACAACGTGTCTCGTTGTCGGCTCCTTAGCCGAGAATCCAATTTGTGGTGATGCTGTGAACAGTGATGAACTAATCTATTGTTTTCTGTGCACTCCTCATTTATTGACACGCATGAACAGCTTCAGTGTAAAAATATTAATGAACACAAGGCATCTTTCACTATATTGTAAGTGTGTCATGATATTGTAGGTCAGATATCACAAGATGTTTTTAAAGTGCTCATGTTATACTTGTTTTCAGAGTCTACTAGAATAAGTTTACATACTTTAATGTTGAGAAACACGTTTTTTCTGAGTGTGTACACGGCCTTTTCATTCCAATAACTATTGCCCTGTCTGTTTAAAGCCCACTCCGGAGAAAAACACTTTGCTCTGATTGGTTTGTTAGAATGATCAAAGCAAAGCAAAGTTGCCTAATGTACATAACCCACAATGGTTATGAAAGCTTAACCTATATTCAAAATATATTGCAGCTTCTGACTTTTTCTGAACGACTATTTTATCTGTAAATATTAAACGATAGCTCCAACGTATGTGAATGGTCATCACATTTCGTCACACAGTGTTGCTGTTAGCAAGATTTTAGCTGTGAAGAGAAAATATTGATTGGGAATTTGCTATTTTAAAAAGAAGCAAAACAAAACAACAGCTGTTTTAGTTTGAACATGACAAGGTGGGGCAAAATATTAATAACACAGTATATATCATAGGTAAGAAACTCACGGGGAGCTAAATAAAATGAATTGGCATTAAAATGTAAATCTTACTGTAATGATTTTAATAACTATAGGTTTATAAAAAGATTATAAATCTTAATTCTTTTCATTTTTGTGTCCATTTGTTTCTTGTTTTTTGACTGAATTTTGTTTGAATCACCACTGAATCTGGAATGAAGGCTTGAAGCACAACGTGCCAGTAATAATAAAAATAATAAGAATAATACATGTATTATTATTGACACCACAGTGCTTAAATACATAACTCATACTTTTAATGCCTTTTTAGGATTATTTTTTCTACAGTTCCACAGATGTGAAGTATTGCAGAGGATACTTGCATTATGATAACCATTGTTGTAGTATTGTACCAGGAAAGTTTTTTGTGATTCCCAGGAAATTATGGTGGATTGTGGATGTAATTCAGGCACCTTTTTTTTTTTTAAAATAAAACTAACCATCGGGCGGGTATTATGCTTATGTGTTACATAAGATAAGTCACAGAACAGAAGCCTGGGCTACAAATGTGGCATTTCTGGTAGGTTTACATGCACTAAATGTGTCAGACTGAAGGTTAATGGAAACATGAAAGTATAGTACGGGCACTTTAAGTTGGTGTGTGCATAGACATGATAACAAAGGGTGTTTTTTAACTTTTCAGATTTTCTTGTCTCAAGATTGTATTTTTTGATGTACACCATACATGTTCAAGTTAACCATTATCTGAAATGTTAAATATATTGCTGTAGCTACAAGCTTTGAGTGGTTGTTTTGATATTTATAACCTTTAATGAATTAACAATGCTACCATTGATCCTGTGTTTAGATACAGTGATGCACTTACAAATTGTGCCTGTGTAGGTCTGGAAAACTTTTCCTGAAGAAAAAAAAAAGTACTTAAATAACATTTATCTGTTTATGTCCTTGTGAGAGAAAAGGGGCATCGAAGGAGAGAAAGCAACCACACAGACGCCAAAACTTTGATCCCATTGATGTTTTGCAGGAGGCTATGCAGCTGAAACCCAAGCCCAGTAACATGTCAGACTTTGTGAACTATTCTAAGCATCAGTTGCTGACGATAAGATGAGGGGTGGGGGTTTCTGGGGCCACATATGAGTCTCCATAAGGACTCGCAATAGGAATTGAAGCTAAGAGCACCAGTAAGACGGGCGCAGTTTGAGTGTCTGGATATAAGCTGCTCGCGAAACGGTGTCACAGTTCACCGCCGCCCATGTGAGGGTCTGGTCGGATGTTTTTGCGGATGAGTGCTTTTAAGTCTACAGAAGTTTGTGATGTCACTCGTGTAGTTAGTCCTTGAGCAATGTTTAGTGTAAAGGTAGATTGCTAGGAGCTGTAGTGACCTTGGGACGGTTTGCTGAGGGCAGAACATAATTCCTGAAGGGACACATGGTCTAGAGTGACAGGGCCATCTGCTGTAGCGCCAGCAGTAGGAGGAAGGCGGAGGGGGGGGGGGGTTGGACACCGGGGTGTTGAGAATTCCTTTTGGTGGGTGTGGAGGGACTAGATATTCTGGGATACCACTGCTATCACACTGCTTGGGAAACATTTTTCTTTGACGTGTTTCGAAAGGAAATCTGAGAGAGAATTTTGCAAATGCTTAATGGTGAAGGGGAAACGTGGCTCGGTTAAATGGGGAGGATATTTGCTTGGCCCTTCAGCTCTCCGTAAACCGTTTGGTAATAATGGTCTTGGTGTGTCGCCTTCTCATTTTGGTGGATCCAGTTTCCTTTCCATCTCAGCACAGCCGGAGCTGATAGAGCGGGATCCTGTGGGCCTTCTGGCACAAACCTCTCAGAGGGATCATCTTCAGGGGATCTTCTTTGGAGTTGTACTGTTCATGGCAAGGATCTATTTTCTTGCTGCCTCACTGAAATTGCATGGCCTAAACGAATGAATATTTTTATGAGGCACCTTGCACCAGAGATGGGCCAGGACCAAACCAAGCAGCAGATAGAGAAGGGTCTAAAGTTGTATCAGTCCAATCAGACAGACAAAGCTCTGCATGTGTGGACAAAAGTGTTGGAAAAGACCTCAGATCCCGGAGGAAAGTTTCGAGTGCTGGGGTGCCTGATCACAGCTCACTCAGAAATGGGAAAGTACAAAGACATGCTAAAGGTAGGCTATCAAAACCACAGCGAGCCACGTATAATAGTATAGTATATCTAGCATTTCTGTAAAGGAGTAAAAAAATCTACCTCAATAACTGTAGCTCATACATGTATGACTCATATTCCAAGACTAAACAGCCACGCTTTATTTATATTACTAATGTTAAGACATTATTCACATTTTGCATACTGTGCGATTACATTTTTCTGTTATGCAACCAGCAGTAGGCGTGTGTGTGCAGTTCCTGTTCCAGTTACTAAATGTCACTGAATATCTCATAATTTTAAATGTCATCATGTCAGCTGTGAAGTGCCACCGTTTACACAGTTGTAGCATTGTAACATTTCCGCAATGTGTCAGTGATTATTTCATGAGAAGAGGTCAAAGGTTACCTTCTTCCAACCACAGCGATCTTGAGAAGCATGGGTTAATTTGTAGCTTCCACATGATGCGGAGTAAATAAGTGCTCTGCAACCTAAGTATGAGTGTGGGGTGTCTTGTTGACATAATCATCCTTCCTGAAGCAGCGCCCGCTCTCACTAACTCAGCTTTAATGAGAACTGTAAAAAAGTAGGGGTCTTATGTCTGAATGAATTTAACGGATTAAAAAGTCTTTGAATCTGGGTGAAGTTGAAGACTATGCATGTTCCCTGCAACATTTATCCTCTTACTCTATCTGCAGTATGCCCTTGAACAAATTGACACAGCCAGAGAAATGGAGGACCCAGACTACCTGACGGAGGGCTACCTGAACTTGGCACGCAGCAACGAGAAGCTGTGCGACTTCCAGAAAACAGTCTCATACTGTAAGACCTGCTTAAACATGCAGGGTACCACTGTCAGCCTGCAACTCAATGGCCAGGTATGTCTTAGCATGGGCAATGCCTTCCTGGGTCTCAGTGTCTTCCAGAAGGCCCTGGAGAGCTACGAGAAAGCCCTGCGCTATGCACACAACAACGACGACAAGATGCTGGAGTGCAGAGTCTGCTGCAGTCTGGGAAATATCTACGTCCAGCTTAAGGTACTCAAAAAGCTGTTTTTCTGACAAGTGATTCTTGTTTTCCCATCATTACTTTTTGCTCAATTTCCCTAAAAATGAGCGCTTACCGATAAATAAATGTAAAAATCTTACATACTTTGGCCGTTCCAAACGTCTCCGCTGCGTTGAGTAAAACATTCACTGGACTGCACGTGTGATTCCACAATCAATGATTTTGCCAGCGTATTCACAGAGTATGACAACACTGCAGAACATCTGAGCCAACATCATCAATGCTTAGCCTGTGTAGTGCTGGGCATTGTAAAACAAGAGCTGAGTGAGTTGGCCGGCTGGTGTGTGTGGGTTTTTTTTTTGTAGTACCCTTGACATCTGAGATTTGTATATGTAATCCTCTGGCTTCCCAGAGAGGATTGGTTTCAATGGGATAGTGATGAAGTTCTGCTTGAAGAATGCACTCATGTGTCATGTTATTTTATGACACAAAAAAATATTACATCCTGCATCGCAACGCGGGGGGCACACAGACTAAATATTGTCTGAGTGCTCTTGTTAAGAAGATTAAAAACCAAAATGCTAATGTTAGTAGTATCTAAAAAGATGTGGCGCCCTTTTCTGGTGTCACCTAAGTGGTCATTCACATGTGCCTACAGGACTTTGAGAAAGCCCTGTTCTTCCCCTGCAAAGCGGCCGAACTTGTCAATGACTACGGCAAAGGCTGGAGCCTCAAGTATCGAGCCATGAGCCAGTACCACATGTCTGTAGCCTACAGGAAACTGGAGCGCCTGCCAGATGCCATGGAGTGCTGTGAGGTATTGTTTTATAACACATCATTACTGTCCTCGGAGACAAACTTACATAACTCAGAGCCTTCCTAGCCATCTTGCTGACCCAACCCCCATGCCTTTGATTGCTCTGAAGTTGGAGCTGCAGAGACAGTAGATGCTGCGCTGCCAACAGGTGCAAGTGGCAGTTGTTCTTTTGTACGAGGCCTTAGACCCTGACAAAAATATGCTCAGAGAGGCGCGGTTTAAAGTGTTAATGAAGAGGGTGGCTTTAGTCTTTGCTCTGTTCTAATTATGTACCGGGGGGTGAAAGATAACTCGATGTCATTGCCTCTAAGTGTAGAAGTATAGTAACAAGACAGCAGGATGCATTTCAGATTTATTACATTTAACCCAACAGTTTATACATCCAGACATATTCAGGATACCACGGACAACAGCTCATATTTATCCTATCACATCTCTCTTTCAATGCACACTGTGATACAAATAAATCTGTGTAACTGCAGTTAAGAGGATGCAGCTTAGAGTTTCGATTTAGTTCAGGGTGTTGGTGTTACATGATGGAGGTAGGACTCTTCTGATGTCTGCTCTTTACTTTGTACCAATAAACAATCTGTCTTTTGCTTCAACAGGAGTCCATGAAGATTGCCCTGCAGCATGGTGACCGGCCTCTTCAGGCACTGTGCTTGCTAAACTTTGCAGACATTCATCGCTGCAGACATGATGTTGATGTAAAGTGCCAGTATTGCATTCACATTAATGTAAAATTTCAAAACTGGTCATCTACAACTAGTCTGTGCAATTACCTTTTTGGGTTTTTTCTCTTCATATGTTCAGAAAGCATTCCCTCGTTATGAGTCTGCGCTGGGTATTATGACTGAGATAGGAAACCGTCTTGGGCAAGCACACGTCCATCTGGGAGTCGCAAAGTGCTGGCTTCTGCAGAAAGAATTTGACAAGGTGCCCTACAGTTTACACAAATATAAATTCTGACAGTAAAGGGACACAATGTTTTATTTGTACTCAAAATAAGTGATCATCTGGTATTTATAAAGTGTTCCTGTTCATGTTCCAGGCTCTTGATTCTTTGCAGCGAGCACAGGAATTGGCGGATGGAATGGGAAACAAGGTAACTGAACAGGAAAAAAGCTGCAGGGATAGTTTAGCCATTTCTTATTCTAGATTTGTTTTCTTTCAGTCGTGGTTGTAAAGATGACTGTTGGTTAAACAAAACAAGACACCTGAAGATTTTAAACACTAGTTTCTCATGCTTTTAAACTGTAAAGCAATGACATTGTGACTCTTTCTCTTATACAAGCTGTGCACACTGAAGGTTCACTGCTTGAGTGAAGGGATTTATCGGAGCAGGGGGCAGCTGAACGAGGTCAGAGAGCAGGTGGTGAAGTTCCTCCAGTGTGTCGAGGAGCTGGAGCTCTACTGCGGCATGTGTGGAGAGTCCATCGGGGACAGGGACCAAAAGCTGCAGGCCTTACCCTGTTCCCACATTTTCCATCTCAAGTGGGTGTCTGTTCAAATCTCGCCTGCTATTAGTTACATTACATTGGAGAAATGCAATGATGTCAGTGGGAGAAAAACAAGGCACTTGGACGAACGATGAAATGTTTTGCCACTGATCCTGCTCGATTGGGCATGCATCACGACTTTGCAGAAACAACAAAGTGCTGATTGTGATTTGGATTTTCGTCACCTATAAATTGTTCTCATAACCAAATCTAGATGTAGTTTAAAGAGTGTATTTCCCATGTTTCTTTGTATTTCAGGTGTCTGCAGACAAATGGGACAAAAGGATGTCCTAAATGCTTCAAGTCCTCCATGAAGCCGGGATTTGTGTGATTGCGAGGCTGTGTTTGCGCGTTGGATCTGCAGACACGGCATGGTGCCTCACAGGCTCCTGACTGATCTGAGAGACGCAGGCAGCCTTAGGATGTGCTGAGGAGTGTTTCATTGCTCTGAGCAGAGGATGCTGAACTGAATCCAGAGTGTCGAAGCGTGTGGCTCAGAAGACACGATCAAGGCATCCATCTTTCTTAGACAACAGTCTGAAGCTGACAGAGGAGGTATAACTGATGGAAGTGTTGCAATTCGAGATAAGCTGAAGAGCCTACATGGTCTCTGATGACTGGCCGTTTGTTGCAGCATTTAAACAGGAGACGGACCGTCAAAAGAACATTTACAGCATAGTGCGATTGTTATTTTATACACTGGAATTGCTTAGTACAAAGTGAGACGAAATTATATCTCCCCAGACTTAGTGTCGTGACTTTTTGTTCAGATTCAAAGATTCAATGCTGACTTTTTACAGCACAACACTTTGTTCTTTACTCAACAGTTGAGCCATATTTATTACTGAAACCTGTGTACATACTATTCTCATGTTAATTTCTTTTAAAAGTTTGATTTATTTGACGTGTTTTGTAAGTCCTGAAACGAACTAAAATCTCTTAACCATTCAAAAACTAGTATGTCTTTACAAAACAGGTACATGCAGCTGTTTTCTTCTGTCCTTATTCACAGAGATCCAGGAGCCAGCCAGTTTCCTTTTTCCTTTCATTGCTGGGAATGTTTCACATTCATTAATTCAAAGCGTTTTGAGAAGAAAACCCTACGGGGAAAGGATCTTTGACCAACCACACACTTACACACAGTTATTTGGGGGCAAATGTGTTCAGTGTATTTTAATGTATTGTATTTGTGAAATGGTGAAATCTCTGTATATTTAGAATATTTACTTGGAAAGGTATTTTAGCGAAGCCACTTTAACTGAGATATCATGTCAGTGAGGGGTTGCATGTTTTTTTTTTATTTACGATTCTGAAAAAAAAAGTTTAGATACTTCAAAATATGCACCAATGTGACTGCATAAGTATTTATTTCTTTATTTATTTCTTATTTAGTGGCTTTTATTATTCGTATCCCCTATAAATCATTTCTAAGGAACGATATGAAAAGAGCCGTCATAGACTGAGGTTTCTCACGTTAAGTCGTTTTGTCTCAAAAACTAAAACTCCTTTCACTAAATTTCCTGTTGAGATTGTGCTTGTAGATAGCTTTAAAGTACTCCCGTGGCCATTAAAGGGACACACTGATCAATTCAACAGCATAGTGATAAGGAGATAAAGATCTGATTTTGTGTTGACAAATGACAGGAGCCTTTTGAAATACTTTAAGTGCACATTGGAGATAGAGAAAAGTGAGAGCAACACATTTACACAAGTGTTTCTGAATAAGCACTTACATCTCTGATTATAAGAGCACCATTTGATCTTGCTTCTAAATGGCATCTGAATCTTATTTGCGCTCTCTGCATTCAAAATAATGCTGATTGACTGTTTACCTGTAGCTCACTCGCTGTAATGCACATATATTATCTGCCATATATTATTCTTGTTGTCTTGTTTGTAGTATAAAAAAACAACTTTACTGACAGTACAGCCGCCGCTCATCTTTTAACAATTTAAACTACCTCTGTTTTTGCCTTTGCGGATAAATGCAGTAATACCACAACATTTAAATACATGTAGATTTGTTATGTTTTTCTAGACGTCATGTTGATATAAACATGATTTATTCGATAATGTCTAAGCTGTCCAGACATGGATTGAGCCTGGATCATGGAGACCTTCACTAAAATTTTCTTTCTGTCTCGGATGAGGCTTAATCCATGTCTGAGAAGCTGACTGTAAGAGTTTGACTACGATGCATTGTTAGTATGTTTATGCATTTAGTCAAACCACCTTCTTGTGTTTAACATGTGGGTAAATAAAAACACTCTGAAAGTGACTGTATTTTTGTATTTTTGTTTGGTAATTTGGTAACAAAATAATTTTTCCAACCCACTACCACGGCTTCAGGGAATTATGCTTTTTCTGGATGACTTGCACGATTAACCAGAAATACCAGTTGGCCATCTTTTACTGAAACCGCCTACAGTCACAATGCCTTGAAAGTTTCAAGGAATTTTTCTTGTAAACTCACTCGATAGAAACCCTTCAACCTGATGGCTGCGAAAACCACGGTTCCTGAAGAAGACATAACTTGTCCTCAATGCACGGACATTTATTGCCTTCCAGTTCTTTTAAAATGTGGCCACAACATTTGCAGAGTTTGCCTGTTGAACTACTGGGAGTGGAAGGGATTGCGAGAGTGTCCTGTCTGTGGCATCGTGTCTGACACCGAGAGACCTCCTATTAATCTGGCACTGCACAATGTCGCAAAGGAACACAAAGTGCTTATAATGACCAGCAGTCAAAACAAATGTTGTCAGCACAACGAGAAGTTGAAGATTTTTTGTCACAACGACGGAGAGCTCATCTGTCTTATCTGCCAACTTTCAAAAGAGCATAAAGTCCACGAATGCAGCCCAGTAGAAGAAGCAGCCGAACAGAAAAAGGTTTGTGAAAATAGAAATACTTCAACCACAACACAGTGGAAGAAAGTCACTTATATTGTCTATTTGTTAAATTTTAATAGAAAGAATCTTAGGAGGCCTGAACTGATTAACAAGACTAATCAGCTGTTTGTTTGAGCTCTGAATGTTTAATTTCTTCTTGAATTTCAGGCAGAAATATCAGCCAGCCTTGAGTCTTTACAGAATAAACTCAAAAGACTGAAGAATACAAAGGAGAAATGGGAGGAAACTAAAACCTATATCAAGGTAAAAAATTTTCCACTGCCTCTAACATTTTGACAGCGACTCCAAGCATGCAATTTTATTTTGCCTCCAGCTTAGATTGAAAAATCCCTCCGCGTGACAACCATTCTTTCTCTTTACTGGCATTGAAAAACCCCACATTCCTTAACTTGCAGACGCAAGCATATGAAAATGAGACAGCAATCAAGGAGGAGTTTAAAAAGTTCCACCAGTTGCTTCAGGACGAGGAAAACACAAGGCTGAAGGTGCTCAAACTGGAGGAGGAAACCAAGACTCAAATCATGTGTAAGAAGCTGGAAAACATTAAAGAGCAGATCAACACTCTCTCCTCCACGATCAGTGATATTGAAAAAGCCCTCAAAGCACAGGATATACAGCTTCTACAGGTACATTTACTGTCATTATTTACAGACTGCTTTTATTTATATTAACTTCTAGATTATTTGTCCTAAAAACAGTCAAGTAAAAATGATTTAATTAAAACAACAACACATTAAATATTAAAAACAGCACAGTAGTAGTAGAGAAACATCGGATGTTATATATGGCAAATAAACATTTCTATGAAGCTTCGCTGTGCACAGTCCCGACAGTAACTTTTTCCTGTTATTGTAGTTTGTTTAAGAGAAAAGGCTGTAAACAAAAGATTAACCATGGTATAATGCATTCATCATGAAGTCCGCCTTTGAAGCCTGAGGTTTTTGTTTAGAGTTTAAATCGTGTTCATTTAAAACCACAGCTGTTGGCTACAGCTACATGTGCACGCATCCACCTATCACTTAGCAGCCACACTCCTAATATAACACCATCACTGAGAGGGAGGTCACTGAGGTAGTTAAGTAACTCTTGGGCGGTAGGGCCACTGAGGATGGATTGCAATTCACCTCGAGTTTCTCAAAGCTCTGGATATTGTGACACTGCTGTGGCTGACATGTCTTTGTAGCATTGCAAGGAAGTGAGTACAGTACCTCTGGATTGGCCGACTGGGGTTTTGATTGACCTTTTCAAGAAGGTCAATCAAAAGTGTTTTCCAGCTTCAAAGAAATCAGACTTCTCAGCCTCCCTGGGAAAGCACATGAGTTGATCCTCAGATTCAGGGGGAACAATGGAGTTTCAGGTAATTTAGCACTAGATTAACTTTTTGTCCTCCTGAACATATTGGAGGGTCGGTGGGAGTTTGCTTAAGTAATCTAGAGGTTTTTGGAGGACTTGGATAAGTCACAGGCCACAGGCCATGGTTCTCACTCTGAAGGGTATGGAAGAGTTACTGCTTCAAGTTTAGGAATTTAAGCATCTTGGAATCTTGTTTATGAGTGAGGGGAGAGTGATGTGGAAGATTTGGCATAAGAGTAAAGTTGTCAATCTACTTTCCCACCCTGTCAAAATGCTTGCCTGGTGGATGGAAAATGGATGAATGGATGGCTGGCCACTATATTAATCCACAGTATAATCTGAGCAAATTAGGTGGTTCATTGTATTATGTTTTGCATGTTGCCAATTGATACAAAACTGTATAAATCAAACTGATGTGAATGTTATAGTTTAGAAGGCTATTTGATCATAAACAGTATTGGACACACTGAAGGTTGGCCTAATGGTGGTGCTACAGAGTTAAATTTCAGCCAAATGTCACCTCATTATTATGATCATTAGTATCAAGCATAGCATAACGTTTTCCAGACAAGTTCAATTGTTCAGAATTGTTCCTCTCTATTTCTAGTTGTAACAGTTGCTGTTGTAATGCAGTGTATCGCCATATGGCGGCACCTCCTGTCTCATGTCTGGTGTGTCACCCACTTTTTGTTCTTCTTTGCACTCTCCCTGTAATGGATTCTCCCGTGTGTACGCGGACTAGTGTGCTCGCAAGTAATGTGTGGCAGAGGTTGCACTTTTATTTTTGATATTTTAAATAAATGACTACGTGTGGAAAGTCAGAAGCTGTTGCTCATTCGCTATCCACCTGCACACCTCCGCAGCTGGCTTCATCTCCACTGCACGTTACATAGTTCATATGTGTTTCATATATTGTATCTGAGTTTCCTGTCCATGTATCTGTCGCAGTTTTCACTGTGTATGTCTTAAATTTAGGGTTAGGAGGTTAATGAAACCTGCCATAGCGCAGTTTATCATTTGTACATATACAGTATGTGTAGTTTTGAATTATTGTACATGTTTGTTACCTTCCAGTCAATAATTTCCAATAATACAGCTGTACTGCATATGTGATTTTGTAATGCAGCATGCCCTTAATGTACTCTCTTTCACTTTCTCTCTTCAACTTAAGGACTACAAGAAGACAAAGAAAATGTAAGCATAACCCACTATGTGCTAAAATCAGCATTGATCCTTTCCATGAGAGAATGCTTTAACAATTTTAACATGTTTCAGGCTCCAATGCAGCATTGGAGAGCCAGAGGTTATCAGAGATATCCTGATAAACTCTGCAAAGCATCTGGGATCGCTTAGTTTTCAAATTTGGAAGAAGATGGAAGACATTGTCAGATGTGGTGGGTTAAAGAAAAAATTCAAGTTTACTCTAAATTCTATCATATTTTCAACTAACTGAATTTTACGATTTCCAGTTCCTGTTGTTTTGGATCCAAACACTGCCCAGTCCAACCTAGAGTTCTCTGAAGAACTGTCCTGTGTGCAATACAGCAGCAAGAAGCTCCTACCCAACAATCCTGAACGTCTCATCAACCGTATTTCTGTGCTGGGAGCCACTGGTTTTACATCTGGAAAGCACAGCTGGACCGTAGATGTGGGCCAAGGCAAAGACTGGTACATTGGAGTGGTTCTAGACTCCATCCAAAGAAAGAATACCATCTTCCTCAGCCCTGCTGAGGGTTTCTGGGTAATTGGCTTGAGCAATGGAGACTCACTGTGGGCACAGACCACACCTCGCTCCAAGCTCCCAATGAAGGAGAAGCCCAACAGGATTACAGTAGAGCTGGACTACGAGAAGGGAAAAGTCGTTTTCATCAATGCTGCAGATTCTACAAAGATCCACACATTCAAAGACAAATTTACTGAGAAGGTTTTCCCCTACCTTTCCCCCGGATTGTGTGAAGACAAAAAAAAATCAAGCAAACTGAAAATCTGTCCCCAGGTAATAAAAGTACAAGTAGAATAGTCAGAGGCTACATTATATTTAACAGGCTGAGCTGACTGATAAATCAATGCTTTACACATGGAATTCAGGAGGAAACAACTGTCTGAGGAGTGGAACTGATTAAACAAGACATGAACCTATTTCAGACACTGTTTTTCTTTTGTATGTGGCATAGGTATAACTCTGGGAAAAAACAGAGGCATTGTGTTTTCAGGCAAAGTGATATTTTAGCTTCATTTTCAAACATGGTGACAAAGGTTAATAATTAAAAAAAAACCCACATCTCATCAACCGTGTTTCTGTGCTGGAGTAGTGAACTGATTCGCACCTGCTAGTGACTTAGGAAAGACTCCCAGGTTACCTGGTGATAGTCACAGTTTAATTTGGGAAGCTGCCTGCTTGATATAATGTAACATCATTACGTTATAACTAAGTTAATGTACTTTGTTTCCTCAGCTTAGAGCTGCTGGAGCTTGTGTTTACCCTCAGAGGGAATTATCTGAATTAAAACTGATAAATGGGATTTAAAAGGAGGGAGCCATGGACACTGAGCAGCATATCAGAAAGCGTAGAAACAGTTTCAGGAACAGGGTGGAATCGTTTGCTTTTGATCATTTTTGATCTGACTCAGTGGTGCTGGCTTAACTTCTCTTCTGGACACATCTTTCCTTTACATGCAGCTCTCTGATGTCAAATAGAGTTAGATTAGAATAGTATAGAACTTTATTAATCCCTATGATGAGGTCAGTTTATTGTTCATTCTTGAGGATGTGGTTTCTGTGTCTGTTCTTCCCATCCTCACATACAGATCAACTTTAAAAAGCAGTGAAATCCATGGCTGCAGATGTTTGCATGTTTCCTTTGTTTGCTAGTACTTCTTAATTAAAGGACCTAAGCTTTTTTTCTTTCACAGCCCAACAAAATTCAAATAACTACATAAACACTAAAACAATGAAAAAAACAAACAAAATAACTTTAATCCTTTATCAAAGGGAGATGGAGAAAACAAGAAGTGAGACAGGTTGTTCTCTCTCTGAATATTTATAGTTTCCCTTTTCAAGTATTTCTAGCATACACTATGACAGGCAAGGACAGGTAAAAATAAAAACCAGTTTTAGATTTTAAAATAAAATGTTTTATTTATCTAACTGTGCAACAGAGGTTGGAAAAGTAAAGCTTCAGTATCTTACCCAAGGATACTTCCATATGTAGAAGAAACCAACAAACGACGTGAAATAGCTGGCATCTAGTGTAAAGGTTAATGACATTTCTGTGACAACACATATTAGGAAACTAAGCACTGCTGGTAAGCACTCAGACACTCTTATTAGTGCTGTCAGTTCCTGAATAGTGGAAAAAGGTGTTATCTATTATGTGTGGGCTGCAGGTGTGTTGTTCTGTGACATCGCCGTAAACGTTTCCGGTTTAAAAGCCTGAGGCTTTTCTGTTAGGAGAAAAGAGGAGAGCATGGGGATGAAGGGGCCAGGATGATTAATTGACAAACTATTAATGCAGCACAACACAAAACTGAAGTAAAAGGATTCCTGTGAAGGTAAAAAGCAATAAAATCCATTTATTTAATTTAGAATTCAAGTTTATTTATATGGCTTCAAATGCAAACAACAGCTGCCTGTCTCTAATACTGTAAGGTGTTAGAGACAAGGCCAGCAATCTGATGATCCCCTACACTGTAAAATGTAATTCTAGCTGTTTGTTATTTCAACATATTATTCTATATCAGTTTGACGATAGATGACTGAAGTTGTTGTTATAACATAGAATTACAAGTTAAAAACGTCCCAATTACACCAAAAAAAGCTAACTTGAAAACTCATGTCCAGCTAAATCAGAAACTTATGTGAACTTGACAATGCGGGTAAGTTGAGCACAGCAGGATTCAAAACTGCCTCACGTGACTGCTACCGAGGTGCATCATGGGGAATTGGCGGTTAACGACATGCTCACTTTACTTGGACGTTTTCTAATCGTCTTCTTTGGAATATGCTTTCAAGGTGAGTAACATTGGTTATAACTATAAGGAAAGAGAGCTACAAAAGTTGGAACATGTTTTGAATTTATGGCATGACGTGTGTTTTTCTCTTTTACCGAAATGTTTGCTTTAGCTAATGTAACTTTAGCCGACAAGGTCCAGCTTGTGTGTCATGACCAAACTTGACCTAATAAACTGACATATGGCCTTTTTTATGGGTTTAATGTGGCGCTGAGCAAATCACAAGTATTGTGCCGCTAGCTTTAAGGTTGTGCACTCAACCACTGTTGCGATATTAGCAAGCTAACTCAGCTAATTAATAAAGCTTATTTCATATTGTCTCTGTACTTGTAAATTCCTTTCAAGTTCACAGGCTGTTGTATTTTGGTGGAAGTTCATTTTGGCAATATTTCCAATAACTGGCTGGGTTCAAAAAGACCTTTTTGGCAGGACTCGGATGCTTGTTGTCATCTGTTTATCCCTATGTAATCACTTAAGGTGTTATTAACTGCTGCATGCTAAGCTGCAAGAGTGCACTGAGGACAGAGACAAAATATGGTCTACAAACCAGCATTATATTAGTTTTTATCAGATAGTCCTCCAGTGTGCTTATTTTTTGCTTTAATTATATTGTGCAGTTATTTGTTACCCTGAAATGCTTTATGCTTAACAACAGTTCACTATTTTGACTTATTTTTGAACTCTTGTGATCAGTATGACTAGATTGTGTGAGTTTCCATACTAAACGAGCTGTAGTGATAAAATAATTGGCATCAGAGACACTGATTTTTGGCATGGTATACTGCAGAAGTTTTTTTTTTTTGCATAATTTACCTTTTAATTAAACTGCATTCTCTGTATTGTAACAAAACTAACATTGTTTATATGTCAGAAAATTAGCAAACATGAATAAATGGCGAAAACAATATAATTATAACATATATTTTTATTTTACTTATTTTAGGTCTGTGAAGCCAAACTTGATGCTGGGGATTTATTTTTGTCAGTGGAGTCAAATGGTAAGTTACAATTTGTGCATTTTGTCATACTGGAAACACCTCAGATTATATTGTAATTTAATAGCTCTGTAGAACAAATGATATAAAGATTGTAGTGTCAGGGTACTTCTTAAGAAGTAATATGGCACTATTGATGATCACATGCAGGTGGCATAAACTAAATATTCAGACGTGCTACCAACAAATGATTCATTAACAAAAGCAACAGAGCAGACTGTTTAGGTTCTTGTGGTTGTAATAACATCCATAACTGCAAGTTTGTCATTAATTTATTTTCACAGGTCTAGATGATCACATTTGACTTTGTCATTTAAATGAGGTGGACTTGCAAACTTTGCGCTCTTTGGGGTAAATTGCTGTCCACTACATATACACAGAATCTGCACAGTATTTCAGATCTAAAAAGGGAGTATGTAATGGACTTGCTGGCTTTAATGTAAAAAGCCTGTTGTGTAACTTTAATGAGGCAGTTGGACTAAAACAGTATTGCTCATCAAGGTAAACATCTGAGGAATAAGGAAACTGTTACTTGTCCTTTTACTCAGTGTTCTTTTAATCGCACGTTTACTAAAGTTTTACATCACATAAGTCATTTTCACAATCATTCTACTTTAAAAGATTTCAAGACAGAGCTTATTGTTCTCTGAACTTCCTTGTTTGCTGAACGGCAGGTAAAGTGCATCTTTTTGTTTGTTTGCTTTTGTGTGTTTGTGTTTTCTCTAATGGGCCTCAGATGACTGTTTGCTTAAATTTGGGTCTCAAAGAATCTTTTTTTAATTCTGCCTGTACTCTCCACCCCTCTTCTTCTATTGCTCAGGTTGAAGCAGAATTTGCCCGTCTTACATCTGTTGACCTGAAAGGGTTCCTTTTTGCTGTGCTTGACCATTATGGAGAGGTTCGTGGAGCTGTACAAAATCAAGAGCGGCATAGAAAGGCTAACTAGGCTCATAAGATGCTTCGGAGATGATGTAAGTGTTCAACTGCGAAATCTAATCCTTTGTTTAAGTTTTAGGTTATCCAGTTCAACTGATGAACTCATTGAAAGAAAGCTGATAAGTAAAGTCTGTCATCATATTTCACAACTGGACATTTAGTGTGGTAACTTTTACAGAATCTATGTATATTGGTGGTAGGTTGGATATCATATTCTACTTGAATGTCCTGATAAGCCTGATTCAAAATCTCCAATGATAATCATATATTGATGGAATTATGCATCAAAAAGCTGTGAATTTGGAGCTGTCTACATGCTTCATAAACACTGTTTAAAAAGTGTTTTTGTTTTCTTTTTGACTTCTTTGACCAGAGCCCTACACAAAGGAAGAGGACAGAGGACCTCATTTTCTAAAGGAAGATCCCTCACACACTTTCAAGACTGTGAAGGTTAGCATTGTTTCTTTTAGTAAATTTAATAATGACAGCACCACAGTGGATTTTAAATTAAAAAGTACATGTGTACTTTTTCCTCACCAAATGTATTATTACAAGATCTTTGACACTGGATTTGGTCTGGGTTTCAGAGAAACTAACTGGCAAGCTAGCATTGATATTATTAGTGTCTTGTGTTTATTCATGTCTTCACCAGGGTCTTTGACATTTCGCTGCTGTACTGTTCACTTCAGCTTTACGTTTGATTTCTCACATTGTATATTGTAATGGCAGAGATATTAGGATATTTAAGGGGCTGCAGTGGCTGCTACAATGAAATGTCCTGGACCCTGGAAAAGAGACTGTGTAGACTGGGTAAGCAATTAAAGGTTACTGGCCGAGAGTCATTGGGCAGCTGGGTAAAGGTGGATGTTGATATTCAGTGCCAATTATGCAACCTGTTCAGCCATGTCTATATGCTCTTTTTTCATGCTGTTAATATAGGGGGAAAAAATAAACTTTAATCAATAAACTGATTAAAGAAGCATTGTCTATGGAGCCATAATCTGATCCTGTAGTGTAGCTGCAGTTTGCACATTTCATGTATTCTCAGCCAGATTTGGTTTAGAGCACAGCCAATATTTAGCATAAGTAGATTTAAATTCACACACTGGTGATGGCAAGCTACATTGTAGCCACAGCCACCCTGGGGCGCACTAACAGAGGCGAGGCTGCCGGACACTGGCACCACCGGGCCCTCTGACCACCACCAGTAGGCAACAGGTGAAGTGTCTTGCCCAAGGACACAACGACTGAAACTGTCGGAGCCAGGGCTCGAACCGGCAACCTTCCAATTATAAGACGAACTGTCAACTCTTGAGTCACGATTCAGTCATCCACCCATGTGTGTGAATGACTGAATGTGTAAAGCACTTTGGAGTCCTTAGGGGACTAGTAAAGCACTATACAAATACAGGCCATTTACCATTTAAATTGAAAATTTTGTTTGAATTCTGCAATTGAAGACATGCTCAGTTATTTATGAACATGGTCTTTGTTTAAAGCAAGAAATGGATTTGTAACATGGGGGTGCATATCTCATTCTGAAAAAACTTTAACAACTAATAAGTGTTACCCAAAGCCAATCACCATCATCCAAAGCATCAGTATGGCTCTTCTTTGGAAAGACATGAATTGTTAAGCACACGGGATATTGTGTAATTGTAATTGTGTAATTTTATTTTTTTTTTGTCTTTGAACCCTTTTATAGCCGACAGGTATTGAAGACACGTTTTCTAAGAGGATGAAAGTTGGCATTGCGATGGTGAAAGAAGAAGACATCGATGTGTTGGTTGTCCTTGAGGCAGCAGTAATCCTGTCTAATCTGAGGGATGTCTCAAGTGCCATTTCCATGCTGATGGGCCTTCTTTTTGCCCTCAACATACACTATCCAAAGGAACTTAAGGACATCTTTGAAGTCATTCAGAACATCCTAATGAACATTGGTGGAAGGCAGTGCATCTCACTAGTGCATGGTCTAAGAAACAGACTCTTGCAGAAAGCCATGCAGAACTGTAATTGTATGATCCTTAGTGTTAAGGACAGTTTTTATTTTACTGTTTGTTTTTTTATTCTTGCAAGTTCTCATTCTCACTTTTGTATGTCACTAAATGACTACACTTTACATTCCAGATTAGACAATTACTCATTTGTTCATGGTTTAAGAAACTTATGTGAACAACAATATAATGCTGGACTTTGCAGATGCTTATCTCATGCAAGTCAGTAGTTTTTCCTTTGTTTTGCAATTGAGCAGACTCAAACTAATGTTTCTGAAATATCCATATTATCAAATGTTTCAGAAGCATGCAGTCATTTTCAGAGATATTGGTTCTGTGGAATTTGTTGCAATTGTAAACGAAGACAAATACAAGAGTTTGATGTCTTAGTTGTTATAAACTGATCTTTACTGTCACTTATCAAAGGTTTTGTACTATTTTAATATTTCAAGTTTTATGCTAACAGGTGTGACTGAGCACAATGAAGTTTAAAAATTTTGTAAATGTAAAGAATAACTTTTCTAAAATAGCAAGTGTCCCGTTGATACATTACATTAATGCAGACTTTATGTTGTTACTTCACAAGAATCACTACTGCTCCTAGAGTATTGGTCAGAATTTCATCTTCACCCAAACTGGGCTCAAGACCAAGTTCAAATTTATTGTTTCACAGGGAGCAGCCTTTGAGTTTTGATGGATTGTGAGCCTGATGAGCTACGTCACTGATTTTTCTGTTTCTCAGATGACTAAGATGGCACAATAAATGGTGAATGTTGGGTGCTCATGAGTAATTGTCTTGTCATGTTCTTAAAACAAACTTTCTGTATGAAATGATCAGATAGACTTTAATGGAATCTGTGGGGTTTTATTTTTTTTCTGTAAACAACAGAAAATTAATTTAAAGGAATGTAGATATTTAAACCTGAGATCTAAGATAAACCTAACAGGTAGTTTTGCTGAAATGGATGTTAGAAAGCCAAAAAAAAACAAAACAAAACTTAAGATGTTTAATACACATTTTTCTTTACATCCAGTCAATCAACTCTGATAATTAAAATGAAACTGATTTACAAGTTCACTCAGCTACCTTAAGGAGCTCAGTTAATTAATAAACTTAAATCAACTTAGCTAACAGATTATGTTAGTTAAGCTAAAATAGATTCCTAAGTTAAAAGAACTACTAAAGTATTTGAATTAACTAAAAAACCCAAGTCAACTGAACTAGGACAAGAGTTTAAACAATAGATTATTTTAATTTAGCTGAAAGGGTTTTCCCAAGTAAAGATGACAATTAAAGGAGTTGAACTGACTAATAAATCTCAGTCAACTAAACTAAGATGAAAGTTTAGACAACATGTGATTTTTCATTAAGATAACAATTGGTTGTGTTATAAGAACAAACTCTATTTCTTGACTTAACTTAAAATTTTAAGGCAGCCCTTTACCTCATATTTTTAAGTTGAAACAACAAGTTATATTTTACAGTGTATGAGGAAGCACTTGGCAACTGTGGGGAGGAAAAACACCCCTTTGGGAAGAAACCTCCAGCAGAACCAGGCTCGGGAAGGAGCAGCCATCTGCCGTGACTGGCTGGGTTTTTAACTGTTGTTTGCATGACTGTGATGGTAAGAGCCTAATAAACACTATTATACCCCAATTATTAGCTATTTCTTAATTAAAATTGTCATTGTCCAGTTAGAGCCAAATAAATTTGGCACTGATATTTTCTTATGTTGCTAAAAGGTTGAAAATATAGACATTAGGTTTATCCTCATTTTTTCCACTTCCATAGAGGAAAATTAAAGGCTTATGTGAAACATATGTTAAAATAATCTGATATAAGTTCAGAATCAATTTGATTTGAAGTCAAGAGAAAAACAATTGAAATTAAAATGCAAAAACAAATAGCATCTACAGCTAGCGACATCAGGTTTGCTTCTCTTTGGATTCTGCCATTGACTGTTACGACCATTTGCCAGACCACGGGACAAATGTGCCGAATTGTTGACTTGCACCGGTTAAGTGACTATGGTGTGTCTTTTTGTACTGAACAAACAGATGCAGGGAGCTGTAGCGTTGCTCAACACGAGAGTGATGATGTGTGTTTGCTTGTTGTAATGACCCTTATTATGGTATAGCACCGCTAGGAGGTGTCGTCCTATTATTGTAGTAGTTGGAGAGTCTCCTAGTGTGTAGAAGCTTTACAAATTTACAAATTATATTTGCATTTCAAGTTATGACAATGATTCGCTAGACTTGTTTGTGTTTGTTACAGTAAAAAATATAACTTTTTTCTACTCTGATTTTATGTTTTTTGTCTGAATTTAGATCAATTGTGTTAATATAGTATGTCAAAATGAAAATAATGTGAGGATGTGCTTAAAAAATGAATGATACCAAACAAGGTAGGATAAATATTCTTTAAATGTGAAATGTAGAGGTGAAAATCAAAAGTAGTCAAAAACTACGAATTATACCCTGGACCTCAGAGGGTTAAACTCCTTCTTCACACAAACCTTCAAAGATGAAATAATTACACAACTAGTCATATTACTCAACTTTGCAGACAAACATCACTGCATGTCTGCATCTTGATGTAAGGTGCCAAAACTTCCAACATTTTAGGACTGCTAGATGATGGTCACCAGCTGTGGGTAGTGACCGAAAGAACGAGAGTGCGGATACAAGCGGCGGAAATGGGCTTCCTCCGAAGGGTGGCTGGCCTCTTCCTTAGAGATAGGGTGAGAAGTTCGGCCATCCGGGAGGGGCTCAGAGTAGAGCCGCTGCTCCTCCACATCGAAAGGAGCCAGTTGAGGTGGTTTGGGTATCTGACAAGGATGCCCCCTGGGCGCCTCCTGGGCGAGGTTTTCCGGGCATGTCCCACCGGGAGGAGGCCCCGGGGCAGACCCAGGACACGCTGGAGAGATTATATCTCTCGGCTGGCCTGGGAACACCTTGGTGTTCCCCCGGACAAGCTGGAGGAGGTGGCTGGGGAGAGGGAGGTCTGGGCTTCTCTGCTTGGGATTCGGGATTCGCTCAAAATTGTTTATTATGTTATTATAAAGCAGCCATGTTCATGGTGCAGGCTCTATATTTTTGCAGTCAGTAGATGGAATGGGGAAGAAGATAAATGATTGGAACACGAGCTGCAGTGGTTATCAGTAGCTGATCCATCAGTAAGATTAATTCAGCCATTTCTCATTCATGATTTTAAACTCATAAACAGAACACGCACATTATTAAAATAAAGCTAGTTGGAAATGAACGTAAAGTTTCTGTGAATTTTTTTTTTTTTTAAGCATATATTGAGGACATTAGTCAACGTCTGCATCTATATCATCTTTGGTTATATGTCTGGATGACTTGCATGATTACCCAGTTATACTAGTTGGCCAACTTCTACAGGAAGCTGTAAATGTTCCCAGTTGTACCGCCTACTGTCACAATACCTGAATCAAAGAACATCACTTGGCAGAAACACCTGAGCCTTCAGCCAGGGAAGTGCACCACTGTTTGCAGAGTGTGACTATTTAACTGGAAACAGAAAGGATCTCAGTTATGTCCACCACTAATCAAGACAAATGTTTTCTCCACAACCAGAAGCGGAATAGTTTTTGTCACAATGATGAAGAGCTTGTCTGTCTTATCTGCCAACAATCGAAAGAGCACAAAGTCCATGTCTGCTGCCCAGTAGAAGAAGCAGCTGAACAGAAAAAGGTACGTAAAAATACACATTTAAAAAAACTAATACTGGGGTGAAGTTGTTGGTAGACTTACATCACAATGCCAGAAGCAGATCTTTAATTAATGACTTCCATCATCACGTAATGTGTCATTTGTTCCATAAATTCTCATTATTCTTATGTTTGTAAAATGTAAGAAAATAGTGAAATGAGTGCACCCAATATGACTCAAATAATTAACAATTTTAATTCAATGTGATATTAAACAAAACCACAAAGAAAACTGATTATCAGGAACTACACAGAAAAAAGCTAGATTTTGAAATTCTTCTTTGTACATTTCAGACAGAAATCTCAGCCAGCCTCGAGTCCTTACAGAAAAAACTCAGAGTACTAATCAACACAAAGGAACAATGGGAGGAAATAAAAACCTATATCCAGGTAAAGGTTTTTGTGTTTCGTGAGACAATGCTGACTCTTACTGGGACTTTTTAATGTTGCTTCTGACGAAAAAATCCCCGGCATGACAAACATTCCTTCCATTTACTAGCTTAAAAAACCCCACATTCTTTAAAATTACAGACGCAGGCATGTGAAACGGAGACAGGGATCAAGGAAGAGTTTAAGAAGCTCCACCAGTTCCTTAAGGAGGAGGAAAACACCAGATTGCAGGCACTGAAACAGGAGGAGGAAACCAAGACTCAAATCATGTGTACGAAGCTGGAAAACATTGAAGAGCAGATCAACACTCTCTCCTCCACCATCAATGATATTGAAACAGCTCTCAAAGCACAGGATATACAACTTCTACAGGTACATTTACTATCATTATTTACAAGCTGTTTTTATTTATATTAACTTCTAAGGTTTTTAAACAGTGAAAATGGCTAAGCAGGACGCCCAGGTTGATAATGAACATCAATATAACACACAGCATACAAAACAGTAAAATTAAAAGTATTTAGTTAGTATACATGCAAACAAGAAAATTACTGAATATTAACCAAAATCAATTTTTGCACAAAATGTTTACCAACTTTATTTATTTAATTGAAAATTTCATATTTTTTAGATTTCTTGGATTCACACTTGGACATAAAACATAAAATGTTAGACAAGCATTTCTCACAGACCTATTTTCCATAGTCTGGATGACCACATGCAAAATGTTATTATACTGTACTGGTTAATCAGTATGGTCAGTTTTAAAGACACATGTAGCGTCTGACAAGTGGAGCCAACTTCAATGTGCCTTAAACCTGCGTTCTTTTTAATGGCCACCAGGGGGTGATCCCTGTGATTGCAAAAAGACTTCTGGACCCATTGAAGTCTATAGAAATATCGTTTTCTACTTTTACTGTTAACACTTTCCTGTTGAGTTCATGGTCTCAGTTATGTGTTTAGGGTCATATTAAATTTTAAAAAGGAGTTCATTTCATACATCTTGGTTATACTGTTTGTCAGAAAGGAAGTATCAATTTGTGATTGACAAGTTGTTAATCAATGAGCGTATGGTTTGACAGTCAGACCTGCACCGACTCACTGCATCCAGTTACAAAATCGCTACACCCATCTCTTACGGTGTCCATGGATGTAACCCAATAGTTTGTGTCCTGTTTTGGAGCCTCAAATCTTTCTTTGTTACCTTCATCTTGTTGAGAAATCCAAAAAAAGAAAAAGAACTCAGGAATGGGCAAATACTTTTTCACAGCATTGTACCTGTTTTAACACTACATAACGCATAAATACAGGCTGTAAAAGTGTTTTTTTTCCTGGTGTAGAGCTCATAATTTGAACTTTTAAACCTAGTTTAGTTGGCAATTACAGTTTTGGCACTTCTGATTTGCTTCATTTGCTCGTGTTCAGACGAGTCCAAATTAGACGTTCTTGTTGATAATCGTGGACGCTGTGTCCTCCAGGGTAAAGTTCAAAATCGAACATTATGGTATGGGAGTGCGTAAGTGCATGCAGTACAGGCAGTTTGCATGTTTTGGAAGGAACTATGAATAAATGCAGACCATCACGCTTCTTCCTCCATGTTTGACAGTTGATGCCAAACACTGTGGAACCATCCTTTTGCCTACTCGATGGCAGTGGTGTTTCATGGCCCAGGCAAGCCTCTTTGTTTTATTCTGATGTCATAGTTAGCTCACAGACAGAGGGGGTTGTAAGTAATCCAGAAAAGTTGGAACACTTGTAGGAATTAATAGCACCAACTTTCAAGGCTTGATCAACCTCTGTTGCTGCAGAACAGCTTTTAATTGTTAACCCATTTTGTGTTTCTAAAAAAACACAAAAACAAAAAAAAACACGGCCTTTTTGTATAACTTTGAAATGTACATTATTTTTTAGTTTTGGGTAACCTTACCTTTTTTTTTAGCCTCTGGCTGTTCACAACTTACCTTTGTACCAATTTAGCTATTCATTGGAGTTGAACGACTTGAATTGCAATACAAAACTGAAAAAATTGAGGTGTTTTAAAACTTTTGAACGGTAGTGTACATATGTGTGGCTTTGAATTACTGTACAGGTTTAATACTTTCAGCCATTTCCAGATGTGCAACTCTATTTCACACATGATTTCATAATGTACTCTTATTCACATTCTCTCTTCAACTTAAGGACTACAAGAAGACAAAGAAAATGTAAGCATAACCCACTATGTGCTAAAATCAGCATTGATCCTTTCCATGAGAGAATGCTGTAACAACTTTAACATGTTTCAGGCTTCAGTGGAAAATTGGAGAGCCAGAGGTTATCAGAGATATCCTGATAAACTCTGCAAAGCATCTGGGATCGCTTAGTTTTCACATTTGGAAGAAGATGGAAGACATTGTCAGATGTGGTGGGTTAAAGAAAAAATTTTTACTCTAAAGTTAACTCTAAATTCTATCATATTTTCAACTAACTGAATATTATGGTTTCCAGTTCCTGTTGTTTTGGATCCAAACACTGCCCAGTCCAACTTAAAGTTCTCTGAAGAACTGTCCTGTGTGCAATACAGCAGCAAGAAGCTCCTACCCAACAATCCTGAACGTCTCATCAACCGTATTTCTGTGCTGGGAGCCACTGGTTTTACATCTGGAAAGCACAGCTGGACTGTAGATATGGGCCAAGGCAAAGACTGGTACATTGGAGTGGTTCTAGACTCCATCCAAAGAAAGAATACCATCTTCCTCAGCCCTGCTGAGGGTTTCTGGGTAATTGGCTTGAGCAATGGAGACTCACTGTGGGCACAGACCACACCTCGCTCCAAGCTCCCAATGAAGGAGAAGCCCAACAGGATTACAGTAGAGCTGGACTACGAGAAGGGAAAAATCGTTTTCATCAATGCTGCAGATTCTACAAAGATCCACACATTCAAAGACAAATTTACTGAGAAGGTTTTCCCCTACTTTTCCCCCGGATTGTGTAAGGATGTGCAAAATGCAAGTCCATTGACAATCTGTCCCCAGATAATTAAAGTGAAAGTAGAATAGTTTCCCATTTCTGAAACACAATGAAAATGTTTTGTAATTAAAATTATTTATTTAAATAAGAGTTTTTCAGCAGGAAATCGTACTGCACTGTATCAAACTGAGGTCCAAAGAGCAAGAAAAGAAACAATTTCAAACACTCTTTTAGCTTTCTCAGAACAAAGTCTTTAAATTTATTTAAATTTAGTGTCAAGTGGTGGCATTAACCATCCTTCTCTTTGCTTTTTGGCTTCCTCTGTGACGCCATGTCTTTTAGCTTAGAGTCCAATTTTCTTTGCAGATAGGCTTTCTTATTGAGGTCCATAGATTTGTCTTTCTTCCCACTCCCAGCATAAAGAACACCCTCTTTACTTATCCTCATTCGAGCATGAGACTTGGCTTTATCTCCACAGCCGTGCACCTGAAAAGTATTTGCAAGACGTCAATCAGACTTTCAAGTAAAAAAAAAAAAAAAAATTCCACAGATGCTTGGCAGGTGTTACCTGTTAACCTACACGTCAAACATACTACTCAGTTGAGGCATGGCTCTTACCTCTGGTATATGATGACTGAGACAATACTGCCTGTTGCAGAACAAGCAGAGCTGCCCGAGTGTTAGCACAGATGCTTTGCACTTGACAAAACTACAAACACTGTCGGCCTTCATGACACTACTGATGAGTGTGTCGAAGTCATCATCTGGAGCAGAGGCAGCAGCGATGTCGCAGGCCCCTGCCTTGGCTTGATTTTTACCTGAGGTTGAAACATGATGCAGAGTTAAACTGTTAGAAAGCTGATGGGTAAGAAAACACCTTTAAATGCTTTGTTTTGACGCTTCTGATGCAAACCTTTTGCTTTTTTTGATGAGTGGGCTTGAGCTGGATGAATGTTGTTCTGTTGCTTTTTCTGTTGAGTATTTTCTTCCCTTTTCTTCTGCTCCCTCTTCATCCTCTCTAAATGTAAACTTTTCAGGTCTAAGAGGGGTTGAGACGATGGCTCACTTTTTGAATCTGGGACCGTTTCCTCTTCCTCTTCCGTTGGTGCTCGTGCTTCTTCTTTGGCTGGTTTTGACACTGGGGGTCTGGAGACAGTGATACACCTCTCACTTCCCTCCCCTTTGCTCTCGTGCATGAGGCCCAGCTCCTCAGCGATCTCATGGACCAGCAGGCGGTCATGAGAATTAAATGATGACGGAAACTGTAGCTCACTCTGGTTTAAGTCCTTTATAAACCTTTCCACCTGCTCTCTGATCTCAGCACGTCTGCCCTTACTCTGCTCTTGCTCTGCTGATGTGCTAGACTTTGTTTGCTTCTCTGAACCAGTTGCATTTTCCTTGCTGCTGCTACCAGCAGATTTTTTCTGTCCTGGCTTTGCTTTACTGGAGGGCTGATCCTTGACCTTGTGTTTGGTAGATGTGGAGGTGCTGGAAGAGGCAGTTTTCGCATCTTTGTGGTCACGGGTGTAGTTTTGTGGTACGATGTCTTGAATGTACTCAAACGCTGTTCTGACCTCACCAAACTCAGTCATGTGATCAATCAGGGATTTCAGAAAACCGTGATTCTGAACGGTTTGAGTGTCACACACGACAGCGATGTGTCGTCTTGCACGAGTAACGGCAACATTTATCCTTCTGTCCTCTGCTAGAAATCCAACTTCACCTAAAACAAATGGAATCAGTGGAAAAAAAAAAAAAATTGTGAGTAGAAAGATAAACTGTTGTTTATGTTTAATGCAGCTAACATCTACAATTCTGTGACAGAATTAAAAGGAATGTCATGAATTACCTTTTCTGTTGGATCGAACTAACGACAACACGACAGCCTCTTTTTCCCTGCCCTGAAATCCATCCACTGATTTTATCTCGAGCTCTGGATGCGTTGCAGAAAGTTTCTGACGCAGAAGATCGACCTGTACGGAGAGAAAAATGGTTGTTATATTCAAAACAGCACTGTTATATCGATTTTCCTTGGCAGCTGTGGTTTAAGTGGTATAACGGAATGTCTACCAATTAGAAGGTCGGTGGATTGATGGGTCCACCTGTGTCGAAGTATCCTTGGGCAAGATACTGAAGCCCGAGTTGCCACCAATTGCAGTGTGAGTGTGTGAATGTTAGATAAAAGAACTGTATGAATGTGTTTGATTGGCTGAATGAGACTTAGAAAGGGCTTTGAGTGCTCAAAATTAAGTAGAAAGGCATTATATAAGTACCAGTGTGTTTACCATGTACCATTTAAATGATAAAGCTTTGGGTGTTTATTTTTATCAAAGGGAAAGATGTTTTACATACATACATGCAAATTTATTACACGCTGTGTGGTCAAATGTTTGTGCACGTTGGAGGTATTTCTCCTCTTTGTTGTGATCAGTGTTGGGGGCATTATTTATTTTTTATTTTTTTAAGTAATGTATTACACATATCACTTTTCTTTAAAGTAATGCATTAAGTTACTTAATTACTCCTAGGAGAAAGTCATTCGTTATACTAGTCTTTACATCCTTTTTGCATTTCCCTAATCACTGTGCTATGATGATCTGACCTTCAGGAAAATTTTTAATAATTCTCCCTGGAATTTTGAAACCAATCAGTTACTTTTGGTGCTGCCAGTCTCATTTCTGTAACTTACTTGTAGATTGTATGGAGCAATAACAGCTATGTCTTTAGCTTTAACTCCAGCTTCAGTCAGAGCTTTTATGTGCAGATCGACGATGTCGACCTCACCTGAGCAAACAGATCACACGCTGTTAAACTGTCATACCACATAAGCAGTAAACATAGATTGCTCGTTTACAAGCTAAAATTAAAAAAGAATAACCTGTGTTGCCTTTGGACTGCTCATCTGCGACCTCCATTTCACTCAGACCACACCCTGCTGTGTCAATAAGAAGCAGCGGCGTGCTGGTCTCTTCAACGCATGCGACTCCTGCTAGATCTCTGTTTTGAGCGACATTTTTAAATGAATCCAAAGATTCATCCTTCACCAGAACAAATATGAGATGCTTTAAAATAATACATTGAGTCTCACTTCAGTAAATGTCCCTCCACAGAGCTGTGAGCGGTCAGTCTTCCATGGTACATCTCCTTGGAGGCCCACTGCATAATGGCACTGTTCATGCGGTACTGAACTGTCAGCATACGAACCACCGAGTCCCCGTACATCTGGATAAGTCTCTCCATAAGACTCAGAGATAAGCCTTTTGATGCAGCCCTGTATGCAACAGAACAACATAAAAATTTCACAGATTTACATTTTAATTCCTGAAAACCAGCCTCATTCGCATTCACATCAACGGCCAATTTAGAATACCCATTTAACCCAACCCCACTAACTGCATATCTTTGGGCTGTGGGAGAAAGCCAGAATACCAGGAGAGATCCCTGCTGTACCCTGCCTCTCGCCCTGTGACAACTGGAATAGGTTACCGCCCTGCACAACCCTGAATTGGAAAAGTGGAAAAAAATGGATGGCGCATCAATGACTTCTTTCTATAACTGATGATTTGATACTGGGATTAAAAGTGCATTAGGACAGGATCTCTGAACCACCAGTGCACACAGAAGAGCTGATTAGAGCTAGAAAAACCTGTTTCGGTGTTTTTAAAAGCAACAGACTGGAAAACTATGTAACCTATTCTTTAACCAAGCTTGTTGTTTTTATAATCAGAAATCTGAATGCTTCAGAAAATGTGTCAAAAGTGTTTTTTAAAGGAAAAATTAAAATTCTAAAAACTATTTCTAGTGACATCCTTTGGATTTTGCCCTCCACTTTTAACTCCAGAGGTTTAATAAAAGCAACTGTGCGAGGCGGTGAAGGTCTCATTATTCAGGTTATGTTACAATTCATTTACATACTGGCAATAGATAAATGCTAAATAGTGTATTTTAAGGTTAAAAACTTCTGGGACTTGAGGAAAAAAAGTCACAACGGTATAGATACCAAATGCTTAATATTATGAATGCATAAAAAACCCAAACTTAAATTTTTTACATTTGTGATTTAATGGTAGGTGGTAACTGCTTGTAGTCTCCAGCCAGGATGCACTTGCGCGCTCTAAGCAGGGCGATCCAGCAGCTGCTCTCCAGTGCCTGAGCACACTCGTCTATCACCACCCAGTCAAAATGTTCAGTTGGCAGGAACTTCAGAGGCCCGTCATCACAGGCACCTGCACACACGCAGACAAGCGCTCTCAGATTACCTTTCATCATTACTCCAGCATCTGAATGACACTGTCATCGGGCCATTACTCACCTGTGTTGGTTGATAACACAACGTCAGCACTTTTAAGGATCTGGGCGATGGCTGCTGCCTCTCTGCTTTTCAGCTCTTTTCTCAGCTCTCCTATTTCTCGTTTCAAGTTCCCCCGTTCTCCTTTCTCCTTTTTCATTCCCGTCTTGGAACAATCACAACATCACAAATCATTTGAGACGGCACTAAAATGACATGTTAGCGGGACACCACACTATAATACTCACAAATGCTTTATCAATGTCCTTCCGGATCTCAGCGATGATGTTTGCGTTGTCACTCTGAGCCAGGATGGCATCCAGTGAATGTTTCTGTATGGACTCCAGTAGCCTGGCCGGGTGACCCAGCCTCAGGACCTTGGCTTTGCACTGGGCTAACCTCTCCACTAAATTATCCACCGCCACATTTGAAGGAGCACAGCACAGTACCTGCACAGTCACAAGAGCCAAAGTGATCCTGTCTAGATTAGAGCTGTGGCATTGATAACATTCTTCTTTATACACTAATAAATTCACATTTTTGCACCTTTTGCCCCTGTTTGACAGCTTGCAGGATGATCTCCACCACAGTGGTGGTCTTCCCAGTGCCCGGAGGCCCATGAATCACTGCCAGCTCTCTCTGTGACAGAGCGAAGGATACAGCTTCTCTTTGGGAGTCATCCAAGTTTGAGTTAAAGAATTCAACCTTATCTGATGAAACAAAACAGAGGCAAACACCAATGCACTGAATGTTTATAAAAGTTATTAAGTTTTAAACTTAACAGTATTCTGTATATGCATATCAAAACTTAGATTTCTAAACCATCATTTAATTAAAACAGGAAATAATATTTACTCACTTGGTTGTGACTGAGAAGTAGGTTTTGTGTCTCCAAAGAGAACACTTATTAAATTGGAAGCTGGTCCATTGTTGTATCCATTTAATGTATTCAAAGCACTGCAAGCAGAAACCCCATGGGTTAAGTTTCAAAGGTGTACTGATTCACATGCACCGAGGTATTTTTGGTTACAGATATTCCTCACCGTTTCATTCGTTTGTAAGTGACATCGTTTGCTAACTTTAAAAGGTTGTAAAGTGCATCTGAATCAAAACTGTGGCCATCCTTTAAATCATCAAAGGCCACACTTATAGATGCTTGGCCGACCCTTGTCACAATCCCAGTACTGATCTGTGAGGCTGCAGTGCATCCGGTAGTGTCATACAAGCCAACTATATCACCTGCAAAGACAGACACATACCTCACTGTAATATAAACATAAATTAATTAAATTTTATTTATATAGTGCAAATCAGAACAACCAGTTCTAAAGGTGCTTTATATTGTGAGGTAAAACTCTATAATAATGGAGATGTCCTTTGAGCAAGCACTTGACAAAAGTGGGAAAGCAAAGCTCCCTTTTAACAGGAAGACACCTCTGACAGAACCAGGCTCAGGAAGGGGCAGCCATCTGCTGCGACTTGTTGGTGGTGAAGGAGGGGAGACAGGCAAAAAGACAAACTGTGGAAGAGAGCCTAGTCCTGTTACAGGATAACTAAAGGTGGATTCATGGTTACCTGATCCAGCCTTAACTATAAGCTTTATTAAAGAAGACAATTTTAAGCCTAATCTTAAAAGGAAAAGGGCCTTAAAGCTGAGCACTCTGCCTCGTAAAGTAAAAACAGACGTCAATCTCACCAGGTCCGAAGCTGTTGCTCGGCAGAGATGAGAACCCAAGATGCTTTCTTGGCTCCAAGATGACGACTGTGCGGCCATAGAGGCCTGTGGACTGACTTCCTATCTGCAGTTTCAGCAGGCAAACACCTTTGTTTTGAAGATCCTTGAGAGAAATGTTCTCCTGCCATACTCTGGGGGCACAAAAAAGGGCAATCACGAGTAACAACTGTGGATGACAAGATTTAGTTTTATATTATCTCCAGGAGAAATCTTTGTGTTTCTAAACAAATGCATTCTTTAAAACAATACCTTAAACTCTCTGAAAACATCCATTTTAAATAAAAATAATAAAAACATCTTTATGTCGCACAGTTCAGCAAACTAAATCTGCAGTGTGACTGTTTGACAGTGCAGATGTCACATTACATACCTGGTCTCCTCTATCTCAGCCTCCCGCTCCTCCTGCAGAAGCTCGAGTGTCTTGGACACAAACTTTTCCAAGGCCATCACTCACTGAAATGGTAACAGAACAAGAAGTCTCTAGCACATCATCTGATTTTTAGAAAAACATCTCTACATGCTATAATATTTATAATGTGCAACAGATTATATTTGATAAATAATCTTAATTTTGTGATTTGTGGATTAGTTAAATCGACATTTCACCCACTTTAATGCTAAAGTATAGTTTTGCTTCCAACTTTAACGCATCTTCTACCTTCTGTTTAACTGTTTTACAGTTGTATTACTATACATCACTTCTCTGTGTTACAAAAAATTTATTTAATGTTCTACGAAAAAAGACAAAAAACAAAAAGCAAACAAGATAAAAACGTCTGTATGCAAAGCAATAACAGTTATTCATGATCATAGTACTACACAGGTTAAATTTGGTCTTTTAACCATATTTAAATATTTTTTTTTACTTTTTCTGTACTTCTCCTCCTAAATAATTCGTCCGAAACTGAATCTACTAGCCTGTACACCCACTACTGTATTTATTTTATTTTTAATTTTGGGAAAACGACAAAAAAACAAACAAAGGAAAAACGAAAATTACATTAAAAAGTTGTAAAATAAAAAGCACTAGGACCCACTCTTACTTATCATAGATGAAAGTAACCCTTAAAAAAAGAAGCAGGGTATAGGTAAATCGTTTCAATGCACAAACATCTTAAAGCTAAATGCTGACATCACAGCCACGGTCATTTTACTTTACGAGCAGTTAGCAAGCGAGAACTGCACTTACCTGTTAGTGCCTGAAACCTAAAGACAGAAAAGCCAAATTTAACGTTGTTTAATCGTGTAAAATAACTTGGAAATGTAACACCCTCCTCTCTGTCATTACTCAGGTGGATTTGTTTGGTTCCTGTTCTCTTCCTTGTTTGTGTTTTACTGGTTGATAAACTCGCCACACTGCCACCTATAGGCTCGGATGACACAAACACGCGCCTTTTATTTTGAAAAACGCAAAACCCGGAAGTTTCCTGGCGAGGCTGACGCTTCAGAAACACGTTGAGATAAGTTGTCAGTCAAACAGACAGCAACCGCCTGACATCCAAAGCTTTCAGTCTGTTTATGGTTATTTCGGGTAGTATGTTTTAGCAGGACGAGCCGGGCCGCTTTGGGTTATTGCTCTGCAGGATTTCAGGCCGCGGGAGGATATGGTGGTTTCTAATCTCACACATCCCAGTAAAGGAAGGAAGCACTTGCACTGCAAATCTGCAGACCTCAGCTAGCCAATCTTATATTTATCTGCTCTGTGTTTTTTTAATTGGCTTTTTGGAAATGAGAGCCTCGTTAGTCTTCCTTCATATCGTCTCATGCTGCTGGCTGGTCAGTGCCACACTTTCAAAAAGCGATGCAAAGAAGTCGCACAAAGCTGAAGCTGAGGTGAGTAACTTCAGGTCTTAATCTTTAAACTGGTTCGAGCTGTTCTGTGCTGTCAGGTCAAACAGGTCTGAATGCGTTTGCCTAAAATGTCCTTGGTCTCCTGTCTCCGTCCTGTCGTGGTTATCTGTTACTGAAACGGGCTCTTTTCTCTTTGATCTCACTTGTTTAGACATCTCCAGCAGAATTATCTGTACTGGAGAGAAACCTTGTTGTGTCAGACCCGCACTGGAAAGACATAGCGAAGGAGGAAAAGAGATACTGTGCACACATCAAGAAAACGTTTCAAGGACCAGTGCTTGGATATGTGACACCCGTAAGTCTGGAATCCAGTCACAATTGTATCTCCTTGTTCTCCTGCTGAATTTAAACGTGTGACAATAGTATAAGTGATGGGACAGACCACAGCCATGTGATCTCCAGTGAGTAGATTTATCAGTTTATAGATAATGAATCATAAACTGGTTTGATAATCACATTCTAATTTCTTAATCTTTATTAGCTGTCACCAAAAAATCTATCCAATCCCCCCCATCTATGACACTGGAGTGGTAACACTTTAATTTAATATGCTTACGGTCACGTAAGAAAATTAAAAACCTGCCCTTTAGGGTTTCATATGTACCTTTCAGCACAGTCAAAGACACAACTTATTTTTCTCATCCTGCAGTGGAATTCCCACGGCTATGACATTGCCAAGATGTTTGGGTCCAAGCTGACTTCGGTGTCACCGGTGTGGCTTCAGCTGCGCAGACGAGGACCTGAAACCTTTGACGTTACGGGACTCCACGATCACGATCCAGGCAGATGATCCACTTTTTTCCTTAACTTTATCACTGATTAAAGCCTCACCTTAAGTCACGGATGAACATGAGGTAAAAGAGCGTCTTTTGATCTTTTCAGGCTGGGTCAAAGCTGTACGCAAGTCTAACAAAAAAGTCACGATTGGTGAGTGAATGCCAACTTTACTGCCCACAGGTACTCAAGTCTGATTGTGTGGATTCAGATTAGTTCATTTTCTTTTTTAACCATCAGTGCCTCGGCTCTTATTTGATGGCTGGTCCTACCAGGACTACATGGCAGTATTTGGAAGTGAGGATGAAATTGACGAGTTGGGAACTGAGCTGGTGGATGTTGCAAAAGTAAACAAGTAGCGTTTGTGTCTTTAATTCCAATGAAACCTTTTTTTTGGTTTATTCAGTGACTGATTAACGTAAATACCGTGGTTTTGCAGACTGAAGGTTTCGATGGCTTCACTTTGGAGTTGTGGAGTCAGCTGGGAGGTAACAAAAGAAAGTGAGTGATTCTGTTGCAAGCCCTGATCATAAGTTTTGCTTTGTCTGAGGTTACTCAATAATCAAGCATTTCTGATCTACCCACACAGGGAACTGGTCCATTTGGTGAAACACATATGCGAGACTTTGAAAGCTAAAAGATTAGACTGCATTCTTGTTATTCCACCAGCAGTAACAAGGTGAATTCATTTATTTTGCATTCAGCAGCTATAAATGCTGAACCCCCCCCCCCCCCCCAAACAACAACAACAAAAACAATCAGTGTGACTGGTTTAGATTTGTTTTTCCTGTGAATTATCAGCACAGGGCAGCCGGGTATGTTTGGCAGGGAGGAGTTTGAGCAGTTGGCCCCAGTCGTCGATGGATTCAGTCTCATGACATATGACTATTCCAGCGGTGCCAGGTGAGTACATGGGCACAGGTGATGCTACAAGAGGATTCAAACTGGCGTTAATCCAGTTTTCTGAGTTGTGTGCTGTTGGTTTTATAGGCCGGGCCCTAGCTCTCCGCTGCCCTGGGTCAGAGACTGTGTCCTCCAGCTTGCACCAAACTCTCAGTGGAGGGAGAAGATTCTGCTTGGACTCAATCTGTACGGCCTTGATTTTGCAAGCCAGGGAACAGAGCCAGTCCTGGGAACAAGGTGAGCTGAAACTCTGGCTATTGCTGCAATACTTTAAACAGCTTTTACCAAATTACAACAACAGTTGCCTCAAGGTGATTTATATTGTAAGGTCAAGACCATAAAATAATACAAAGATACAATAATTTAAAATGGACGGTTTAATAACCTTGACTCTCTGGCTCTCTCTGGGGCCATGAAAACTTTAAAGGGATTCCTCCTTTAAAATTCCAATATTTCCCTTAAAAATGAAATATCATAACTCTGGAAAAGTCTTTTCCTGCTTTTTCACACATTTTCAGTCCAGTCCTGACCATTTCCATTACTGTTTTTTTTGTTTGTTTGTTAAACCACTTAACACTGATCTATAAATCACTCAAGCATAAAAAAGGTACCTAACTCGAAGGACGAACTAGTGTTGTGTCTACACATAGTAGACGACTTAGCAAAGAACCAGTTTTGGAGTTTAAGACACAAAATCATATTTTTGCAATAAAAAGGTGATTCTCAAAGAGTAAACTCAGCATACCTCGACATGGTGTGCAGCATCCTTAAAAATTTACTGCATAGCATTCAGACTGTGTTGACTTTCAAGCTCATTAGAATTGTAGAAACTTTGGTAATTCCATGTATGTTTGCATGGATTTAAAAAAAAAATTGGTTCCCTTTCTTTTAGCAAAATAAAAAGAATTACGGTGTGGCTCAGGACTTTTTCACAGTACTAAACATAATTTTCTGACTGCAAGTAGCATGAGGTTTTTATTTATAGTACAAAATGGCGAGAAGTTGGAGTAAAGAGTCGATTGAGAACTTTGATATGGACTTGAAGCCTCTTACCACACTCGTCTGTGGTTTCCTGCAGGTACATCGAGATTTTGCGAGAACACAGGCCAAAGGTTCTCTGGGATGAATACTCCGCAGAGCATTACTTCACTTACAAGAGGTATTAATTTCATAAAACATCAGGGTTTAAACAATATTTCGAGATTATTTAAATGTCCCAAGAGCTTTTCTTGATTAAATATCCTGTCCTTTGCCTTTTATTTTAGGAACAATGCAGTTAAGCATGTGGTGTACTACCCTTCACTGAAGGTAAAACTGTTCACTTCTGCAATTAAAAGAATAGTAGGAGTATTAATCATCAATGAGTGATTAATATTATTTCAACTCTTTTACAGTCAATCTACCTGAGGATTTCTTTAGCTGCTGAACTGGGAACAGGAATTTCCTTGTGGGAATTGGGACAAGGACTGGATTATTTCTACGACCTGCTATAAGAGTTGGACTTGTTGGCGAACACTGTGAATCTCGGATTATTGACACAATATTTTTTTTTTTTTTTTGTCATTGAAGTCAGTGCTGTTTTATTTTTTCCTATCTCGACATCTGCAGTGAGCCACTGACGGGGTTTAATTAACGCTCAACTTGTTTGAGGGTCGTGAATGTATCGAGCTCTTGAATGACGCGGCGGTTTATTTTTAGGCATCTGCAACCAACAAAAAAAGGTACTTCAGTGTATTTTATTTCTTTTCTGTGATGATACGATTTAAAAAAAAAAAAAAAGAAAGTACAGATTAGTACATCTCTGCATTCAACAAAAGAAGCTGCATGATTATCAGTATGTATCCATTTTAAATAAGGGTTTATTTATATTTGGAGGCCTTCAGACATCTGCGACATCGCTTCAGTCCAACGCCTAAAATCATCTGTGCTCTTAAAAAGATTCATCCATCAGCAACAATACATCTGCTCCTGATGCTTTATTTTTTATTATGTTTGAATCTACACAATCCTATGTTGCTTTTACTCGGTTTATAATAACAGCATCAACAAATAACGAAGTGGTATGTTGCAGTTTTGCCAAACATCTCTTTCTGACCCAGCATTTTTCTGATACTTGTTCAAAATAAATGTTTAATTACATGAATATAAAAGTGGGACGACAAAGCTGTCGAATCGGAGCATTCCTCGTGTATTATTTCAGGTTTTTATTTGGCATTACAGAGCAGGATTAGATTATTTACAGCGAGCAAGGTTGACTGCATATTCTGTCCAGTTATGAGGTGTCTGTCTACGACCACATGCATGGCATCTTCTTGACTTGCTGCAAAAAAACCCCACAGAGACGAACATCAGACTGTTTTAAAAAATAATTATTTGGTATTTGACTCTTCTGTTATTAGCAGGGTCAGCTCACCTGTGTACGATCCACCGCTGTCTTTCACGAAGTCTTCTACAATCAAGGGCAGGTTGGCAAAATCAGGTTCCCGCACCAGTTCAAACACTGAAGGCTTTTAAGATCAACAAGTTGGTGTTACTAAATACAGCAAACATGTGATAGCTGATATGGGTTATATTTCCCCTAGTGAATACACCAAACACTAACCCCTGTTAAGCTGTAGCCACTGAAAATCCACCTCTGTCCTTCAGTGGCACAACACAGTGCAGACACTCCCTGTCCCACTGCACACACCGGCTCTGTGTAGAGGGGGAAAAAACAAGCAAACTGCATGTACATGTGTTCCTAAAAAAACAACAAGATAAATACATAAATACATACAGATGTTAAAACAAGCCCCAAGCTCACTTTGTTGAGAGATGAAGTGCGTGAGAATGCGGTGCAGAGAGCCGCTGTGTGCCAGGTCATTCAGCGCTCCAGGGCAGTGTGGGATGAGCAGTGCCTGGTATCGGGCACCTTAAAAGGGGTCATCATGACACAAGTGAGGAGGAGGAGATGGTAGTTAAAGCAGCAGACATGAAAACGGCATGAAATAAGTATTCTCACCATCTATGGATTCAAGTTTGGCTGGTGTTGCGTAGGGTTTCACACTGAAGTCCTGCACCCATCTAGCTGTGCTTTCATCAACCCCAACAAAGTCTATTGGCTTCCCCTGCAACCACAGAAACACTTCTGTACAGGGTAACATCACACACCCGGGGTAATGACCACAAAGTGGATAAGAACTATTTCCAAGAACTGGGTTGCATCTTAAAGTGCATGTCCGTGACCTTTCAGATGTAGTAGTAGGGTGAAAGCAGGGTATAAAAGACAAGTTTTTTTTCTGGTGTGTTAGTCCATCTCTACAAACATGGATCTACTAATGTATCTTTGTTGCGATAATATTTAAATTCTTGAAATTGGTGGTTGATAAATATTTTAAACTCAGGGCTCTGATCATTTTACCTGCCCTGCCAGGATGAGCTACCAGTAGGAGAAAAAAAATGGATTTTGTGATTGGCAATGTAGCTGCAATTTTATAACAAACTTGGATTTCAGGAAAAAACACTTTTTTTTTAGTAACACCTATATATTTGTATAAATGCGATGCTTCTGGTGCACAGGGACAATGGATGTCACAGTGAAACGAGGTACTTGTTTGTCCTGGAGTTTCTTTTCCTTCTTTCATTCATCACCCTTGATTATACCGCTGGTCTTTTTTTTCTTTTTTTTTTAAAAATCCTACAAGATACATCACTTTAAAGCAGGGGTGCCCAATCCCAGTCCTCGAGAGCTACCGTCCTGCAGCTTTTAGATGGATCCTTGTTCCGACACACCTGAATCAAATGAATGGCTTGTTATCAGGCATTTGCCAAACTTGATGGCATGCTGAAGAGGCAATCAAACCATTTGATTCAGCTGTGTTGGAGTAGGGATGCATCTAAAAGCTGCAGGACAGTAGCTCTCGAGGACTGGGATTGGGCACCCCTGCTTTAAAGCTTTCTAATTTTAGCAACACGCCACTGACTAGAAGCACCACTCTGTGGTCCTTTTGGTAACTATCTAGTCTACATGCACCTAAAGTTATTTGAATGAACTTTAATTTCAGTACTCACCAGGACATAAAAACCGCATACAAGGAATCACCACAAAAGTTTAGTGATAAAGAGATTGCTGAATTTCCCCCAAATAAGGTCCCGTCCCGTCCCGTCCCCCCCCCCCCCCCCCCCCAAAAAAAATATCGTGGAATTTATATATTTTTTTTACCACCATATTTAAAAACAAACAAGCAAACGAAAAGAAAAAGTAAAAAAAAGAAGAAAAGACGTGTTTATTTATTTAACGTTTTAATTATATAAATTTCTCCTTTAATTTTTTTTCTAAATCTACGCAGTTGTCATGGAGACTGTGTCTACGTAAGTACGGACTAACGCGCTGAGATCACGACGGCTTTTCGTGTAGCTGGTATTTGCTTGTCAGGTGGAGTCTTACCCCAGGTGTGGCTGTCTGTAGGTTAAAGACCGGACTACAAAGGCTGAAGGACTGATGGAAAGATTTCGCAGACACCCCTGAATAAACAAAATATGTGAGATAAAACGCTTCAGAGAGCTCATGCTAGTTCTGCAGCGCTAAGTAAGTCAAAGCTAACGGACAAATTCATGAATGATTGAGAACAGCCGAGCTGTTCAAAGTAAAGCTAACGGGCTCACCTTGAGAAGAAGCACTCGCCACTATCAAACACGTTGGTTTCGCTGACATTTTAATAATATTTGCTTTAAATTATAAAGAAAAACCTTGAGGGTGAGACGATGCAAAAGAAATACGCGAGGAGGGTGTACAGTCAGCTGACAACAACATCCGCTTATAAGTTTCAAAATAAAAGTTCAGTCGGAGAAATTATCTGAAAATGTGGGTGGAAATAATAAGGAAGTATCTTTTATTTGCATCCAACAAAGAAAAATAGTTCTTTATATTAGTTTTTTTAAAATATACATTTGTAATGACTATACATAAAAAAAAGCAATCAAAAAGACAAACAGAGAAGCGGCCACAACATGCTCATATTGCTCTGCTTTTTAAAATGAGTGGTGTATATTTAAAGAGTTAAAAATCCTTTGTGACCTAAATTAAAGACTACATAAACACATGCAAAGCTGTTTTGCGAGAACAAATGAGCAGTGCTGTCCAGCAGCATCGCAGTGTTTGAAGTAACTATGCAGCATCGTAGGACTGTGGGAAAAAATACTTTTTTGGGGTGGTGGGGTTATAATAATTTAGAAAACATTTTAGAAGTCGTGTTAAATTTTGTGATGTTTAAAAAAACTACAGTGACCCCTACAAGGATGTCACAGTGGTGTGGTGGTTAGCATTATCATAGCAAGAAGATTCTGGGTGCAAATCCAGCCCGGAGTTTGCATGTTCTCTGCAGGTACTCCAACTTCCACCGACAGTTTAAAGATGTGCATAAGGTTGGGTTAATTGGTGATTCTAAATTCTGTAAATGTGAATGGTTGTCTGTCCTCATGTATTAGCCCTGTGACAGATTGGCCAATGGTGTACCCTCCCTCTCGCCATATGACTGCTAGGATAAGCTCCAGCACCCATCCCCACAGTCATGAATTGGACAATTGGAAGAAAATGAATAGATGGATGGGGAGGGGGGAAGTACAAAATTAGTATGGATCTTCTTTCAAATTCCGGTAAAGGCAGCATGTAAACATCATCCCCAGAAGCTGAAACAAAACAGACACAAAGACCTCATTATTTCCAGACTCCATTAAAATAGATGTTCATATTTATCTCTGTTTTGCTCAGCAGTAAAAGCTTTTACCTGTAGAAATGCAATCCCTATACCAACTGCACCGAGAATATATAACTGACTCAAGAGGAATTCCTCTAACTTCATGATGCAGCCTCCCTGGGAGCACAAGAACAGGGAAAAAAAAAGAATAAATAATAATATCTTGTTATCATGTGAAATTTAGCCACGCTGCGTCGATGGAGAGCTTTCTCGTTTTTACCTCCACTCTGTAGATGTTGGAGGGATGGTCCCTGCGGCCGCAGAGTTCACCTGGAGTTTTACAGCAGCTATCAGGAACAAGGCGCTTGTTCTCTGCTGCCTGGATCCACACACTGTCGCTCCAGTCTGAGAAGTTGTGGCTGCCACAACACTTAAACTGAGAGGGAAAATAATGAGAAAATTGCAGTTAACACAGAATTTCATTATTAATCATGTCCAGTCTTACTGATGTTACTCATTTTTTTATTCGAGCCTTTTTCTGAAACAAATTCTCCTTTTCCACACCTCCTGATGTAGTTTGTCCACAGCCTGTGTGATGCTCTCCTCTCCTGGCTGCTGGTATTTCTGCTGCATGGTCACTTTCAGGTTCTGTTTGAGCTCCTCATCCAGCTGTGAGACAGGAGAAGCTCTTTAGTACGTCCCATCAACAAAAATAGCTCCTGATCAAGTTTCCTCCTTCCCCCGTAACATTCCTGTCTACCTGAGCAATACCCACAGATAACTCAAAATATATGAGCACAGATTCTATGACCTCACTCCCTGATTCTAATGAAGACTCTTCAATGAAGACTCTTGCAAATAAAAATAACCTCAACCTGTCAGAACTAAAAAAGACTGATATAAAGGAGAAACACACTGCAGTAGATTACCTGGTAGCAGAAAGGGAAACACTGGAGCAAGAAAAAGGGGGGAAGAAAGAGAGGCGTGAGAAGGATGGGGGAAAAAATGGACAAATGAACATGCACAGAAAAGCATGCAGAACACACTTCACAAAGGAGTGCAGCAACTGAGTGGTTGTTAGATTTGACATTAAAATGATGCAAAGCTAGGAAAAATACTTGAAAGGAAAGTAGAATTAATAAAATACACATAATGCAAGCAGAAAGACAAAAAAAGACAGATTTGTAATTTCTGGAGTGAAATTTAAATGATAAATAGATATAACCATAAAAAGTACTGGAAGCTGTGCAAGTTATAGCAAAATAAACTGTATGTCACTATTTACTTTTGTCTCTATGTACAAACAGAAACAAATAGAAAGTATGGCACCTCACCTCTTGGTAGTTAATGTATGCCAGAACACCAGCAATGATTTCCAGAAGGAAAATACAGAGCAACAAGATCAGATACTGTAGGCAGAGACATAACAAAAATGACTATGAATACAGTGAAATGCCATCATTTTGCACCATTTTGCAGAATATAATGTCACTGAACATATCCGTGCATGGCTACAAAATACAAACATCATACTCCAGAAAATAAGTGATTAAACGGTGGGAAAGGAAGGTGCTCGTTATAAAGATTGCGGGGAGTATGACCATAGAGATATACCACTGAGTCTGAGTGATAGCCTCACAGACCCTCTGTATGTCTGTCTGTCTGTCTCACTCACACACACTCTTAAGTCCAAGCAGCAGCTTGTGATGCCCTTCATTCCTCTGGCATGAGCCACACTCTATATCTAAACTCTTAAAGACACACTGTGCATGACTTTATCTGTTATATCTGACAGGCATGCCTGGCATAATGAGCTGCACTGAGTGCAGGCAGACAAGACAGAAGGTCACCAAGGATAAGCTTTCAATACACAACCTGGACTAGGGGGTGAGAGTGTATAAACATGGACTTAAAAGTGCCATGGTTTCTCATGTGAACTAATGAAAAAAGGATTTCAGCTTCTGTGGAGTGAAGTGAAACGGCCAAGAAAAATCAGTTTTTCTGTAACAGGCAGTATTTTGTGGGCGTGGTCACCGTACCACAATCAAAAGACTCTTCATCTCGTTCAGCGTGGCACAGCAGCCGATTATCCCGGTCACTATTACAATGACTCCAGCAGCTATCAGGATGTACGCCGAAGTTGCGTAGAAGCTGGAGCTCAGCAAACTGATGTAGTCGCTCTTTTCCACCAGAGTCCACACGCCCACCGCCAACACAGCCCCACCTGCCAGCTGACAGAACATACCGTTACCAGCGCAACTCAAACCAGATGCTCGTAGTGAGAATGCAGCACATAAGTTATAACTTTGCTCTTAAAATGTGATCACGCTGGACAACGCCTCATTCTTTCACTGTAAGCCCTAAGAGACTAGAACATCAGTCTATTCTTAAAGCCTAAAGGAAATTGCAGTTAATAAAGTAAAAATAAGTAAATAAAAAAGTTTGTATGTTTTTGTTTTTTTTGTTTTTTTAAATGTGTCTGTGTACAAAAGAAGTCATCTTAATGTCTATGGCATTTTAAGCACTGCACAAATTTAATGTTGCAACTTTAAATCAATTACAACTGACTGAATTAATATGACATCGTTCAAAAGTTGCTTTTTTAATCTAAAATTCAATGAAAATCTTTGCACTTTTATATTAACCTACCCAGAAAAGAACATTGAAAAGAAAAAGAAGATACTTCAGACAAATCGTCCCACAGGTGTGCTTTTTTTCACGTCGAACTTCCATTCTGTTAAAAAGGGGGAATTATTAATGTTAGCAGTGTTCAAGCTGATACAATAAAGAAACAACCAAATATTAGATGGCACATCTCAGTCTCCCCCTAAAGGGATTACTACAAGATACTGAGAGCAAAACTGCAGGCTATACCACTCCACTGCAAGATTTACACAGATTTCTGTTCCTATCCTTTATAATGGAAAGCTGTATTAGTGTCATATGTGATGTAGTTATACATGCAGTTTATTTGTATATCAGTTTCCTCTTTCAGTTCCCTTTAGTTCCGCCTTTGCCGTGGGTTGCAGAGCAAATGGGCTTTTTGTGACAGCTATTGTTGAGATTGTACCTGACTCTTTGCACAGTAGCTCGAGGTGCTATAAGAGTGCAATGGAAAAGAGCTCAGAGATGAAATCAAATATGTTGTGGGGAAAACATACTTAACGTCCTGTGTCACATATCATCCAGCAGACAGACATCCGTCCCCCGTTTCAGTAACATAATCTGATCGTCTCACTCTTCAGTGATTTTGTGTTAGCTTTTCACTCTTTACTTCAGGCTCAAGTCAAATGTTGTTATTCTTGCCTAAACAAAACTTTCCTGGTGCTTCTATTTTGAGAGAAGTCATGACCCTGAGCATCATGGGAAATGTTTTTCTTTTCTTTTTTTTATATTTTAAACACAAATGAACATCTTTATTTACAAACATAAATAAACAAAGAACGGTTAAAAAGATAACACGTATAAACCTGATTAAAATATACTTTTAAGACAATCTTAATGTGTAAGTACGACTGAAAACAATATCACCATGGTCATATTCAGAGTTATTTTTAACTCATTGTGTCATGGAAAAACTGCTCTCTGTTTTCACACAGACCAAAATACTCCTACCTGGTTTAGATGGTGGACCTCCCAAAGGATGTAGATTATCAGGGTAACGTCTTCTCAGAGTCCACCGACCTCAGCGTCCAACTGTCTTTGAAGGTTGAGCGCAACAGTGTAAGTTCTCAGCTGACAGTCACACTCGAGCCTCCCACTCAAGCGTCTGAGCGTCTGTCCTCTTTTGGCACAACAGGCTGCTCGCCCCTCTGCAAGCTGTACTTGTCTGCCCCCAGCTGGTTTCCAATGCATACAAGCTCTACTTGCTTTAAAGCATGCAGCTTAAAGGTTTAACTGATTTTTTTTAAGACACATGACAAAAGAGCAGTCATCAAAAATAGATTTTATTAGACATATCTGAAAGATGCATAAACCCAAAGGAAAACATTATTCTATTCAGTAAACTTGTTCACAGAAAAATGCCTGACGTGACGTCACGACGTGATGATCTGCTGTTGGTGTGGGATACAACATGGCTCCACTGAACCAAAGAAGAACACCTGGAGGCAGTTTCAGTCTTTTCAAAAGCCTGTCCTCAACTGTTCATGTACAGCAACTTCTTTTAGGCGTGGTCTCACTCAGTAGAAGTGCATCTTCACACTGGCGTTCATGCTGGGTTACCAACATCCTAAAATGTACAGAAACCGCAACATATGAGAAGAAAAATCTGTGATCTTACTGTAATATCAGAGGAAGTTCATCCAGCTACCAGTTTATTAGGTAATTAATAGATTAACAGTAGTGGAATCTATTGTGGAATCTGAGATAGAATATATGTATGCTGAATTGCTTGCTACTTTGACTCCTTTGTCGATTTGTCAGATAAAACAACTACCATGGCACATTTAAAAAATGTTACCCAAGCCTCCCTCTGAAGATTTGGGTGCATAAAACAAACAAACAAAACAAAACAAAAGACAACATTTACACTCAGCACCTCCCTCTTCTCATTTATTATTAGCCTTTAATAGGATTTTTAATAGGGATTACATTTAAAAGTCACAAATGGGCAAAGCTACAACAGAAAAGTACAGAAGGATTATCTGTAATATTATATAAATGCTCCAGAGGATTTTCATAATGTGATTCTGTAAATCACAAAAATGTGATGCCATACCCTGCCAGGTGATTCATTAGCTCCTCCACGTTCAATCCATTCCTGGCACTGCACTCATAAAACAAAGCTTGATGTTGCTGTATAACCCAAAAAAAATAGACTTTTTTTTTTATACATTTGTGGCTTTCCAATTTTAGAAATTTGGGTGAATAGTCTAATGCGCCTCACCTCTGCCAGTTTTTGACCCTCTTCTGTTCTCACTTCTCTACACTGATTGTCTGCCAAGTCCAGCTTGTTCCCCAGCAGCATTAGTACAGCACCTTCACACATCTTCTCCTGAGACAAACATACAGCAGGTTTATAGTACACGCTATACATAAAGGAGATACACCAAAGAGGTCACCCCAATAATATATATAAATATAAAAAAGGAATCAAAGTTAGGACTGAGATTCGTGCATCACCATTACGCCAGTAACTTTCACGTATATTCAAATGAGGATCCACTTTTTTGCATGCTTTTCAAACCACGGTAGTGCCGCCTACTCACCCTGATGGAGTCCATCCATCCTCTCACTGCAGTGAAGGAGGCGGAGTGCGTTACATCATACATGGCAAGGATGCCGTCGGCCTTTCGATAGTACTGCTCGGTGATGCTGCGAAACCTAAAAAGCAGATTCGATGGAAAACATTCTGCACCTCGGATGATTTTGTGTGCTTGTGTAAACATGTCTGACCTCTCCTGCCCTGCAGTGTCCCACAGCTGCAGGATGATGGTGGTGGAGTCCACAGTTATAGTCTTCATCTTAAAATCTATACCTATGAACAACAAAGCCTTATGACTTCATGCTCGACTTCAATACATACATCAAACATTTACTTCAACATACACACAGTAGTTTTCTATACACTGATGAGCACTGTAGATGTATCCATGTAAAAGACTTACCAACGGTAGTGCTGACTTTACTGTCGAAGCGCCCTGTGCAATAATACTGGATGAAGGAGCTCTTACCCACCCCCGAGTTACCCAGAAACACAACCTTGAACACTTGCTGAGTACTGACAGCTTTGCTCTAGAATTCAGATAAAAGAATCAAAGGTGACATTTTGATCAATTTAATATTTGAAAAGTTTAATTTTTTTTTGAGTGACCAGTGGTTGTTTAAGCCCTAAACCAAAAGCCTCAAAACATAATTTCCATAATTACTGCTCAGTTTTGCTGCTGCATCTGTGTTATTAAATAAGTATTTCTCAGATATATTATGTGTATTTGTAGATTTTACATTTTCCCTACCTGAGTTTGGGTCTGTTCAACATTTTCACCCCTGACTCTACATGACGGTTGGTGTTTCTTGGAGGATATTTTCACCTCTGTCTTTTTGTCCTGCTCCAACTCATCAGCAGAGCACGGCTGTCTTCAGAATCAATAAATACACAAAATTAGTGGCTGCCTATATCCATCTGCTACATCACTGCAAAAATGACAAACAGATGCACTATTTATACAAACCTTTTCATTGGCTTGTCCTCCAGTAAGTAGTTACCTATAACTGACCCTCTCTTCTGCAAAGCCTGTGTGACATTTGGAGTCTACAAGGTTTTTGTAGAAAGTGAGGCAGAAGAAATATGTAGCATTAAGATTTCATACTCGTCCACAGATTTATAAAGTATTAAAGATTTATGGATGTAGCATGGTGCATATCCAAGGTAAATCAGATGCACTTTGGACAGATGAGATCAAAGTGTTTGGTTATAACGCTCAGTGCGATGTCTGGTGAAAACCAAACACAGGATATCAGCACAAAAGCCTCATGTGGTGGTGGAGGGTTTATGATTTGGGTGTTTTGTAGCCACAGACTTGGGAATATTGGCTTCATTCAAAACGACTACTTCAAGTTATTGTGCTGAACTCTACAAACTACTGAATTATGTCTATGGTGTACTTGATTTTATCACAGGACTGCACTCATGAGTGTGTGATCTCTGTAGTAATTCCACTTGCTTCCACTGGTAAACTATTTACAGTGTACATTTAAAATGCAGGAATGCAGTCCAACTATGATTATTCATTTATTTTCAACTGTGCACTCGTGTGTTTGTAGATTTCAAAAAATACAATAGATAAAAAAAAGAAAGAGGCAGTCTTTGCGTCGAGGTCGATATTTAAAAAATAAATAAATACTCATGAGATTCTTTGCACATTTTATACAAAAATGCTTTATGTTTGTTTTGTGAAACAACGAGGATGAGCTGAACCTGCTGAAAGTTGCTAAATTAGATTATCAGTCATGAAAAGTCTGAGAAAAAGTTTTATTAGATTGAAATAAAATACTTTAGTTCACCTGGATTTGTACAGTGAAATGTGACCAATAAACATAAATATAAATAGAACATTTTCTTTTCCTTCACGTTGACACAGGACAGAATAAACGTCTAGTCAACAAAATCCTTCAGTTCACTGAGCACATCCACAGAAAAACAACATTGCAAAAGGCTGTGTCAGCAACATTAATTAATAACCAAAAAAATAACAGCTGCCCATATAAATAATAACAGATGACGTAAAACATGAATCTATTCCAAGTTTTAGCTTAGGGTGGATCAACCTGCTGTGTCCACGGCATACAAACATCTTCACTAGGTAGGTAATATGTTAAGGGCAGAGGAGGAAGGACAGCATGTCTGTGACTAACCCTCTTCTGAGACTGTTGGGCGTCTTTCTCATCTCGCAGCCTTTTGTTCATATCCCTGACACACACACACACACACACACACAAAAGAAATCTATTTAGAGACATCCTCACACGGGGAGACCCGTGTCTCAAATGGTGAATTAAATTTAAAAAAAGAAAAGAAAAAAAAAAGACCACGGGTAAGTTTGAATAGTGCATTTTCCTTGGGAAGCTTCCTAACTGAGAAATCTGAAAAGGAAATATCTGCACGGCATCCGCAGTAGGAGCTGTTTGAACTCTCCAAAAAATAAGGAAAGGCGCTTTGATGCTTCCTTTATTACAGGATACACCGGACCAAGCTTATGAAAGGAGAGAAGATGGTGCTGTCCCAAAATCATTTCATGCCATAACCTACTGATATGTTTTGAATTTTTAAAAACAGCTTGTTAAATGCACAGGAAAGGAAACTGACATTTGATAGAGTGGGTTTAATGGTCTTCATAATTCACTTTACATTAGCAATGTCCATTGCTGAATTGCCAATGTGCTTTCTGCTACAGGTCTCATTCAATGAAGTGATATTTTTCACTGACTGTTCTCATTTCTATGACCTGGATAAAACAACAAGGTGAGATGAAGATATGAATTTTGTAGTTTATCTTATGGCGGTGTTAAGGAGTCTAGTGTAAGTGTGGCTGGATTTTTGGACTATTCAAACATACCTGTAGTCTGTGAACTTGGCATTAACTGAAACAGCAGACATTTTTAGACTTACCTCAATATCTCCAGTTGTCTCAAAAGACTCTCTTTCTCCTTCTTCATGTTCCTTGACACCTTCATCACGTTTCTAAGTGAAGCAAACAAAAGATTTTAAATCTTTACTTGATCCAGATGTCTTAGCTAATTACTGACCTATTTCTAATCTTTTATTTAAAAAAATCTTGAAAGAGTTGTTGTAAAATGGCTAACTGATCATTTAAGTAGAGTTCAGCCTTCTCACCATAGCACAGAAACAGCACTAGTGAAGGTTACAAATGATCTTCCAGTGGCCTCTGACAGCAGACTCATCTCTATCCTTGTCCTGTTAGACCTCAGTGCAGCATTTGATACCACTGACCACAACATTTTACTAGAGATTAGAACACACTGCTTGTCTTAAAGGGCCTTTAATACATATGGTACTTGGTAGAGATATATGTGAGATGCACTGGTTTAAATTATAGATAGATAATCATGAAAATGGGGAATCTTTTTCACACATGGAAGTTAGTTATGGAGTTCCACAGGGCTCTGAGCTGGAACCAATAGTTTTTAATATTATGCATGCTTCCCTTAGACAATATTGTTAAAAAACACTGCATACATTTTCATAGTTATGAAAACGATACCCAGCATTGTTTATCCATGAAGCCAGATGATAAAAATCAACTGCTTAAACTGCAGGAATCTTTTACAGACATAAAGACTGGATGATCTCTAATTTCCTGCTTTTAAATTCAGATAAATCTGAGGTTATTGTACTCGGTCCTAAAATCCTTACAAAGATGGTGTCTATCTAGAATACGTCCTTCAGCGAGCACATTAAACAAATATTTTGTTTAATTGCTGATTTCATTCATTTGCACAGTGCCTCTAAAATCAGAAGCGTCCTGTCTCAGAGTGATGCTGAAAACTAGTTTCTAGGTTTATTACTTGTAGGCTAGAGTATTCTAATTCACTATCATCAGGTTGTCTTAAAAGCTCCCTGATAAGCCTTCAGTTGATCCAGAACACTGCAACAAGAGTACAAACCAGGAGTAGAAACAAAGAGCACATGTTTCTCCCATATTAACTTCTCTTCATCGGCTGCCTGTTAAATTCAGAATAGAATTTATAATCCTTCTCTTCACACACAAACTCTTGACTGACTCAGATGTCTGCCCCTACCTGAGCCTGGTTCAGTCAGAGGTTTCTTGTGTTAACAGGGAGTTTTTCCTTCCTTTTGTTGCAAAGTGCTTGCTTATAGAAGGTTGTGTGATTGCTGGGGTTTCTTTCTAATATTATCTCCCTTACAATATCCAGGGCATGGGGCCTGTCGTTGTGAATTTGTGCCAAATAAATTAAATTAAATTAAATTAAATTTTTAAAAAAAGTTTCAGCCATACCACATGCAGACACTATGTTTTTAATGACTTCAAAGCTGGTGCTAAGGCATCATCTGGACCTTGGTTAATCACCTCTGTCTGGCCAGTTGTTCTTGTGCATTGCTGATCTGTGCCAAGTTAAGCTGAGCCAACGCAGCCTGCAACTGTTCTTTGTTGCGCTCCACCTGCTCCTGTAACTGCATGTTGAGGTCCTGAAGCTGCTGGTTCTGCTCTTTGATGTTTACTTGCTTGTGGCTCAGCTGGCGCATTCGGGTCTCAAGCTGAGAACAAAGACAGATCCTGTTCGCATTAAAATATAACACTCTTCATAATGACATGAGTACAGTTTGGATGCCTACCTCCGTCTGTTTTTTCAGCGTATTCTCCAACTCCTGTTCCCGCATCCTCAGCTCCTCCTCAAGTTTTTGCCCTTTCTCCTTCTGTTTAATACTGTCCTTGATTTCACAATAAATTCATTAAATGCTAATTTGAGGTACACCTGCTAAATGGAACAACAGTTCAACTACCACATATCTATACCTGAGCAAGGAGCTTCTCTCTCTCCTCTCTGATTTGACTTTCCATTTCCTCATATATAGACCGAACAACCTGATCATGTTCGCTCTCCCGTCTAATGCAGAAAAAAAAAAAACTCAGCATAATCCAAACACTCACAGTTAAACTGCTTAAAAGTAATAATAATAATGTATTGTATGTATTGTATTAATAATAATAATAATAATAATAATGTATTGAAAGGAAGGTGCGACCTGCGTAAGGCTTGTTCCAGACTGTCTCTCTCTTTGATGGTGTCTTGTAAATGGGACACTGCATGGACCAAGATGCCCTCCAGGACACTCAGCATCTCTGGTCGGTCTCTCTGGAGCTCACACCACAGAGTACAGAGCTCCTGCTGACTGACACACAGCACAATACACAACTGTTAATATGACCGAAAAACAAAACTAACTGTGACTGCACGACATCACTTGTTTACATGAAAAGAGAAGGTGCTGAGTTTAAATGTTGAACTGCATAAATACATGTACATGAAGAAGTCCAGCACAAGATTCCTTTAAATAAACATTCCTTTGAAAGATTACCATCTCCTAATGCACATCACATTAAACCTTGAAGTAGCAGAAGACCACGCCTGGTGTCAATTTTTCAGTTAAAAATAAAACTCAATCGCAGCAGATGATGCATTTAAACCATTTTATGAGAACAGTATGAACATAGTGTATATGCTAACATTTGAGGATGAAGGTGACGTTACTGTACACAGCTGCTGCACTGAAACTGAATGGGGAAATCTTGGTGGACAGTCTAAAGGGAAGCTAATGGTAATGGTTTTAGGGCAGAGTACTCACTCTTTGAAAAGTTTGTCAGTGCCAAGCTCCATTAGTATGTTTACAAATCTAACAGCACTGGGGTCCTGAGAAAAGTCCGCCTCGTCCAGTTCTTCTTCTGCTTCATCCTGATCCAGGTCTGTCACCTCCTCCAGCTCCACCTGCTCACCTACACCACAGAAAATAGAACCGAGGAATTACATAATGTGCTTATTTAATCATCCGCTTTTAAAACAGTTCTAAAATGACTGAGTGCAGCGTGCTCACCGAGCCCAGTGTTGAACTCCACAGGAGTGAGGTAACCATTGCCCTCTCTGTCCAGACTGTCAAAGACTGTTTCTAGCTGTTCAGGGGTCAGTGGCAACTCCCACTGTAACCTCTAAAAGCACAATAATATTAGTAATAACACGAAAAACTTTAATCAAATATCAATTTGATAATCAGACTTTCAAAAGTGCTTTGAGAAACTGTCAAAAATAATCAGAAGGACGAGGTCATGAAAGCTGAAAATAAGTTAAAAAGTAAGAAAGAGAACGCAAGAAGAAAAGGAGGATCATGAAAATACAAAACATTAATGCATAGAAAACTGAGCAAGTAGAGGAGATGACAAAGTTCAAGACTCTGCAGTCAGTCTAAATGTTGCTCCTCTACCACATTAGCTGCTCACCTGCATGTCCTGCTTTGTGATGAACCCTTTTCCCTCTTTGTCACAGAGCAGAAACAGCTGTTTGGCCTTGCTCATGGTCTTTGCCAGCGGGCTCAGTGGAACTGGCTCCCTGCTGCGGGGTGAAGCTAGTGGACTACGCCCGTGGCCTGATCTGGGGCTCCCAGGAGGCAGAGTCCGCGCTCTGGGGCTCAGTTGCACTGCCTCGCCACTGCCTTTACCCACCAGCACCTCATCATCGTCCAGCCACTTAGACATTGCTGCACAGAGACAGATGGGTGTGGGTTTGAATGTGTCTATCATTAAGTACAGGCTATGTAAACATGCTTATCTTCTAGTATATCAAATGATAGTGAACACACGATCGTAATAATATTTCAAATATGCTAAATTTATTCATCCATGAATAACGCTGCCTGTCCGGCACAGTTTTAGAATTACATTTGCTTACATTTTTGGGTCTACTTTTTAGTATTGCAAGATAGTGCAAGAAACAGGACCTTGACCCTCCCTTGTCAAACAAGAGGTGCAGAAAAAACTAGCTATTGACTCTACACATCATGTGACCTCCTGTGACCGGCTGTCTGATCAGTCGTGTCTATGCTACATTTTAGGACATTTTATAGGAATGCAGTGCGACACACTTTGATAAAGAAAATGGTTTTCATAGAACACATTTAGTTCTAAAAACATTTTCATAGATAATTTTGAATCCCCTGAAAGGCTTGACAAGAACTCCTCATTCAGATGAGCCAGTTGTCCTCACTGTTTATATAGATTAAAAAAAAATCTAACCTATGAATAAGCACCAGGATGCGTGGAAGGTAAAAAACAGGATGGTGTCATGTGAAAAGAATTAGTGTCCTCGAATGGGAGGGAGGATAGCTACGGGAGAGGAGATGCAAATTAAACATTTGCAGTTGTTTGCATTGTCAGAACAACCACAATTGCAAACAAATTTTACTTGCAGGAATTGTTGGGGGAAAAACAGCCTCCATGACAACATGACTGTTCATATAAAACAGTGATTTATAAGGGTTACCAGCGTCACACATGATCATTCTGCAAGTAAGATGACATTGCTATTACTCAGGATAGCCATTTCAGTGTAAACACAACTAAAAATACTACTAAACTGATCCAGAAGTAAGAACTACTTTCTTTCTGGACATCCTTACGCTACATTGAATTAAAATAAGGTCTGCCTCAGTGGTTGATAAAATATTGCCTTTCTTGCCATGGCGTGCTATCTATGAAGGCATAAAATCCCAAACACTGATTATCGCAGTAAATTATCATACTGATTATCTATGAAGCCTTCAAAACTTGGGTGTAATATTAAGGGATACACTGCAATTCCAGATAAGAGACCTGTGTAAACACTGTATGCTGAGGATTTTGTATGACACCTCAGATTCCCAATAAGCCAAAGGTCATATCAAAACTTTTAAGCACTTAAAAACACTTCTTAGTAAGCTCTAAGTTTGGTGCAAATGTAGGCAGCCCCGGGGACTGAGACAACATGCTGTAGGGTACAAAAATAACTGAGGCAAACTTAAGAGTCAAGCATTAGATCACATCCTGTCTGACTGTGTGAATGTATTTAGAACATATGTCGAACATGTGCTGAGTTCCTCTTCATTAAATGCGACAGTTTGTAAAATGCTGTTCAGTGTTGATGGCTGTAATTTAGCAAGATCACTCACAATTAATTAAAGTGAGTAAATATGCCCCGTTTTAGAGCAAAGTGTCAAGCACAGGAAACTAAAACCAGCGAAAGGAGACGTGTGCATTTATTATTAACGGGGGAGAGAACCTGCACTACAAAACAACAGGTTGTCAACTTGACACAACACAGAGAAGGTGGCGATTAGCGCGACGAATAGTATTTCTAAATGACTCGCTTTACTGCGCTGTTTGACAACTCTAGGAAGTTGAAGAAACTTTCACAACTTACCTGCGGTGTGCTGAACTCAGGTCTCCAGTCATTACCTTTGATCACCTCGGAGGCGTTCAAACACTTACTTACGCCGCTGGGTGGCAGTGACGACCTCGCGTGACAGGGAGATTACCGTAATATATGCCGCAGCAAGGCGGATTTGAGACACTCGGAAATTTCTACTAAATTGATATGCTTATTCGTTCACTTTTTAGAAAGCAACCATCCAAGTTTCCAAGATACACATTAATGCCCTGCCAAATCAGTAAAAATTAATTACTTTGGGAATTTTGTATTTTTGCTGAAAGCTCGGACAAAAACGTACTATCGTTATTACGGTAACAAGAAGCGTTACCATGGAATTAGCGGAAATACATCTGCTAGTGCCGAAAATCAGAAGTAGATGCTTGAGTAGCGGCGTTTGCGAATAAAAAGAGAGGTTTTTGTGATTTATTGGTGCTTTCTGCCTCACGTAGACTTGGTTTCATCATTTACATCCATTTTTTCTCGTAAGTATATGTCAGTTAAATTATGTTTGTGAACCCTGCTTGCGTAACAATGAGCAGCAATGTTGTGTTAGCGTAGCAAACGTGTCTGGGGGGAGTTCATCGCCAGCCGGGTGATTTGTTGTGGAAAAGATAAGCCTATAGTTCCTCTATTATCCGTCTTTTGGATTAACTCCAGACTGGACTAAAAGGGCAACCGTAAGATGTAGATTAGATAGATGAAAAGAAAACGAGAAAGAGTACTTCGAAAACAGCGACTAAACTAGAGGTGTTTCAGTCTGAGTAAGTTTACTTGGGTCAGATCTATAATCCTAGTAGTGACCTTTCCATGCCCGCCTGTATAACAACATGAGCACGTTGACCTTACGTGATTAGGTTCAATGCTTATTTGGCTCGACTGAGACAGAAATTTCATCAACCCCTCTTTCACAGTGGAGATGGCTAGCGGGCTAAGATATGAGTTGGACTAGGTGGGCATTTTCATCGCTTTTAAAATGTCTTTGTTGTTTAAGTTGCTTCTCTTCTTCCTCCCAGGTAGTGCAGCATATCTGGAGATTTCCCACATCTGAGATGTCAGCATGCTGCTTTTGGCAGGATTGAATACATTTCATCAGATATCTTGGACAGGCGGCACTCATCGCAGATATTTTTTATTCATCTAGGACAACTAAAATGTTCAATGACAGCAGAGCAAACCGGATTGGAGAATATAATATGTACAATTTAACTTAAAAGCCACCAGTGCTTACTGCAAATGGATTATTGTGGCTCATTAATGTCTTGCTCCAGATAAGTCGTTTCTTGCTGAAGTATGTAGGAGGGTAGAGTTGACCAAAGACATCGGTTTCATCATCAAATACCAAGAAAATCCAACAGTAGAAGGAGACTTTGAAGAGAATACACCGTGGAGCTGTGGGGTTGCACCACCAGCCCTTGAAGATGCTTCAGACCGGCAACTACTCACTGGTGCTGCTGATCCAGCTGACACTGTTGGCCTATGACCTCTTTGTCAACTCTTTCAGTGAACTTCTGAGAGGAGCAGCTGTCATCCAACTTGTGCTTTTCATGTGAGTCACAGAGCTCTGTGCTGATGAGATTGAATTATTTTATAACTGATTACCAAACACATGCACAATTTCTTTTTTTTTTACTACATACAGAGTTAGCGATATTTGATGTCATCTTTCATTATATGAATTGAGATCTCTAGAATTTGATAGATGTTCTAACATTGTGCATTTTTTGTGTTTATGTCACTTGCTTTTCTTGTTTTTAGTGCATTATAAAGAATGTTACTGCTAAATTTAATAGGTTAATAAGTACTAAAATGTGATGGTTACACTAAATATTTAACGTTTTCAGATGCAAGTTAAGCCCTTGCTTATTAATCATCTAATTCTTCTCATCTAATGCCATAGACAACTTAAAGCCCAGGCTTATGCTGATTTAATACTAAAATATCTATTAATAATAATAAAATAATACTTTTTTTCCTGAAAGGTTACTCTTTGTACCATTTATGTGTCATTTATTAAGTGGTTGGTTTCTGTTACATAGCCAGTTTTCCTGCCATCAAACATTTTACATTCATTAGAAGAATTCTTGGCTGTTACACAGACAGCGTCTCACTTTAATGTCTGACATGCAATCTAGTTTTTGTTGGTATGATATCAATAAAAAAGAAAGCTGTACTGCAAATTAACTATTAAAAAAACTGTGTTTGCAGCATCCAGGACATTGCCATCTTGTTCAACGTGATCATCATCCTCCTGATGATGTTCAACACGTACGTGTTCCAGGTCGGCCTGGTGTCGCTGCTTCTGGAGAGGTTCAGGGCCCTGCTGGTATTCTCTACTCTTTACCTGACCCTTAGCATCTGCTTCCACTGCTTGGTGCTGGTATGCTTTCAAACTGTTGTGTGCAAATTAGAAGTCATATATGAAGATCCATCTTCTGAGTGTTTTCTTTTGTTTTTCTTTTTGCCAGAACCTAAGATGGCTTAATTCAAACAGTTTTGTTTGGACAGATGGTCTCCAAGCTCTTTTTGTTTTTCAGAGAACAGGTAATTGGCAAATTAATTTCAGAGATACATCTTCCACCCCAGCTGTTGTCACTAACTGTGCTTCTTTCTGTTAACAGCGGCTGTGTTTTATTACTACTTATACAAACGTACAGCAGAGTACATGGGAGACCCGAGGCTGTATGAGGACTCTCTGTGGCTGCGTGATGCCTTTGCCAGAGCTCGTCAGTGAAGCAGAGACACTTTTTAAGAGACTGTGGAAAAACATATCACTGGGCATCACTAGCTATTCCTAACTTTGGATTTTTCTTTTTAACCCATTTTTATATTTGGAAATCCTTGCACTATTAACCATATCTAACAAAGCAACACTGACATATATATATATATATATATATATATATATATATATTTTTTTTTTTTTCCACACAAATGGAACTCAATAACTCATAATAAGGATGAAGCAAAGTGTCAACCACTGTTTGTGTTTACTGGCTCTTTGTAGCCAAGAGGCTGGGGGTTAAATGGTTTACAGTAGCAGGTAAGCCAAGTGTGGCTTGTGAGTATTGTATTAATAAGGATTGAGTCAGTTAATCTATGTGGCCTTGTAAATCAGTTTGGGTTGCAGACAGACTGCAACACACTGAGCGAATGTTTTGAAAATGACCAGGTGTAAATGCAGATTTTGCATTTACACCTGGGCAAGTTCTTTTTTTTTAACTGTTTCAATGGGTAGCTTTTAGAAGAGCATATGCTCATAGTTTTGTTGGAAAGCAGGTTTCCCCTGCAGTGAAAGATCAGGTGGTCTGTTTTGCCTTATGTAAGATTAGTATGTGCTGTTTACACGATTGTTATTTTAATAATTCAATTTTCACGTGAACCCACTTTTCTTTATTTGGAGATCTTTGAATTGTGTCTCCGCTGCTTTTATTAAATAAGCCATCTCTAATCCAGTGTAATCCTTCAACTCGGGGGTAGTCAGTATCATCCAGGAGACAAGGTGAAACAGACTGCTCTATTTTTAACACAAAGATTAATCAGGGATTGAGGGTTTTAGGCGCCACTACTGAAACACACTGCGAATAGCCCTGTGTGTGTCAAAATAACCTTGGATTTCTTAAAGAAGTGACAGGTTACGTTGCACCTCAGGTCTGGGCAGATCCCAACACATCAACACTTTATATAACCGTAAAATCTGTTTCATTATGGGATGTGTTTATTATTGTAAACACTGAAGCTGTCAGGATGAACAAAGAAACACACCAAAGGTTGTACAAATCCCCTTTACTTGTGAAACAAAATCCAGAGTCCATGTGATCCCAAAATATTGTCAGTGCAGTCCAATTAATCCAAAATCCAGTTCGTGTTGTGAGTGATGTCCTTTGTTACACTGGAATGTGTCTTTCATTTCTTTTTTTCTTTTTCTTTTTTTAAGTCAGTCACCTGAAACGGCAGAAAACAATGAGTGTTGATGGTTTCAGCAACTCTAAATTAAAACTACTGCATTTTTAAAAAATAAGAACAGAGTTTGAATGTACCTTCATACATATATCCCAACCCAGAGTAGTAGGAACAGCACACCAAACCCCATGAAAAGTGATGCCACGAGGGAGATCAGCAGCTCTTTGTAGACGTCCCGTGTGTATTTTGTTGATGTCACCTCATAGCTGATGAAAAGTTAAGGCCAACTCAAAGATTAGAGTCTTTGTTCCATTTTAAGCCTAATCTCTTATGCAGCACTGCTGAATATATAGTTATGCAACTGGTTTATTATACAAGATGTACTGCCTTCATTATTTTTTTTAAAGAATTGTGACAGCTCAATCTAAAATTAAGATTTTCAAAATAAACAGATGGATACCAGTGCTTAATTGGCATGAACTAGATGTTTATCTAACATCAAAAACTACTTCTTTAACAACCACTTATTGCAAAAATCCTTAACTGAGAAAGTCAACATTAAAGTTTGATTTATACAGTATTTTTCAAAAAAATGGCTGAATAAATAAAAATATTCTTATGGCGTAAGATGTTTAAAAAGTGAACATATAAACAGGGGCTTTGTGGTCTGAGTTTTTAGAGTTTCTGTGTCCATCTGTTGTGTGAGTGGAGCTAAAACAGATATTAGACATTGTTCTGCTACCTGTGGTGTGTTGTACAGGGTTGTTGGCATCCAGTAATTATCTAATTCCACTCACCGTAGCCTCAGTCATTTACATAATCTCTATATCAGCTGACAGAGGAATCTAAACAGACTACTGAAATTAAATTAACTTGCAAAACAAACAAGTGGGTAATACCATGAGACGCACAATACCATGTTAATCGTCTTTGCATAACATGGCTTGATTCACATCCTGCAATACTTAACTTTAGACATATTCCCTACCCCAGTTTGGGAGACGACTTCTTTATTTTAAAAATCAGGCTTGAAGCTTTCCTTTTCATTAAGCTGATAGTTTTGCTGGATTGTTTGACTGTGTAACTGCTCATTATTTATGCTGATACAGGCTCAGAATGCTGAGCTGTTTCCACCCCACTACTCCGTGTTGATAACGTTCATCTTTCCCAAAGTCTGTCCTCCTTCCTTTATGCTCTCCTCTTTTGTCTTCCTTCCCCTCAGGCAGTCGACAGCTGTTCCTCCCTAAACCTAGTTCTGCTAACGTTTCTTCCTATAAAAAAATGGGTTATTCCACCCCAGTGTCTCCAAGTACTGGCTCACAAGCAATGATCTGATTATTGGGGTTTACTGTCCAATGGCATGGACTATGAAAACAAGTTCCAGTATAAAGTTTTGTTTTCTTTAATTACTGCACTTAGTGACGACTTTTTCCAGCTCTGATTCAAGTTAACTTACAGTACATCGACTGCAACATTCAAAAAGTAAAAAGGATACACGAAGAACCAGGCGGTGAAGAACATGCCGATAGCCAGCAGCACCACAGTGAGGTGGGGGAACACAGCCGGGTTCACCGGGCTGGTGTATCTGGTCATGGCCTCGAGTTCCTGCAGCCACAGAAGAAAAACAAAACAGAAACAAGCCGGCACAAGGGTTAAAAAAAGGTGTTGCTCTAATTCAGACTCCAGCCATAATATAGAGAATCTTCAAAGGAGTACTGCAAATGAGCTAGTATCTCATTTAGCTAACACATCGGCTAACGTCAATGATTTTCACTGATAACAAAGTTTCATATAAAACTCGTTTTTTACTGGTTCATTGCAGAATCACCTTCACAGATAAAACATCTATATTTAAGAGTCAAAGTAAATTAAATAATATTAAAGCTACAGTTGCTACCATTTTGTAATGAAGCGGAGCTCCTGCTGCTGCACAGATGAAAAGGCCACGTACTGACTAACACTTCCTGGTATCCTGACGCACAGATGACGTTTAAGGAAGGGGACATTCTCCCTGCTCATTTTAGCCTTTCAGGCGCTTATTTCTTTGAGTGTCTCTTTCTCCTGGACTGTCGATTTTCAGGTCTTCATGTCCACTCTACATGTGCCCAAGCTTTCATATGCTAATCATTTGCTGGATTTTGCTGTGTTGATTGCCAGCTACATACCTGCTACCTACCAGGCAAATTTCAGGGTTAATTGTTGTGTTTAAAGACTGTTCATAAACCGTCGACTGCCATCTAACGGGCTGAATGAACAGCTATTTTTCAGCTCACCGTTTGTTTCTTTCTGATTTATCTCGGGTTAGTATCTTGAAATTTCACAGTCAGAAGTGAGGGAAATTTTCAAGATACTTAGTAAGTGAAAATAATGAGATAATAACTAAAATTATTCCATACACATCCATAGTGGTCTTATAGAGCAGGTAGACTAAACAGCATAAAATGAAATAAAACCTCAGGAAATGTAATAGTAAATTTATTTACTGCATGCATTTATAGTGTTACAGCATATTTATTGACAAAAGCTTTGAAAATGAAAAGTAGTGATATTAATGTAGTCACTGAGCTTTAGTCTTTTGCGTTGTTTTTTTTTTTTTGCTTTACACATGGGCCTTTTAATATATGCATGTTTTAATGTTTATCAATCATTCCTTGGCTCCAGTAGCTGAAAGTTAATATATTATTGATATCAAAATCAACTACAAAAAAACAAAAAAAACAAAACAACAACCCAACAATATGCTAAAAACACACCCGATAAAAAGGAGCATTGGTAGTGACAAAAAAAATGAAGCTATACAGTTACAAACAACCCAGTTCTACCAAAGTGTCTGACACCAGTCTGGTGCACTGGATACAGCAAAAGCCTTTTTCGTATATATATATATATACAGTGCAAAAAGTGCTACAGTGGTTTCATTATGCTAGCTGGTGAATTATAAATAAGCTAAAATAGTACCATATACCCACTGAAGTCATAATAATTATAGTGAAAGCATGTACAGAATATTCATATTATTACAGAGTCCATAAACTTTATCTGATGGCTTTTCCTATTTAATATAAATGTGTTTTTTTTTCTTCATAAAGACACATACGGGACAAGGATTGAAAAGCAAATTTCAGTAAATGCAACAAAACCACAACGTCTGAAGTTAAATGGAGATTTCCTTTGAGACAAGAGAAGCTAATACAAAAAGAAAACATAATACAAATCAGTTATATCAAACGTGTTATCACTGCATATACTTAGCTGTATAAGCAAAGGAAAAATTGTTTTAAAAAACATCCAGAAAAACAGAGGAAAGAGTCCAGTGTATAGAATCCAGTTTTATATGTGTGTAAATGAATTTCCTCGTAGGTTTGTGATCAAGGCATTAAGACAAGAACTTCCAAGCTGGAGCAGCATCTCAGCTACAATGTACCGTTTTAGAGAAATTGATTGGGCATGCACATGAAATGACATATTTCATATTCATATTTATTGCCTTACCAGCATTGTCCAGTTAGCAAGATACAGTGTAAGCTATTCCAGTGTTTCTTGAAATATTGTCAGTGTTGGACTCAGCGAGCTCTCAGTGCATCATGTTAATTTCCTGTGATTTGTATGCTTTCCAGTCTTAACATATATCCTCTAAGGAATCTGCTACAATGTGCACAGCTCAGAGGTTTTGAGGTGTTTTTAATGCATTTAAGAAGCAGTTTCTATGTAGTAATATGCATTAACATGCAACAACTTGGTGTTTAATTCAGTGTCACGATTGAGACAGAAATGCTGCAGAGTGTGCACACCTCTGTGCACAGCTTTTAGTCAGGGGCTGCATTAGGATAGGCAGTACAGTTAACTGCTGCAGACTCAGCACAAAGCTCCACTGCAGACACTGTGCACTGAGGTATCTTTTCAGTGCTAGCTGCAACCATTTACCGTGGCCTTCAGCAGAAGCCAGTGATCTCCTCTCCAGTGTATAAAAGTATTGAAAAGTATTCTTCCAAACCAGTTGTGACTGGTTTTGTTGTACAAACAGATTCATAGTGTATGTTTGCAGTGCCTTCTGTTGTAACATCGTAGCCTGGACTTGATTTAGAAAATTCTGCTAAAAACAATGTTACGGCTTATATTAGGAATGGAAGACATAGTGATGAGTAACAAATTTAAAAAATAAAAATTGTTGAGCTATGAACTAAGTGCGTTACTTTTACATTAGCAGTTAACAGTGGTACGACACAGTTTTCAGTTTCAGTCATCAACATTTCCAGTGACAGAAAAAAAGACATATACAGTGTTTCAAACTCCAGTGATCACAGCAAAAGGAGATGTCTTAATGCATATACATATGAAAGGGACTACAGTGGTGGTACAGTAAATCGTTTGCTCTGTTTGAATATCTTTAAAATAATGTACAATAATTAGACAAAGCTTGATCCCATCATAACCGCATACAAATGGAGAAATATGGTATACTGTAAAGGGACTGGGATGCATCATCTGCTTCCTCACACGCAGCTGCTTTCTATGAGAAAATGGTAGTCAGAGTACGGTGTAGATTTTCCTTCAGTGTCACAGCTCACTCTGTCACTCTGTTAACAAAAAAGAGTGTAAGAAAAACAGAATTTATTACTCACTTCTGACTTTACCAAAACAACCATGAACAGATTACAGAACGCAGAAGAGCACCCACGATGACTGTATGTTTTGGAGGACCAGGTTACTCACAGACAGGGAGACACGAAAGTGATAGGTGATGTCTTGGTAAGGCAGCACAGGCACCGACCACAAGTGATGAGTCCCCTTAGAGAGAAGCAGAAAGAACATAAGAATATCTCATTCAAAAAATGAGAAAATTACAGTAATGTAGGAAATATTTTGTATAATATCAGTATTATATAATTAGGGCAGCATCAACTGACAAAACAATGAAAAATATTTTCATTATATGAGAGATGAGGAATATATAAATGCCACTAAGTACCTTTGTTGATGTACTCTGTTCATTATAGAGCTGTGTTTCTGTGTGGTTGGGGCATAAACGTCCCTTGGTGGCTCCACATTGTCGTACCCACACGCTGTTTGTAGACCTGTGTTGGTAAAGCTTTATTTTATCTTGGTCTTTAATTTCCTGATAATCTCCCAACAATATCTCGCATGTTGAACGTTGAAAATGTAAATGTGCAATTTGAAGCTTAATGTATGAGAAATGATTTCATGAGAAAGCAGCTACAGTAGTTCCATCCATTAGTTTGTAGTTAGTACCAAACCCCACAAGTCTTTCTAGGAAACTTAAAACATTACTATGAATTCATTTGTTTATAAATCAAAACTTTGCTATTGTTATTGCAGATGGCGTTTGCGTACTCACGTCATGTGTAACGTGATTTGTGACATGGAGGAATTTCTTTTTCCATGAAGTGATACCGTGTAGCTAGAGATGAGACAGAGAAGAGGTGCATTAACATGCAACATTAATAATGCAAAGTTGTAATGCACTGATAACGTAACACTCCAGATGATGAAGCGATACTGGATTGATAGTGACCATATTCCCAACTCCAGCCATGTTAGCAAAAAAATAAAAATAAATCCCTACAATAGGGTTCAAAAACATCCAAGGCACAATAAAACTGTTCTTGTTTCTTTCTTTTTAGTGTTTACTTGCTTTTCATAGTGAAAATGTACACATAACTCTACATTAGAGTAACCTTTGTGTGTTTACCTGCAGCTTTCTGCTGTTGCACAGTTTTGCAGTTTGATTTCTTGGTTTGTCTCCATGATATATAAGCTACTGAGAGAGGGAGACGATTTCACTCCTGAAAAAAAGAGGGAATAAAATAGCATTAGACGCTAAACTAATAGCATTCCTTTGTACAGCATGCAGACAATCTTTGTTTGCCATCGTCAAACAAAAGGCTTTACTGTGTTTGCATACTGCATATTATGCGTGTCAAGAAAGTGCTCTGGCTAGTGCTCTGGCTGGGCTGTGATTTTTACCCTTTGTGTGCAGGCTGCGTTGTCTGCGTGGCAGTGGATGCTGCCCACCAGGAAGACGGTTGATGGCTCCCACTCCATCCGTCTCTTCAGGGCTCGGCCTTTTGGACTTGGCAAAATAAATGGGTGCTGATGTGTGACTCAGACGGTTTCTGTTGTGATCTTTGTCCATTAGTCTGGACTTGGCCTTCTTGTTAATCAGGCCGGGTGTAGGAACTAGGCTGCTAAAAGCTAGAGAGGGAGAAATAATAAATGTGTATGGACATTCAGAAATAAGATTTTTTTCACATTACCAGAGACTTTGATACCTGGTGTGGATTGGTTGTTACTCATTGTTGAAACAGTAGCTGATTGGTTGTTTATGGCTGTGGTTGAACAGCAAGCTGCAGGAGTTTTGAGGAAACAGAATGAAATCAGATAAGCAAAACTATTCACACTACTACTTAACAGTGAAAATTGATCCCGCTTGGTCATTTGATAAGAGCCTCCACTCACCTGGTGCAAGGGTAGTGGACAATGGAGTATCTGGACCCTTGCGGGAAGATCCCACTTCAGCTCTTGACCTGCATCAGATTCATTGGTACAGGAGGAGGACATGGTTTAGTTCAAGTAATGATACACTTAATGTAAAAGACAGTTTAAGAATGCTTAGATATGTGACTCATGATCTCCTTTCAGACAGAACAAAAGAAACACCCTACTAAGCAGTCAAAGATAAGACTGAAAGAGCAGATCAGGAAATTTGAGTAGTAGGACTGGGTGTTGATTGTGTACCATGGGCAGACAGGTGGACAGACAGTTATAGTGGCAGTGAAGATGGGCATCCAAGAGATGTAGAGAACACAGGAAGGAACATAGCTACAGAAAGCAGGGACAGATTATATAGAAAGGCATTAACAAAGAAGTGAAAAATGAATTTCATTTTACTACAAGACTTAGGTGTTTGTGTGTTAAAAACACATACCCATCTTTCTCAGTGACATCCCCTCTGTGGTGAAGAGTGAGTACATAAAGGACAGACATGGAAATGACACTGTGGACAAATAAAGATCCAATAAATCAACATCATCATATCACCACTTTGCAGAATGTATCCGTTTTTTATTGGTCCACTCATAGACAATAAAAAAAAAATGGGCGTTGCATCTGCTGTTTGACTGGTTTAAAAACTTTTGCATTGTTTATAATGGTCAGCAGGGGGCGACTCCTTTTGTTGCAGCAAGAAGTACAGTTACATAGAAATTTATCAGAAAATAGCTCTTTTTCTCACTTAATTTATGAAATTGGTAAACATTTTGCTAATGAGTTTATCATCTCAGTTGGTAGTTTCAACTGTTTTTATTCAGTCTTATTTGGTTTGAGTGAAATACTTTTAGAGTAAAATACATGACAAAGCAAAGTATACTTTAAGTTATAGCGTATCAGAGAGATCCACCACTTGCTTGTGATGTTTAGAAAAAGGGAAAAAAAACAGCCAAAATTCTCAACTTGAGGCATAAAGTTGGGGCTTGAACAAATGGATGATGAATGGCGTCTATGTCCATCTTTTATATATAGTCTAGGGTTTAATGTCTCCTCACCAAACACATTATCTCCTCTAACCTGAAAGCCATGACCACAACCAGTGCCAGGATGGTTCCCTGCATGAACTTCTGACTGATGCAGCCCTGATCTGGAGGTAAATTCTGCAATAAGCAGATCAGATGTAATTAAATGAGCACATTTTACTTCAAAAAAAGAACAATAACAACAATTACAAAGGGAAAAAACAGCTAGCATCATCACGCACCTTGCTTCCTGGTTTGACTGTCTTTTTCCTTAGTGGGCCACTTCCTGTCCTGCTAAAATAACTTCCTGACTGGCTACATTAACAAGAAAAACACAAGTAATTTCTTTAACTTTTACGGTCATACTGTCATTGTGTGATAATGTGTAAATGAATTTTTCTTACCTGACCGTGCCCCCACTCACGGTGCTCTTCATGCTGTCAAGGCGACGCAGTTTGGCCAGTTTGCGGCTCCAACGCTCCAGCTCATCGATACGAGTCTCCAGGTTGTCCGTCAGCTTACACAGCTCCTTCACCGCGCCGACATTCTCCATAAAGATACGCTCCTTTGAAATTAGAGGAAGCAATCAGAGTTGATGGTAATGACTTTGAGCACGGTACTGTATGCATGCCTGAACTTTCATTACCTTGTTGACAACTAATAGGTTGGAAATAGTTTCTCCATTTGCACACACCACATCACCCCCCTCTTTCACTGCCTCAGGCAAAATTTGTTGAACCTCTTGAGCAATCACTCCTGCAGAAGGATACACCAAATCCAAAAGTAAGAAAGCAAGCCCTCACAGATTAATGCAGGATATACTTAACAATGGACTAAATGAAGACATTGAGATGATAGCATGATATACTGTACAAACAAATGAGATGCTGAAATGCAAGATTTAAACTTGTACAGTTTTTTTTATGAAGTTGTTACCAGTCTCTGCAGTGTTCTCTATGCCCACGGTGGCAGCAAACTCAGGCTTGTATTGATAATGGACCAGCCTCATCTGAGAAATCCGTTTTAAATTGTCTGTGGTGTCGACCTACACGCAGACAGAATGTGCAGATGGTATGAAAACACAACGCTAATGTTGCAGATGAAGAATACAACATGACATGACTTGGATGGCATGATTCACGATGGTGTGCTGAAAACACACAATGACACGCTGAGAGTTTTGAGGCACACATGTACACTGTGAGTGCCATCCTGACCTCCTGGACATTTTCTTTGGCCCTGATGTCAGATGGGTGCACAAGGGAGCCCATGACCTTCAGGTTGCCATGGACAACGAGGGCCTCGTCCGGTCTGTCTGTATTGACGCCGACTCTCCCGTGGTGGTAAACGGAGTCTGGCAGTTGTCCACGCTGCCACAGCACCTCGTTGTCGCTTTCAAACTGGCCTGGGTTGGATGCCTGTCGCAGAGAAGCAAAGAAGGAGATACAAAGAAAACCTGTGATTGGGATTTTGAAAATGTTATAATAAAAAAGCTTTTTTTAAAGATAGGTGCAATGCTCCAAAAAACAGGTTGACATTTAGGAATATATGCTTATTTGCTTTCCTGCAAACAAGATAAGAAGATCCAAGCAGACGTTTTCTAAGTGAGTCATTATAAAATGATGACTCTGCCTTACAACTATAAACACTTTTCATTTGTTTACATGGACAGGCAACACATCATACAAACAACCAAAAGTAACCGAGCTGTTCTGTATTGCTGCTATGCTAGGCTAAGCTAAGCTAACCGGCATTACCGTGCAGACATGTGTTTAAACGTCTTCTCAACTTGCTTTTTGCAAGAAAGCAGACAAGCTTATTTAGTGTTTAATAAGTCATTGTCTAACAATAAGCAAATGTACGTGTCACAGTCAAAAAGCTCTTCTAATATTTGCTATCATACTTTGTAATCATATGCTTTACAAATCTACCCAGATAGCATACATATTAGATATGTCAGGATTACCTTTGCCACTTATAGGTCAATTATATCAGTGTCAAATGTTGTAATGGCCTGATGTGCCTAAGGTCTGGCTCATATACAGTGTTGTGCAAAAGTCTCAAGCCACCCCTCATTTTTTTATATTTTTGCTCTCTGTCAAGATGGACCCATTCTGCTTCAATAATACTGAGATTCAAACTCTGGGGAGGTCAATTCATGACAGACTGTGATCGTGGTCATGCTGAAAAAAGAAGCCAGTCAGAGGCTTTCTAGATGGTATTGCATGGCAGATCAAAATCAGAGAGTTTTCTGCATTCATACTTCCATCAATTTTGACAAGATCCCCAACACCGCTTTCTGAAATGCAGCCCCAAACCATGAGTTTGGAACATATTGCTGAAGGTTTAAAGATTCATCACTCTATCAGACCTGTTGCCATTGATTTGTAGTCCAGGTCTTGTGTAGTTTAGCGTACCTCAACCTTTTCTCCCTGCTTCCCTTCCCTAAGAAGGCTTCTTGACATCTTTTTACTGGGGCCATTTCTGGTCAGGCTTTAGTAAACAGTAGATGGATCAGTATATTTTTTTTAGGACATGACTTTAAGACACTGTTTACATACTCGAGACCTGCAACTTATTGTTTTGTCCTACAATTGTCCAGTTTTCATACATTTTTAAGAACACGCTCCACACCATGCTGAGATGTGCCAAGTTTTTGTCTCATAGCTCTGTGGAAATCACCTTGTTGGTGCAAAAATGCTATTTTAACCCCATCAAACTATGTTATTTTTGGCATTTTTTGTAAAATTGAGTGAAGAAATAGAAACAAATGATGTGTTTGGTAGTGAGTGCCTAAAGATACAATTTAAAATTGATACACCACCGGATCTTCCCTTCAGTTAGGTGATTTTTTTAATGCGTTATAGGTATGTGTGTGGCTTTACAAAAAAAAATATTATTATGAAAATATCAGGTACAAAGACTCGAACAAAAATGAGGGGGAAAAAAGCCAATGTCAAAAGAATGCTAAAGACCACTATCACAAACTGGGTAAAAGTAGGTGATAAGGAGAGAGTTTAAATATATTAAAATATAAAATGATGTAATAAACATAACCTAATCAAAACTTCATCAATAGGTTGTGTCAGGTGGAGTAGAAGAGAGACTGAGCAGTTCATCTGGGCCAGCTTTTATAGCCTGCAAGACACAGGTACCCTGCATTAGCTGATGGTTCTCCCATGGCAGCCAATCAACAGCAAGCCATGGCTTTCATGAGTGTGGGAGCGTCATAACAACCACTTTAAAAATTACAAGAAAGTCTGTCTCTTTGGAAGCAAAATATAATGAAATGAGGGTTACTGTTTAAGGTGTGGCTGAATTGAGATAGCAACACTCATCACTGTCAGTAAAGGCTAAACGTGAACCACAAGAGAACCACATTGTAAGCAAATATTGCTATCTGAGTAGGTTAATGACAACACTGTCACTGTCCAGCAAAAACAATTGTTTTCATAATTTGGAGATTTTAACATTTTAGATACATTCAAAAGATATAAAACTTGATGAATTTAAAATGCAAGCATAAATCCAGACTGTTGTACTTAGTTCATGAATAGTAGGTTTTTAAAAAAGATATACAGTTTTCACAAGACAGTAACAATGTGCTTTGTTTCATAATATGAACTCTTCTAAACAAAAGTATTTGAGGTGTAATGAAGATTACAGGCATGCAGATAAAACGAATGGAAAGAACAGAAAAGAGAGAAGATGATGTGAGAAATAGTGTATTACAGAAAGGTGTGCATAGCAGACACAGAGTAAGGTGTCACATTCACAAGGGATATGATTGTTGTAGGAAGCAGACAGACATGGCCAGACGTTACCCTGACGATGATCCTCTCAGACACATGAGCAGCCACAGTGTAGCTCTGATTGTGGGACTGTGCATGGAGCGCCACCACCAGCATGAAATACCTGGAAAGGCAGAATAATCCGAGGTAGATGTGACTACCAGAACTTGGCCTGTGAGCAAAGCGTGTGGTATTTTTATGTGCAGTGGCTTTTCACCTCTGATCAGGGTTTGGCTTGCCCTTCTTTCTCATGTTATTTGCTGTGGTCTCGCTAAAATGAAGCCGTCCCACTGTGACCTTAGTGACCTGATCTGAAGGCAAAGTGACACTGAAAGAGACAAAAATCAAGAGATTATTTAAAAATGAAAAAACAAAACCACTACAGCTATTTACTGTTTCTCAATTAAAAAGCTCAAACTCACAGGACTGGCTTGAAAGGTCTCTTGCTGCGGTCAGACTGCGACTGTTCCACACTGATGGACTGATTCATGGCTTCCACCTGGCAGTGAAGGTAGAAATAACCCATGCAGTCAATATACTACAGAACTAATAAGTACTATAGCCAGTCATAATACTGCTGCCTCGATGTTGCCTTCACCTTTACTCCATTAAGTTTGAGATAAAAACAATCAATGGGCTGCAGTCCTTCGCTTGTCTTGACGTACTTGGGATCTCCAAGCATGCCGATGTATACCGTGACCTGAAAATGGTTCTTCTTCTGGCAAACAAAAGCATCATCAGCTAAGGAGAAGTTGAAGCCTTTGTCAGCGTCAACGCGGTAGGTTGGCATCGGGCTAAAAGCAGGGAAAGAGAAAGCATCTTAACACTAGGAACACACAGGAAACTTCATAGTTTCTGTATTTTTATCACTAAACATAAAGACATTAATTTTAAATCAATTACACTGTAGCCTAATAAAATTGGTGTATGTATTTGAGATTCCTAAAAGATCTGAATAAAAAAAAGAACTTCATAATAAATGAAAAGACTTTTTTCTTTGTCTTTCTTCTCTGTTTTAAGTAGGCATGGCGTTCTAAAAGTTGTGATGGTCAACCAGGTGGTTTTGATAACATATCTGAAAGGTCTAGTGAGTTCATTCTAACCCTCCTCCCTACCTATACTTCTTTTTATTTTGGCACTGTGAGTGCATAAGAAGGTGCACGCTAATTTTTTTTCCCTATACCCCCTCCTCAGGTTGCCTTTCTAAGCCGAAACCCTGTGCTCATCACTCCCCCGCACAGCTCACCACTGAGGAATTTAGAGGCCTTTTTTGCAACACTCCTATTCCTTTGGCACTCCCGCTATACACTTTGTTCACATTATCCATTTAACTAATTAAGACTCCTCTCATTTTTTGAGCCTCTGTGGGGGTATTTCTGCTCTTTTCGTTCCAAATAAACATTACAACGTGTGCAAATGAACTTCCACCCACAGCTCTTTGCAGTTGGCATCATATAGCAGCGTCCACTTGTTCTGCTGGTGAGGTTGCCACTTAATGCACTGATAATTTGGGTCCAGGTAGGCATTGTCTGCATCCTGCATTAAACCTGTGAAAAACAGTTTGAAATGTGGGCTATTAAAGGGTGACCAAGGAGTGTTAATAATGTTCACATTTGTTCTGTAAGAGTCTTTATCTGTGTTAGAGTTCAAGGGCAGCAGAGAGAAGGTGAAGTAGAGGAGGTGAGGTAGGGGGGAAAAGAAGATGCCTGCCTACCTGGTTCTTGTTTGATGATACCTGTGAGGATTTGGGAATTCAGGGTGCTGTTGGGAGAGTCAGAGTGCTTCCTCTTCTTCGCTTGATGAACAGGAACGCTGCTGTGAGAGAAAGAAATTGTAAAGATTAGCCATCATTCTCTCTGGGCAACGCAATCCCCCCCAACTCCTCATCCCTGTTCATCGTCATGACTCACTCTTGACCCTGAGGGTGCTGAAGTAACTGATGAAGCATCTGCGTCTGTTGCATGTCTCCACTTCCGCTTGCAGCCGGTCCAATGGAGTACTGGGATATCATGGGCTCAGGCTTCAGGTACATGTCCCGATGCATGCTGGGATAGTGCCCGTGTGGCGGGAGAGGCGGCGTTGGAGTCATGTGGCACATGTTCTCTGGAGTCATGGTCCTGATCATGTGAGGATCTAAAAAACCCATTGGGAAAGGATAATTATGGTTACATTGTTCTACAAACTGTCGGCCCTTGTGGCTCCGTTTTCACACTCAGAATGTAAATTTCCTCCTACATATCAATCCTCCTGTTTTGCATTTCTTTCTGCAGTTTATTCTGCTGTCCTCCAACCTTGGCTAAAGGTCTTTTTCTATTGTTTCAAACTGAAGTGGTGCCCATCAGATAACACCATTCCACACCTTTTTACTAATACCAACACAGGTGTTTGAGCGGCATAGAAATTTGACTTTGGGCACGGCCGGTATTCAGCTTGTACGCTGAACTGAAAAGTGCACCTGAAATGAACGTGTTCAGAAAATGTAGATGATTAAAACATTAATAAATACCAGACACCAGCTTCCTTTAGTGTCTTGTTAGGTATCGATTTGTTTGCAAATGAACTCGAGTTTCTGCTTGTTCAAACACACCAAACTGATGACTAACAGATATTGACTCAGAGAAGTTTAACCTGTGTAAACCTTTCATATTTTCTCCCGCTTTCTTTGATTTAAAGCACCACTTCTTTTCCTTATTATTGGAGCTCGTTTGACTTTTCTCTTTTTAAGGAGAGAAAAAAAAACACTTGTTACTCACCATTCACCTGTTGGGGAGAGTACGGTTCTGAGCTGGAGTCTGGGGGTGACTCAGGTAGTGTCCTAATAAACAAATATAAAAACAAATAAGGTAGTAGATGTTACCCTCACAAACTAACAATAGCAAGATTTTAAAATCAGAGCTATATTTAAAATTCTACCATGCTAGAAATTGTCCCCATACATTCTTCTTGTTTTCTAACTGCCATTATATCTAAGGCAGAACCTGGGATCACTCTCATGTACAAGCCCTTTACACGAGATGTGTGCGTCTGAAGTTTTTTTGCAGGACGTAATTTGACTCTCTTTCTCTCTGGCTGTTATCAGTCTCCCTCCCCCTCTTGAGCGTCTGAAGCTTTATTTGCTCAAATGACGCTTGATTAAGTATTGATTGCATAATGGAGCTGTAGGTTGTGAGGTGCCAAGAGCATCTAGGATCTACACTCCTTTTCATCAACTCACGTTATGTTTTGTGTCCTCCCTGTACCTCTATCCATCTAACGCCATGCTATTGTGCTCACCCTGGAGCGTAATGGCCCCTGTGCTCAGGTTTGACGTGAGCCTGCTGCTGTTGCTGGTGTTGCTGCTGCTGTTGCTGTGCCAGACAGGGGTAGCCGTGTCGGAGGCCCAGCGATGGACCTGGGGGGTAGGCGTTCTGGCAGCTAGGGGGCCCAGGTGGAGGGGCTCCTTGGCGTAGTGGAATAGGGGGGCTCACACCACACACCAACCCTCCAGAGGAGGACACTCCTGCTTGGGGAGATGAATAATTTGGTCCTGGGGTGCTGTGGACCTCTGAGAAACAGCTGGGAGAAAAGAAGAAGAAAAAGGGATTAGCCTTATCAGGAAAAACAAATTCCTTTGTAACAACATGATCTGATGTGGTTGGCGCATGTTGTTTTGACGTTGCTGGGTTGGTTCAGAGTCCCTACTGACATGTCAGCACTATCGTCCTCCTTGCTGATGTACTCTTCCAGGATACTGGTGTCGATGTTGGCTGGTTCCAGAGAGCTGGTAATATCATGACCTGTGGTGAAGGGAGGGTTGGGAACATGGAGGGGAGATGGAGAGCATCTGGGGATTAGCAAAAGGAGTCTTTCAGCAACTTCACTCAGTGCCACAAGAGTTGCGGTTTCCACATAAGCCTGTGTTGTAACCATTCCCTATCTAAAAACATACCACAAAACGAACATTAAAACATATTATAAATTCAGTAGAGCATGTGTTATTAACACATTCATGGATTAAAAGGTCGTTATCTTTTCTTGAACATATAATTGAAAATCGTGGAAAAAGAAGAGCTCTGATTGGCTTTTAAACAATTTAAACATCATCATTTCAGGAGTGAGCAACTAGGATCTGGTAGTCATCATTACATGCCTATGATTCAGTGCCACTAAGTGGTTACACATATAGACTGGAATGGTAAATGGATAGCATGTTTCTAATCTTACGCAAAGCAACTGGAATCACTTTACGTCACCGTTTCAAGCTTGGACAAAAGCCTCAGAAAAAATTTTCTTTTTTTCTAAACAGGGAAAAATTATAATTTTGCTTAAGCATATAAAATCAAAGGTTTATTTGTTTAAATAATTAATCTTTAATGCAAACTGAATGTGTGCAAATCAAGTAAATTTAATTTAACCAGACTGCATTAAATTGAATGTTTAATATTGTACTTCTGTAATGAAATTACATGGAAAATTTACATGCAATCAAAATTTTGGGCATACACTTGTTTGAGTATGACTGCATGATTTTATTGTCAGTATTTTTCTTCTTTGTTGAAATTTAAGTTCATCTTAAAGGTGAGTTAGAAACACATTTTCAATCATTTCCAAATCCTTATTCCTTATTCCAACCCTGTGGCATTTTTACCCTTTGAGAGGCAAAGCCTCACAAATCCCAAACACATGACCCCACCTAATCTTTAAAATGCCAATATGTAAGACGAGCACATTCTTATGGATATATTTAGAAAAGAGTAAACCAGGTTATAAAAACTGGCATTTACTATGTCAAACAGAACATTTATCTTGAGTGTTACACGAAGGTGAGACTTTCGCTAAAGCTGTCACTAAAATTGTCCCAAACTGTGCTGGACACAGTGTGGTTGGGGGGGCTGGTATAGTGGGTGGCCAGTGAACCTGAGACTTTCTTTCTCTTGCTCATTCTCTCTCTTTCTTTCACCCAAACCCACACACACACACACTCACACATACTCTTCCTCTGATAGATTAAGCAGCTACTCAGTTGGGAATGCAAGGAATTTTTGTGTTAACATTGGAAAATTTTTCTCACTTTCCTTTTAAAATAAAAACATCTACTAACTTTGTTCAGTTTACCTGAAACCAAACAGAAAGGTCGCTTTATAGTACTCGTGCCACAGTTTCTCTGAACCCACTTTAAACATTTTGACTCATCACCACAAACAGCTTATTAGACTGCATTGTATTTTGAATAATATGTAAACACCCCAAAGTGTACAGCAAAAAAAAAGAAAAGAAAAAGTTATAAGTCTTAATCATCAAGGCAACAGACTAAACCGCTGGTCTCAAGCTAATCAAATAAAATTCGACAGTTTGACATCATAAATCCTTATGGTGCACCATTTATGATGTAAACTGTCTTGTTTTCACTGGAAAGAAACAGATGGTGAATGTCTCCTAATACATGCCAGTGCAAAGGGAGAAAAGCAGGATGGTTCCCCTTAAATAAGATCCAGATGTGCACCCCACCCAAAGAGGCAGTAAATTTGAGCTGGCAGGACTGATAAGAAAAAATTGAGAGATAGAGGGAGAGGGGAGGGCAGATAGATGGAGGCTAAGGAGAAGGGGGGGGGGGGGGGGGGGGGGGGCAGGATGGGCAGAATGCAAGTTTAATGTCTAAGGGTTCTAACTATAGCGGAAAACCAGAGAGGAAAACTGAGGGGAAAATATGAGACAGACCATCTTTCTGCCCAGTAGAAACCGATCCCTACCAAACAGAGATGTGACTTAAATGTATTTATTGAATTATTACTTTGTCTCTAACATAACATTTATGGACTTCAATTACTTAAATCTGCAGTTATTATATTTCTTTTTCACTCAGCAGAGATGGAAATAGTTCAGGAATACAATAGTTGGATAATGTCAGCTTTTAGGTTGGCATAGCAAAAGCTCGTGGGCAATTTGAAAAATCATTGTGGCTGGTTAGATAATGTAGAGCTAATATTTGCTGTCTTTCTGTTTTGGTCTCTACCAACTCTTTAGTTCCTCCACTTTCACTAAAAGCCTTTGTGTTAAAAAACAAACAAACAAAAAACAGCTATCTGCTCCAGCTGACAACACCATAAGTGTTGCAGCAGTCCAGTTAACAGTAAAGCAGTGGAAGAACAGCTAAACAGTGAAATCTCATAGGGTTAAAGGGAGCTATATGTTTAAGTTAAACCTTGTTTGTCCACATAAGCAGCGACTTTAGAAAATAAATGGAAAATCACAGTTAGCTCCATTTATCACTGTGTTGGTAAGAGTAAAATCTTTGCAACATGCGATTCAAACCTGATACAACGAATGTCAGAAACCACAAAATGACATAAAAATCAAACGACTGTGACTTAAATAAAGACTGGACACCCGATAGAGACACCAGTACAACGGCACAGGTCTAAATATTGGGGCTAAAGCAAGGGTAAAGTTCAGTTACCACCAGATGAGGATGTCAGGAATTTGAATACACTTTCACTGTTGCAACTTTACCCCATCACTTTGTGTATTACTACTAATATAAATGCACTCCTGGAATGCTATTTGAGTATTAGTAAGAAGAGTAGAATAAAAGATTAAGTAACTGTAACCCCGATTATTAAATCACTTTCTCTTCAGTTGTTGTGAACTGGATGTATACATTTCCCTGTCCTCCATGTTTTTCGTTGTCCAGCTGTGCTCAGTGAGGAACAGTGAAGTGATTGTCAGTCCAACTTCGATACAGACTCGCCCTTTGAGAGATTAGGGGCTGAGAGGGGTGTATGTGTGTGTGTGTGCCTGTGTGAGTACGCATAAGCGTGCACATGTGAACACGCACTTGTTTTTATGCTCATGAGTGTGTGTGTTTTGCCACCATTTCAATGCCTTGCTTGTAAAGACAGAGGACTGAGTGTGGGAGTGCTTGTTAATCACAGTTTCACTCATAGCATTTGGTTAAACGCACAAATTTAATTTTTCTTTCCACTTTTTTTTTTTAAATAATACCTCCCAAGCTGCATCGGCATCACTTCCCTGTGTAAAATAGGACAGTGGCCTTGGCTGAGGTTGTGCTAAGTCAAAGCATCATGAAGTTAGAATCCCGAGTCACATGACCTCTTCAGTTAAAGGTGTCATGTTACTCAGGTGTTTTGTTTTTGGCACCACGTCAAGGTTACTCATCATCCTCTTGGATCACGGTCTTAACATCTTTCCAAACTATACATTTATCATCAACAGTGTGAATCGACTGGGCTGTTTTTCCATTACATGCAACATCTAGATCCTTGAACAGAGATTCCTCCTCAGTTTTTCCCTCCTTTTTCCCTAAACGGAGGGTTCAAGGGCACCACTTTCAATTGAAGGACACATATATAAACTATTATCAAGGTTAATGACAGTTAAGAAAAAAGCAAACAAAAAAAACCCAATTCTAATCTTCAACAAATTTTCTAAACATTATTGATTTTCGCATCCAAATGAGATTTGCATGTGCTTGCATGAACATGTTAATAATTAAACACTTAGTGAGTATCTTAACTAAGAGTGAACAAAGTCCACCTGATTAGCAAACAGTTGGACTACAGTGAACTTGGCCGCACATACGCACACCAAGAACACAGTGCACGATTAACCAACAATAATAATTACAGTAAAAAAAAACAAAAAAAAAACAACTTTTTTTAACGAGCATTAAAGTTATATTTGTAGAAAGTATTCATTGCTAGCTGTAAATAAAGAGTCTGGATTTGGGATTTCATTGATATATAAGCCTGCTTTTAAGAAAAAGGTTCTCTATTTATCTGTTTTTCACCGTCCCATTTGAACTAGCCCCCTCCCCATAAAAATCAATAAAAAAACCTGATGCATTCAGATAATGTCAATTTCATCCATGCGCACAGCCTAACAATAACTCAGTTGCTCTCAAAAATGCAGCTCAAACTAGAGACATGGGGATAGCACCTACAGATTACAGTTAATGTGTGAAATCATCAGTAGAAGGTGTTAGACTAGTTGGACATAACTCTAAGGTTACTGGTCTTCTCTATTTGTTTACATGACAGAGTTACCATTAAAAGAGTGCAGAGCATCCCTTGGACACAGATATTATTGAGTGAGATGAACAGAAAGCCCCCTCGTTGGGTGCAGACTAACAAGTTGAATCTAGACAGAAACAGAGCGGACAGAGCGGCTCAGAGTACCTGCACGTAGCCAAAGCATGTTGAAGTCCTTGAGTTGAAAACACCTGAAACAGAAGATGAGAAGAACAATTCCTGTCTATTTTTCACATGTTTCCCTACTCGGGCTGAAAAACCTTTCTCCTGCAGACCTGAAAGCCGTAGATTAGAGTACCTAAATGTGTGTGTATGTGTGTGTGTGTCATACTGTGTATATGTTCACGTGTGTGTGTGTGAGAAAGGCTGTTATAATGAGGATTATTTCCCAGTCATGAGAAAGGGCTGTACCAGGCTACCACACACAGCCCTTGTCGCATACAAGCACTGGTCGCACCGGTGGACCTGGCTCAGGAGATTATAGGAGTAACACGGCTGGGACCGGGACACAGAGAGAGAGGCTGCAAAGTAGCGAAACACTGCAACTGTGAGGTCGAGGGTCAGCGCAAGACAGAGTTATAGAGCATGGAGAAACAAAGAGGGAGAAGACACTGAAAAGGGGAAAAAATAGAGGAATAAAGATAAGATGCGGAGCAACATGTAGCAGATGATGAAAAAAAAAAAAGGTTTTCTTATGATAATACGTTTAGACACAGAGAAGTAAAGAAGACCTCAGTTATTGCTTACTAATAAAATATGGAAGATGTAGTCTAAACATCCAATAAGAAGCAGAGTCTTCACAGCAAATTTGTTCTGTTAACACTATCTATTACCTGCCTGCAAATTATTGCACACAAACATGAACTTAATCTCCTGATGTCGAGTGGAGCTGTAAACAACATTCGCTACCTGAGGATTAGTCGGATGGCAGTTTGAAGTGAAGGGAGTGGGGCGGGACAATGAAAAATAGAACCCACTTGTAAGCGTAGTAAGCCTGGCTGCTCAAAAACAATAAACTCCTCAACCAGCATTTCATTGCTAAATCCATGAATCAGAGGAACCGTCTAAGTGACAGCCTTCTTATCCATTATTCACCGTGACTGTGGGAGTACTGCGGGACTTAGTAACCCAGGTCATGGATTGCTCTTGAACCAAGAAAATTATTAATCCACCTTTAGACTTGTTAAGTGGTTACAGGCTCAAAGATTGTTTTTTTATTATTTATTTCTGGCAGATACAGAAATAACAGCATCCTCCATCTGCATGAGTATGTTTGAAAGTGATGAAACTGATTTGTAACCAAGTGCCTGGAAAGCCGGCAGCATTCATTAGCAATATTTTTATATCACTTCATCATTCGTGGCCTTTTGTTCCAAGGTTTCAGCTTGTTAACTGTGTGAATTTGCTGGGTTTCTTTATTTTTTGTGACTGTAGACTGGATATCTTTGTGTGATTGTGTTGCCTCTTTGTGTCATTTTGAAAAGAAAGTAATGAATCTGTTAATCGGGAAAATATTTTACAAAAAATGATTTGATCAGTAAGGTAGGCGTCACTGATTCCTCTGTGTAGGTGCAGCTACACAGGCCCACTAACACGCCTTGTAACGTCAACTGGATCCACACTTTTTTTCCTCCCCACCAAATTCGAACTCATTTTGAGGCTGGAAAATCTCACACAGATGATTCAACCAATCGTTTGTTTACCTGATGGAGAAACCCAAGACAACAGCAACAAATGTTACTGTTAAACGTTGCGCTCACACACGGCTCGACTTCGAGTCACTATAGTGAGTCAGAGAGGAGAAGGTCAAGTTTTGAGGGGGTTGGTGCTTTCGTTGGGTTTTCCCTCAACCCAGCCAGTCTCTCTCCACCCTGAGCCTGCACTATCTCACCTCCTCGCCCTGTCTGCTAACTGTCACTCTAATGGAGTCAGAGAGAAAGAGAGCGAGAGGCCAAATACCCGAGGAGAAACACCAGTCTCACCTCATTGCGTTTAACAGCTACCAGGGCTATGCCAGGAATGTACATTAAAGTGAATGTATACATATTTCACCATTAAAACCGTTTACCTGGTCCTGAAATCCATTATAGAGCTGTGAGTGTGCGTGCACGCCTGTTTGTGTTTCAGGCATGACTGAAAGACCCCAGCTTAATTATCTCATGTATTCAGATTTGCAGATTTTCGACTTTCACTCCACTTTAAAGTCGAGTCTTCAATTCAATATCAGATGAACACTTGTGGCATCAAAATCATAAGGGGTAGTTAGGAGAAAGAGGAAAATAAGCACGTACTTTATGCTTCTCATGGACAAGTTGACATTTTAGCCCAAGCGAGAGCGGCTGAAATAAAGCCAAAGTAAGAACATCTCTCTTACTCCCAAAGCAAGAATGTAAACACACTAAATTCCTCTCAGAATGGCAAGAAACCTCTGACAGTCATGGATGGCTGTGTATATTTAAGTCAGCACTAAGTGTGTACTATAATAAAGTGCTAAGTCTCTTCACAGATAACTTGTCATGTAGAGTGTTTTTGTATACGTGCACCTGACGCTGCCTGGAAAAGTTATTTATTCAATTAAAAAACAAACAAATTGGTAAAGTGTGAATTTGTTATGTTGACTTATTTTTTTCCTTCTGTTGTGTTTCTTTTTTTTTGGTCTTCATTGTTCTTTTATTATTTACACAAATTACACAGTCTCTCAATACACAGGGAAACTCTTGTAATTTGAATAATGGGGTTTTCTTGTGCCACATGTGATGAGAAATTTCAGAGAAGAAAAAAAGGCTCATGAAGTCAGGCAATTACTCAAATTGCGACTGAATAATAGAACTCAAGACAGGCAGCTCAACTGAGGACGTCAATGTCACAGCAGAAACCAAACAAAGAGAAACATCAGTTTAGAAAAATAAAGTCTACCAGCTGAAATTACACGAAATTCAAGTCTGAAGACTGATTTTGTCCAAAGCCTTTCAGCACAACTGCTGGCTAACGTGACACATTTGTTTGCAACATGATGATCGCGTCTCTAAAACACACACTGTGCCTGCAGCACACTTACAAAACACAACATTTATCTTCACTTGAATTCCTACACCCTTTCAACCCTCAACCCCACCCTCCTCCAACTCATTTTCTGCTCTTAGGATTCCCAGTTTTACTTGATCTGTTCCCCATCACCAGCACTTTTGCCCCCCACCTCCTCACCCACCGATCCACTCTCCCCGAACCCGTTAACCCTCCTGAATTTTAACAATATAATTATTATTTTTTAGGAGAGCAGCAAATGGGAAACATTTACTGTGAAAGAGAAACTTTCTCATATGACCACCCAGTCTATCATCTCATGTTAACCACCTGCCGTATCCGGTAAATTAAAACAGCTGAGGCTTTTTCACACTGATGCTGTGCGTAAAAGTGGAATTAACAAAAAGAAACATTCAAAAACAGATCGGGGCTTATTTTCTTCACGAAATCCAGTTTTCTAGAAGTAAGGTCGGGTTATATAAATTTAAAAAGACCACTTTTCTCTGAAGTTTTAAGAAGAAACTTTATAATAAACCATAATAATCAGAAAGTCTTACCTTCAAAAAATCTCTGTAACGCTTCTGTTTCATCTACCACGTCCTGGTCCATCCTAGCGGGTCCCACATAAAAAATCCATGAAAGTCTCCCCTTTTCCGAACGAAATCAATTCGGATCGGGGAAACATTCACACGAACATCCCGGACTCTAGATTACAATTATCGCGACTTTTCTTTCTACTTGCGCTTAAATCCACCGTTTGCGACTTCTTTCCTCCTGTTCAGACAATCAAAACTTGGCACTGGATTAATATTCTGTATGTTCTTCGCCGTTTCAGCTGAATATAACTTTAAAGCTTTAGTATCGGTCGATTTGTTTTTTTTTCAATTAAATTGTCACTAAAAGTCTCTGTAAGAAAATCATTAGAAACGTCCCATTAGTCGCGCCTTCCCTTCAGCTCCTACACGCTTCATAGTAATGTTTGGTTTGCGTTCTTAAAAGCGATCTGCAGCCTCCTGGGGGACACGGGGAGAAAAAGTCGACGGTTAAATGAAAAGTTAGAAAAGAATTAAAAAGGGTTAAAGTTGACTCCCTCAGGTTGAGTCTCTTCCTCCTTTGCCTCTCCCTCTCAGACAGGATGTGAGCAGCAGAGTCGGAGGAGAGGAGCTGAGGCAGGTGAGGGATGTGCTGCTGCGAACGTCCCAGGGGAAAAAAGGAAAAAACTTTAAAGTTTCTTTGAGGACCCAGAGACTCTGTGGTCTGTCTTTACAGATAGTTTCAATATGAATTTGGCATTGCTTCACTCTTATTATCATTATTTTGTTTTAACTTGGAGTTGGAATCAAGTGGTTTTCTTTTAGTTTCACCATTCCTTTACAAAACAACTGATTATTTCCTTTAACTAGATCTTATTTTTTATTTATTTTAATTCAGTGTTATAATGCTCCTAAACAAGTTATGGGCAATAACTTTAAACCAATCTGTTGGTTGTCATTTTATTTTTGCCACTTTCTTTTTCTGTGTGTAAAACTTTTTTTTTTTTTACAGAATCAAAAAGATTTACTCTTTCTAATAGTGGGCTGGCAGGTACTGTTAATCATATTATAATCTCTAAATTAAATCTATAATTTGTGATTTTGGGGAAAAAAATAAATAGAACTGACTAGACTCAGAAAACACCTTTTTTTCCATGATCACAAACAGCACGCAGCTCAGAGAAGGGCACTCCAGAACTTGATCAGCACAGTTTAAAGTTCTCTTTCAGCAGGAGATGATTTATGATCCCCAAAATAAACATTTTCTCACTCATTTCATGTAATAAAAACATTTGTGAAACTTTGACCTGGAGTCAGTTTCGTGGTTTAAAAGACTTCTTTTTGAATTCCTGAGCTTAAACGAGCAGCAACAGGAGTGTTTTGTGTCAAAGCTTCCCAAGGGGAGGATTTGAAGGAATGATCCATTTCTCTCAACCTTATCAGCTGCATCCCACCCCCCTCCCCCTATAACAATGCCACTGTGTGCAGCCCCCGCTGCCTTGACGCCCACCCCGCCCCCCGTTCCCCCACATGTGAGATGCCGTTGTGTTGTCTTGTTCCCCCACAGCTGGACCATCTCCCTCTCCACCCCTTCACCCCTCTGCTTTTCCTCCATTCAACCACAACAACGCCTCCGTTCTTCCAGCCACACTATGCAGATTGTTTCAGAGGACAAGCAAGAAAGAGAAACAGATAGAGGCTGCGGAGGACAATGAAACAGCTGGCTATGTTAAAGCAGTTCATTTTGGTATTCTGTATGTCTTATCTCATATAGCTCGCGAACTGTATGTGTGTGAATGACTGTGCTGCACACATGCACAAATCTTACATGTTGTGGCGAAATAAACCCTGCGAACAAAGACATATGGAGACTTTGGAGTGTGGTTAAGTGTGGGGTGAGGTTTTGACCATGAATGTCTTCCTTAGCAACAAAAATAATAAATACTGAAGTTATCAGTTAAAAACAAATGACAAATTATATCCTGATACTCCAAATCTAAAAACTTTGTTGGCAGACTGTTCTGTGACCTGCGTTCCAACTCTCACCCGGTTTACTGATGGACTGTTTAGCCACTTGGAACAAATGAACAAAACAGAATCAATTTGTACTTTTTATAGCCTAATAATCAAGTGAGCAATCAGTGACCTAATTAAAATCCAACACATATGGACTCCATTTAGCTCTGCTTTTGCTCCTGTAGGAAATATCTGGCTTTTCAGTGTGGTCAGTGGGGCAAGGCTTCAGTTGAATCAGCCTTGGATTGGGAAGTCAAATCCACACACTAATTAAACATGTATGTGTTTTATTTAAGGTATAGATGAATGTATGGTTCTGTTGTTTTTCTTTCAAAATGTGTATGTGTTAGTCCCCGTAGGGAAATTACTCCTCTGCATTTAACCCATTCACCCAGTGAAGCAGTGGGCAGCCACCAATGCAGCGCCCGGGGAGCAGTGTGTAGGGACGGTATCTTGCTCAGGGGTACCTCAGGGTAGCCGTTCAATGGAGTCAAACCCCCGACCTTCCGATCATGGGGTAAGCACTCTACCTACTCTGCTATCCCTGCTATCCCTTTCAGCATGTCTTTCTGATGTGTAGTTTATTATATCTAAACCATACAAAAACATGTTTTTCTATCTAAGATGACTAAATCTATCGTTTATACCAGTGGTATCAAACATAGGCTTTAATCTGAAAGCCAACACCTGTGATCCAAAAGGGTCCAGTCCAGCCATAAAGATGACTTTACTTTACTTACTTTATTTATTTTCCATTTTCTATATTAGCTATAATGGGGGGGTGTCTGGCCAGGTCCAGAGTGTAGTTTTATCTTCCCACCAGCAGGCGGCGACGTTAACGTTTGTAGTTTAAAGAGAGTAAAAAAATCAAAATGGCGCTGCCCAGACCAGGTAGGTGGACGCGTTGCTATGGTTGCTAAACACAAACCTTAGCAGTAAACGTATCACAACGTTTAAATTGTATTAATTTAACGCACAAAAACTTCACAGCGGTGTTCTTCCTGTTTTGGTTCACTGTGCCGAGTCTAATTCGGTGTGTCTGTGTCTGCAGGGAGGCCGGCGGGTGTCGTATCCTTCTCATTTTATTATTAAAACGTGCACGCCACAGTCAGAAAAGTATCTGATAACGAGTGATGCTTAACTTTGCACCCAGCTGTCGTCTGTGACTCTGCAGCTGCTGCTCCATGTGACAGCCGCCTATTTTGTCTTCTACTTCCTCTTCACTCTCGGGTTAATCATCAAAAAGAGTGAGTGATGTCTCTCACGCGACTTTTCCAAAGACTCTGATGTACCTGCACTCAGTAACCGTGTCTGCTGCTCTCAGGCTTGGTGCTGTCTTATCCTTCCGATGCTCTGGTGTGTGACATCTTTCTGCTCTTCCTGCTGGCTGCTCTGGAGTTTCTCCATTTCTACAGTGGTGAGAAAACGATCAAAAAGCCGGTTGCACCATTTCAAGCATGCTGTTATCATGCCCTACTTATTATACGTTTAATACAGCTTCTTGAAGCTGGCAAGGTTGATAGAAAACATGCTGGACCCTGCACAAATTCACATTTACTTTATTACTCCTTACCCGTAACTATCCTACCCATCCAATTTGTAGGTCTAAACTGTGAAGTGTGATACATATACTTAATACATGTAAATATTTGTGTTCCAAGTTTCTATTTACATTTTATCACAACATGTAAACGAGAAAAGAAGGGAAAAAAACATGTGCGACCGCTTACACGCACTCATGATAAACCAGATTAACCAGATTTGGTTTATTATCACAAGATCCTGGATTCAAAGAATTTCAAATCTGATTTTATAAAAGGCTAAATAAGGTAACTTTTTATTACAAAGGTGTTAGTTAATAGGAAATTGCAAAAAATCCGTTTAAAATTATATCAGATTTTTATTTATGGCTTACTAATTAGGTCTTTGCAACATCTCTTCATTGCAAAGATTGTTTATTGGCTGCTGGTGTGCTGTAGGTCAGGAGGTAAAGGTACATATATGTCATTAGATAGAAAGCACTTCAGCATATGAATGGGTAAATAAAGTGCTTTGAGGGTTCTTTGAGAGTAGAAAGGCACTATTTATAAACCAGTCCATTTACCATATGCAGCAATAGCACCAGTTGTACCTCACAGAGAGTGGTCCAAAAAAGAGAAAGTATTCAGTGAGCAGCAGTTCTCTGGGAGAAAATGTCTTGTTGATCCCAGAGGTCAGAGGACTGCTTGGATTTCACCACTCGTTACAGCCAAGGCATGCAGACGAGCATCTCACAACACATTGAACCTAAAAACAGAGGGGCTACAGCAGCAGAGGACAGCATCAGGTGTCGCTCCTGTCGAGTGAGAACAGGAAACTGAGGCTACAACACTGGCTCACTAAAACTGGACAACAGAAAATTGAAAAAATGTTGCCAGGTGTGGTTCTTGAATTCAGCTGCGACATTCAGATGGTATGATCAGAATTTGGTGTAAACAACATGAAAACATGCATCCATGTTCAGCCTTCCTTGTATCAATGGGGTTCAGGCTGCTGGTTGTTGTATATACAGAATGTCTTCTTGGCTCCACTTCAAGGTCTTTAGTATCAACTGAACATCATTTAAACACCGCATCTGATCCTTTATGACTACACTGTGCCATCTTCTAATGGCTGCTTCCAGCAATGACAACAAACAATGCCACAAATGTCAAGTTGGGATATTTGGTGTACCTAATAAAGTGACCACCACATGCAGTGCTTTTGACTCTCCAGTAGTCCCCTTACACTCAGTTTGTTTCCTTCATAATCCTCTTATCATCGCTTGGATTTTTTATCTTAAGCTGAAAAGTGCTGACATCAGTCGATGTGATGCAGTTTAAACATTAACAATTACAAATATCTGCCTGGTAACAGATCCTGAATCATTTAAGTGAGTAAAGAAGAGAGGATATATAATTTTATTATATTTTTAACCAGGTAATAAAAGTAAAGCAAAAAAAGTAATAATCATTAATTTGTTGTTTTATGGTTGCTTATCCAGCTAAGGTTAGAGGAGAGTCCTTCATGTTATTAATCCTCACTTACTAGTTAGCAAGGAGGACACAAATTGTACCTTAAGAGGGTTTTGAAAGTTTTTGCAAACACTGAAATATGTGAAAAATGAGGGCTTGGGTTGTGAAAATACATATTAACAGAATGACTATTGATATGCTTTGAGAAATGTTGTTAGTAAATTGAATGCGATGATATTAATATCTAAAAACAAAATAATAGCGTTTTCATATCATATGTTTACATGTGGTAATATTGTAAGCATTGTTCTCACTAAATACATGCACTTATAATTCGAACATAGTCCATCCATGAAGCCAATTTCTTAACCAGCTATGCAAAGAAAAAGAGGCTAGCACAGAGAGCTGACTGGTGTTTTTGAACCCATAACCTTTTTTCTGTGAGGCAACAGTGCTAACCACTGTGGCACTGTGCGGCCTGAGGGTAGTCAAGGACGAATGTGACTGCTTCAAATGGACATTCGTCAGTAAACTCAAAGACAGTCTTTACACATTGCTTTTCTCTGAGTCTACAGGTGTGAAGGGCAACCTGACAGAGAGCGAGACCTATGCTTTTGGCAACCTCTTTTTGACGGGGGCAACCATCCTGCTGACGGTCTACTTCCTAGTGTGGCAGAGCTACGTGATGAGGGCGGATGTAATCATCAGCAGCGTCTCACTCTGTCTCTATGGTTTAGACGGAGTGCTGGCTTTCAGCACTTTAACCAGATTTGCCAGGTTTGTTTCACTTTCATGATTTCACTTCTCAAAACTAAACAAAAGCTTTTATATTCAAGCTCAACGGCTTCATTCATGACAGGCAAAGAGGCTTTTATTGTATTACCCCTACTATGCCTCCCCCTTTTTTTATTTTGACAAGTCAGCACAATTGACAGACAGGTTGGTAAATTACAATATCTGGTGTCAAGCACAGATAAAACACTTCATTATTCCCACAGGAGGCTGGCCTACATTTTAGGCTCCATTTATTTTGATTGAGTTGATTTGTCGACATCATTAGCATCTCATACGTATGTTTTGAAAGCCCCCACATTGCCGCGCTTTCTTTGTGTTCATGCTATTGTTTATGAAACAAATAAGCCCCGGTTCCCTTTAGGACATGTCTGAATTATTGATAATGGCAGTATTCTTTCAAGTGATACTGTATACCTTGTGCAATGTCGTCACATCCTCAAATTTTCCTCCCAGGGCAGATGCAACGACGATAATTCCCTCTCTTATTCTGATCGGAATCTCTATTGTGTACATGAGGAGCAGATCAGTGAATAAATCTGTGTCAGAGGGGTTTAGTTTTTGTGAAAAACCATGTAAACTAACAATCCTCCTGTTGGACAGCTCGTTTCATGAGTGGGTTGTGCGTATAATGAATGTGCAATGATACAGCTTATTTTTATATGTTGTTATTTTTTTGTTTGTTTTTCAGGGTCCACTCATGAAGAAGCCCATGAAGAAGTCATGTTGTTGTTGTTGTTTTTTCTTTACATCTTATCTCACAGTGTGTCTACTGTGATTTCTTTTTGCAAGAAGAAAACCACAAATTAACAGCATCACTTGGATTGTGTTGTAAATACTTATTTGGACTGTTGTGACTATTATAAAAGTAATATAAGTTGAAATGCAGGGATAGAAAAATATGAGTTAATCTGTGATGAGAGGTTCTCAGGGATTTTTTTTTCATATTAAAATATGTTTGTTTTTTTATGTGTGTTGCTGTTTTGTACAGTAGAGGGCAGAGTTGCTTTGATAAAGGTTTTAGTCTCCACAGATGATTTTCCTTGGAAAATATTTTTGAAATAAATAATATAGGTTTTTTTTGTGGGATGTTTTAATAAGTCAACTGGAGCATGGTCACACATATGTACAAATCACATTTCTAAGTGCCAACAGAGCCTGAAGTGACCTGAAAATATCACATATCAAATATGAATCCTGCATGCCAGCTTCTTAGACTTCAGCTGAGCATATCAGATGTCAGATCAGGCACTCAGAGCAGTTTGTCAGTGTTGTTCTTTGAGGCATTTCCGACTCTCCTTTCTTCAAACAGGTGATTTCTCACCGCTGACAGATGAAGTTAATGATCAAACCCAGGGACAATGTTTCCAGAGTAACCACTTTCAAAACAATCCACATTTCAGAGTGCCCGTCCTTGAGCAACAAGCACGCACAAACACTGGCTGGATGTCAGAAGCAACGTTTATACAAAGACTTTTGTGCTGTGAATTCTAAGGTGATTCAGGGGGGTCAACCAAAAATAAGGCCTCTCTGAGAACTGCATTATCTTAGTGGTTTTCTTTGCAAGGACAGCACAATATACAAAGAGTGGTCATTCTTACCAGCTGGTGACACTGAAACCTGGGCAGTGTTCCACGCTGTTGCTCCTCTTTCAGTCCCCCCACTGAATTCGACTAGTTTAGACCAGTCTCTGTGCTGCTGCACAACGACAAACCTGCAGAATTTAAAAGCTTCCACCTGAGAAGAGCTTTCATGGAAAATGCGTTTCAATCAATGCATGTAAAGTTGACGGGTTTTTTTTGCCCTGTCATTGGTAGAATGTCACCCACGACATCTCATGTGAGATCCCACGTGTCGTTTATATTTTGAAACAATGCTTCCAACCGTTGCGCAAGGATCCCCCACGGTAAACCGGAATAAGTAACAATTTTTAAAGAACTGTTTGCACAATTACTCCTTCAACCACTTAAATCCCTTAAAATCAAACTGCGGGAGAATAAGGAAGGACTACCCCCCCCGTTTGGCGCCAAACGATTACATTTGCATTAACTTATATCGTAAAGAATAGTGACTGCCGACATTTTTTTTAGCGGATGACTTGAGTTACACCACCAGCATATTTCAAAACTGTCACCATCCTGACAGATTCTGAGAAAAACACAAGGACCGACCCACCTTCCAAACAAGGTGTCCAAGGAGCTCCGCCCCTCTAAAGTTACCTGCAGAGTCACCTTCTCAGCGGCGCAGTTTCTGAGAACCGACTGGAAGCTTCTTGTGCTACAGGTGTGCGGTTTTGGAGTCCAGCGGGTTTACTGAGATTAGAGATAGTGCGAGATTTGCAGCGGAGGGTTTTCTTTTAGTCTTCTAGCTGCAGGTTGGGATGGCTGGCTGATGTTTAAGGCGCTGTTTCATCCACGTTTGTCACCTTGCGCATCCAATCCGGAAATTTTCACAGTAAGTTACAATGATGGGTAAAAGATATGCTAGTCAACTGTTTGTTTCTAAAGCCATTACATTAAATTTACATTAAAACGAATAAATAAATAAGTATTTGCTTCATAAATCGCAAATTGACTACACTGGAGCTTTTCAGTCGTGTCATACGATCTTGTGCGCCAGTAAAAGTTTAACTTTGCCCTTTAAGTTTGTCTTGTCTAAGTTTATCTAATAAGGCTGCGTGATTAGTTAAACGTATTCATTTATAAACTCTGTGTAACCTTGTGTACATCAATGTGAACCAAATGGATGGGAACCACCAGGCTTCATGGAAGCAGTCAGTTACTGGCATGGAAGAAAGCAGATGGCAGTATAATAAACAAGTAATTGGTTCCTGTGTGGTCAAAAGTCATGTTTGCTGTTGTTTTAGACGTGGTGTGTTGAGGTTTTAAAATATATATATAATAAAAAGTTTCAATTATTTTGCAGAGAAAAAAAATGGTGGTGGTCTGGTAGCATAGACTACATGTTAATGAATGAGCTTATAATATACATGATTTTTTAAAAAATATTATATAGTGTAGTCTATAATCTCACATAAAGCCACTGTATCCAGCTGAGATCTATATTACCTGACTGATACAGAACATTCATTATTTAGATATAAAAACTAGATATTAACCTGCAAGTGTGCAAATACTTTATAAGTTAAAAAAGACTAAAATTCAGGAATAAGCTGCAGATAGTAGTAGTCAATGTTTTTTTTTATTTGAAACACACACACACACACACACACACACACTACCTCTAAGCATTTTTAATTAAAAATGTGTTATTAGACAAAGACTCGTAGCTTATTTGTTATCACATTTTGTTAAGCTTGTTACTCTGAAGTATAACTGACACTCTTGCAGTGCATCAGGTACTGCATGTGCATTATCAAAAGTAATTTGATTACATGTAGATTTTCCTATGTAATTTCACACAGTACGTGGTAAAGTGTTACATTTAATGGAGTCTGGTCAAATGAAATTTGCTCAATTAGCACACATCCAGTTTATACCAAGCACATTTTCCTCAATGAAGAATTATTTGAATTAACAACGCTTTGATTTGATATATTTTAGGTGCATTTTACACAAAGCTATCACTTCATGTTTTTGAGCGTGCATGTATTTGCTTTGCTTGCAACAGAGCAGAAAAGTACACGTTGCTACCCTAGTTTACATCTGATTTCACCAACCGTTTTAATTGCAGCATTTAACTCGATAGTCAAAGGATCATGGTTTAATTCCAGATTAATGGGTGTAGGAGTAACCTCCCAATATGCTGCACATTAATCACCGAAAGAGAAGTAATAGCTACTAATATGAGAGTCACAGTCTTTATAAAAGACTTCACTTCCAGCTATCATAACAGTGTGAGCGAGTTACATAAAAGCGAGGAACTGTTATCACTAATGAGATTGTTTTTCAAGACCATGGGTCAATGGTAATGGCACTTATAAGAGATCATTGATGCAGCACTTACTATATAAGCTGTTGGTTTTCTAACTTTGCAGCGTTGATGTTTTTAAAATAAGCGTATCTGTTGTAGTCGGACTCATTTGACATCAGTCTTCAAAAGAAGTGTTCCTTATACAAGAGGCACCTAATGAGCATGTGCTGACTATGTCACAGTAATGAGGCTGTGACTCATTTGTGCAGCTTCAGGTGTGTTGTGGGGCGTTTGCAGTGTTGCTTGGAGCTGGAATGCTTTTTATATGTTGTTTGTTTTAGAGCTGTCGTTGAACGTAATTTAAGGAGCTGCAGTCTCCTGGGGTGTGAGAACCCCGAGAGATTTCATGTGTGTGGATATGCCAGGCTTAGAGCAGAGAGTGAAGGCCAGCAGACTTTTACTTTGTCTTTTGAAATTTCTGCCTACTGCAACTGAAATAGCCTCTTGTAGAATGTTTCTGTATTTTATTGTAGCTATTGCCTTTTCTGCAAATCCTGCACTAAAGAAACCTTTCTTTATTTAGTCCAAACTGTATGTAGCGTACTATGATCAAAGAAATATTGAGGTTTTCATAATTATGTGGGTTCCTGGAGAAAATCCACTTTGAAATATGCACGCACATAGATTTGAATTAACCTTCAGTGTTAAACCTTTATGTGAGTTTGTGGATTTATATTTGTTAGCATGCTGACAGACAGTTTTCAATCCAAAAACAAATATACCACAAATCTAAAATGTGAGACTGTACCATAAGGCAGAGCTTTGCTGAGTCGGGACTCACGCTCAGATAACTTTTTGTCAAAGAAATTGGACCTAATTCTCTCAAATATGAAATTTAACCAGCCTGATATTGTTCTTTTTTTTTCTTAAATGAGTAGATTTAAAAGAAAGAACACGAGCATCCTCTGCTTCTTATTAACCCGGCCAAGGGGGTTATGTTTTTGGTTGTATTTGCATGCGTGCGTGTTTGTCTGTAAACATAATAGCCTGAAATGTTTTGAATTAATTTTAATAAAACTTTGTAGAGGTGTAGAGTGGGCTCATGTTAACAATCCATTATGTTTTGGCTTAGATCCACCAAGGTCTTTGAGGTCAACTTAATGATTTCTTGGTTGAAAATTGGAAAAAAGCCTTAGAAACAATGATTCTTACTGTGCTGTCAAAGTAGGGTATGAAGATATAAAAAATAATTTCACATTTAACCTCTGACCTCTGAAGGTCAACAATGATATAAGGGGTTTCTAAGTATCACCTTACGTCACGTAAAACTACTTGAAATTCTACTGCTTTTGTTTGTATTGTCAACATTTGTTTTATTTTGGCTTTGTTATGTACATTACAGTAACAGGTTATGACTGATTAAATACATAGCAGCTAAAATACATGTACAATGTTCCTGAATTATTATATTTTTTTATTATTTTTTTTAACTTGCTATGTATTACTGAATTGACTAAAAAAATTACTTATCCACAAAAATAAAAAATAATAAGTATATTAAAGTAAGTTCCAATGAGACAAAAAACAAAATTCTGCACTTGGCACTTGTTTTTATTGAACTACACACTTCTTAAAGTATGTGTAAAAAGAATCAAATTAATAAATAAATGTAAAATGCCGTACTGTTTCCTTAAAGTTAAATACTGCTCAGTGAGTGATCTGCCTGGGTGGAGGTTTTTGCTCTCAGAGGGCTTCTTGTTTAGTACGTAATTATTGCTGTCATTCAGTGTAATTTCCTCTGAGTAAAGGGTTGTCATTATTCAGCAATACACACAATAAATGTCGGTAAGCGGAGGTGAGCAGGTGGCCTCTTGCCATCAAGTTCACAACACTTGACACCCTACATGTACTGCTTTGGCTTCACCTCCATCCTGAAACCTGGCAACAGGCCAGAACCGTGAACAATAGCACTGACAGAGGATGGCCAGAGTGATAAGGGCCGAAAGAGGAAGTCTATCTTTTTGGGCAGGCTTACTAAAGTAAATATAGCCTTTTCTTTTCTTTTTTTCCTTTGCTCATGTGACTCTTTGTTGTGGTAATCTTCAGCGAGGAGGAATGGTTCCACCGGTCTCCCCATCGTGAACATAACCATATTTTAACTTATAATAAGTATGATTGTGATTGTCTAAACTGCTCTTATGAATTGCTCCCTCTTTGTTTCAAAAGATCTGAGGAGATTATCCGTAAGTGAGATTAAGTTTATGATCGGCCAACGAGATAAGCTTTGCAGACCCCACCCGTACACATGTAACTGCTATAGGTTGTAGATAAGGAGCGTAGAGTTGTGCTTGTTAGGAAAGACATAACAGTTTTGACTTCAGGAAGGAGGTAAGGCATGACACGAGGAAATGTCAGAACAGTTTGTTTAAAAAAAAGATACTGGAATGTTTATACCTGTTGTGGGAAGCACGCCCAATGCCTCCGAGTATCTCAGTGTCAGTTTCCCACAGTTTGTGTTGTGGTAGAAAAGTTGAAATTCCTTCTAAAGGCTCATCTCTGTTTGAGGATACAAACTGAACTGGCTGCTTAAAGTGATATTTGGAGTCTAAAAGTCACTTCAGCTGATAATTCAGTGTTGCGTTCAACTCACGGTGATTAGTGGTTAATGCATTGATAAAAAAAATTTACTGTAATGGCATTTAGGTTTAATCTATTTATGACCTGCAATGCAGCTGAAGTCCTTATAAGTCCTTGCAAAATCTCTAGTGTGATAACATGTTCATGCCAGTGACTATAAAAAAAAGTCACCTGTACAGTCACTGGTTCAATCACAGTGTTTGTTGTGGCTCACATTATATAACCTTGTTGTGAATGGCTTGATAGACAGGTTAAAGTCTCCAGGCTGAAAGGTGTGTGACAGTTGTTTTCGCTCATTTTCTGCTCCCACTGATCTCTCAGATTTAGATGCAGTACTCTGTTACACGCTGCGTCCTTCGGGACTCTGACAATTATCAATGTGGATGTAAAAACCAACTGAGTTAATTAATTGCAGCTATGCAGATATAGTCGTCAACAGGGTGGATCTAATTACACAGAGCACGTCAGCCTGCTGTCTGCCATTGTCCCAGATCAGCCCCCAGACTCTTAGCAGTACAGGCCCAACACCTGGCTATCTACAGTGAAAAAACAGAGTGTGCAGCAGAGTACGCTTTGCATACTGGATTTGCAACCTTGATAATGTAGTTATATAGATTTATGAGCCTATACCCTTTGGATTATAAATGAGCTCAAAGTGGAATGCGAGGAAAAGGGAAATCTCTGCTTGGAAAAATGTCTGAGCTGCTTTTAAGACATGACACATGCTTATTGTAGAGTAAAATATTTTCCCTTCTCCTCCTTCTCTTCTCTCACTCTGTCTGTCATTCTCTTTATTCAGGTAGATGCCTTAAATCATGAATCACCAGGGATCTCCGCTGAAGCAAGCCAAGTGAGTGTCACATTCCTGCTGCTTCCCCTCTGGATGTTTACCTTTCAGTGTGTTAGCTAATGCCGCTGGGTTACTGTCACACAGGCAAGAGAAAATCACTAACCCAGTGTGTGGAAGGTGGTGTGGGTCAGGGACTTTGGGTACAGAGCCGCTCTGTTGAAAATTGTTTGTTTTGCCTGGGTCTCTGGCTCCAGCCTTCCCCTGTGCCCTACACCCCCCCCCCCCCCCTCCCTCTTCCACTCTCCCTCTCTCCCTCTCCCTGATCCATATGCTCAGAATCTCAGGCTAATCTCATCCAGTGCTGGCCAGTCTCCTCTCTGTATATCACTCGTATTTTTTTCTGTGCATGCAAAAGGGGTTGTGACACTTAACTATCCTGAGGTGCGGGTCAGAAGATGAAGGGCATGCTGCGTAACCCTGTACCCTCTTCTTGTCATTTCAGTGGAGTGGCCAGATCGGACAGCAAGCTCAGTGCCAAGGCCCTCTATGGTAAGTCGCTTCATGGAAGTAGGTTGAGGTGTTGCGCTGTTTGTTCCTGAAAGATCATTTTGTTGCTCGCTTGTTTCCAGAACTTTGTTGCGACATGCCCTTATTTCTGCGGCATGACTCACAGCAGACTAGTTACAGTTTACAGCTTGTCATTTAGGAGTTTGGACACTCTTATGTGTCAGGGAATTTGATGTTTAGTATTTAGAATTTGCTTACTTGCTTGTAAGAATCTGTTGCTGAAAATAGATCCCTTCAAATGCTATATGCTTTATTTTCGCATTGCTTGGTTTACTTAAAAATGAAACTATAGATTTGTGACCAATTTTTAAGGATTTACATCTTTAGCGTCAACAAAATCATGAGTGGAATATGTAACTTTCTTAATTAGATACCTTTCCAAACTGTTCGTAGTCAATCTGTGTGGATTAGCACTGTTACTGACACAAATCACAACAATTTTCCATTTGCTATGCAAATGACTGTGTCCGGAAACTCACTCTGTGGCATGTTGCCGCAGGTGTAGTCCTCACTGGACTGTAACAGCCCTCTCCCCAGAGCACACACACACATACTGATAAGAGGGGGCCCGCCATGCTCGTCGTGCTGACACTTCTGTTAGACACTGACGATCATGGCAGGGAGGTTGGGCTAGTAAAGGGAACTTGAGTTTCCAGCTCTGTGCCAGGCCTGCACTGCAAGCTGGCATTAGCTGCCTGATGCATAAGGTAGCTAATGCCAGTGTGTGTGTATCTGCACTTAGTCACATTCTTTGAATTCAGGGATATGCTTGTTATTTTAGTGTCCCATTTGCATTGTTGGGCTGCATTACCAATCGGTAGTAAGTGCTATTAAACTCAGTAATCCAGTACTGGCATGATGTGACGTTTTATTTTAGCTGTTGCATGCTTGTCTTAGGGTGTGTGTCACTGAAATTCGCTGTTACACTGCAGGGTGTGGCAGTTTTTAACGTGTGGTTGGAACAGGGTGAGGTGCCCATGTCTTGCAGGTGAATAAAGGGCACATTGAAAAGTGAAAAGGAAAAGGCGGACTCAGGCCTCTGGTCCTCCCCTCGTTGCCTCAGACATTAGCTCACTGGTTCCTGCCAACACCTCCTTCCACACTGTCAACATAAAGAACCATTTCACAACATAGTAGACACAGATAGAAACCTACGCCGAGGTACAGCAGAACAACCCACTTTCCTGCATGGCCAAATTTAGAATCGCCTGAAATGGCAGATGACGCTATTGTAGGGATGCAAGATGTTCCCAAAACTTCTGACTGTGCACCTCGTTGTCTGTGTGACATATCGGAGCCGTAAATCATCCAAATATCCACAGGAAACTCTCACTCTAGCGATCTTTGTGAAGTATCCCACCGTACGTGTGATGAGCTTGTGTTGTTTGGCAGATGGTCACCACTACCGTCTCACTGCAGGGTGACAGCCACGTGCCCATCCTTTTTAACCCCAAGAGGCAACAGTGGAAAATACTGAACACCAACCATGATAGTGCTAGATATTTGGTAGGTCAGTGTAGGATGGTTGTTCACACTATGCTGAATAAACACACGTACATTAGTTAAATTATAACAATCTCCCATATGCAAACCACCCTACCATTCACACAGTGCAGTCCAGCAGAAAAATTAATGCAAATGATGCACAGGTCCTCCCACTTGATCTGTTATCAGCAGCAGCAGCAGCAGCTTTGGGGTAAAGCAGAAAGACGCCACTTAGGACTCATCATCTGCGGACTTGAAAATCACCTGGCAGCTATAATAAGTTTCTCGGGTAGTTTTGGGTTGAGGATCATGTCTCTGTCAGGTAAACTTTTTCTTGGGTGGGACTAAATCAACAGGTTCGAATTGATGTTTTCCTGCTCTGTTGCTTTTCTTGAATGTCTGTGTTGTTTTGTATTTCAGTTGAATCTCTGCGATAGATCCACTGCATTTAGTGTCTCTTCTTTTGGTTAGTGGTGTCAGGCTGTGAGAGGTGTTGATGTGGTCCTTGCTGGCAACATATGGTCAAGTCTTTGTTGACGCAGCCGGAAACTTCCGTATCTAAAGGGTGGTGGCACAGTTAGAAAGAAATCACGAAGTTTTGCCATCAAGGTGTTGGTAATTGACTAGATATATAATTGTGATGATGCAATTTTTCATTATTAGTCAAACTGATTCAAAATTCTTTGTCTGCTACTCAGATAATCACCAGTTTTGTTGATTTTGGATTGAATCCCATTAAATATGTTTAATAGTTTCCCAGTATAGGATTGGCCGATTGACCTGGGTCATGTATTGGTTTGATAATCTGCCAGGGAGCCATGTTTATCACTGGTCATTGACTCTTCAGACCTCTGAGGATTTGCCCATCTGCCTGCTAAGTGGCTGTTATTGCAAGCTGCCGTGGCACTGTGGCACTGTGAATTGACTGGCATAAATGTCAGTCATTAATAAGACATGGGGGGAGCTCGTCTTTCAGATCGACACCCGACGCTTGTGTTTCACCTGTGAGGAGCCAAGCAGAGAGGAAATGGCTGGAAGAGGAGAGAGAAATGCTTGCATTGTTTGGGCAGCGGTTGCGCTGGCTCTAAAATTGTCCCCTTTAGAGGTCTTGTTTCATCACAGGCAAACATGTAGGACTCTAAGAAGCATGTTCATTACCACAATGAATTGGAATATCAAATATTAGAATGTCATTTAAAGCATTAATGCACATTTTGGTAAGTGCTAGGCAAACAGAGTGGCTTTGTGTTGCTGTAAAGCACATGAACAGAACTATGTCTGTACGAATAGAAAATCTGCGTGACATCAGCGTATTGATTTTGTTGGGTAGGGGACTGGGGACACAGAGCGAGTTGATATCTGGCAATGGAGTTGATAGAGCCATGCTCTCATTTAACCGTAATTGTTACCTGCAGACTATTCAACTGGTAAATAGGTCAATGAGCACACTGGCACACTCATTTGTAATCAGCCTGTTCAAAAAGAAAACCTTGAGCCAACAGCACATGCAGTGCACCCAGCACATGCATCACGCTGACACAATGGTGACGTGAGTTTCAGTGTTTTTGTGCATCTGACATTTGATATGGGTCACTGCATGTTGAACCTAGGCTTTGAAAAGGTTAAATGTTTTTTGGTTTTGTTTTTTTGTTTTTTAAGTTGCTGTGATTTATGTTTTTATCATTACATTTTTCTAAAAATGACATTATAAATATGTGTAATGCACCCTAATCTGCAGCTCTCATCGTGTTTATTGAGCTTTACTGAGCTTATTGTCTCAAATAGTTTTTGCTTGGAACTTATTTGTATGTATGAAAAAAATTTTGTGACAAATGGGCCGGATGTGTAGATGAAACCTAGAACTTCCTAATCTGTAATCTGTAATTCTACAGTGCAGAAATTTGACTGTCTTGTGAATAAGGAAGCATTAATGGTGGGTTTAGATTTAGTTTCAAGTATTTGTAAAGGCTTATCAAACGTTGATACAACTATGTCTTAAAACAAGCCTGTTCCTATTGCAGCAGTGTGCAAAAGTCTTAAGCTATTAAGTTATAATTTGCTATTATTTCTTTAAGTTTAAGCCTTCAGGAATAGTTCTCCAGTTGTAGCGGTAATCGTTTCAGCCGTCTCACTACTACAGAACTTTAAGGTGTGGAAACTGTACTTCAGTCTGATTTTTACAGCTTTTAACCAGCTGAAAGGTAAAGATGAGGAAGTGTGACGCTGTCACTGATCTTTGACCCTCCAGTAAATCTGTGCCTCTGAACGGTGCGCTGGATCTGACGAAAATTTAATCCCAGCTTGGCCAAAATATTTTAATATGGAGCACAGTAAATTAATACACAAGTATCCTCTGATTTCACACTTAATTATGAATTTCTCACATAGCTCTGATCTCGTGTTACTTGCCCTCAGGCAGCGAGCAGCTGCAGATCTATTCCTTTATCTTAAAATATAGTCGAAAATCATAAGGATGAAAACTTTATTTTAGTAAGCGTGCAATATATCTGAACAGTGTAGTTAACATTGGGATTAGCAGTTGACCTCATGGAAAAAATAAAAGGATACATTACGTGTCTTTGTCACTTCCTTATTGCCCTCCTGCTGTTCTCAGCTTTAATGCTTCCTTTCAGCTGTTCACTCCGCTAAAAGGTTCGACCTGTGGAGTTGAGGTCAGTGTTGTTTATACAGGTGTACAGCAGGATCGCAGGCAGCACCGAGGAGGTTTTTACTTTCTGAAATGTAAATTTATTTTTTTGTTCTTATCAACAGAGCAGAGGAAAAAATACTCCAACTCCAATTTTATCATGCAGGAGACGTCGCAGTATCACGTTGAGGTAAAATGATCATTATTATTTCATTGATTTTCATATCTCATTGTATTTCAAAATTAAAGCAAAGAAGCATAGACTCACAGACTCACACAATGTGTGTTCATTCATTTATTCAGTGTTAGACTTATTTTAACACACTTTAACTTCTTATTTCGCTCATAAGGATTTTAGAGGTCATTAATGTAAAATGAATTTAAGTGTTTATGAAACCGCGGTATTCTTATGCACATTGTTTTTTGTCATTGCTTTGCCTTTATACCAGTTTTTAAAACTTTTTTAGACTATGGTATAATGTAGTAGTATGTTACTGGAGATGTCTGTGTTTACATTCCATGCAACGAAGACGTAATATTCAGTGTCCTGATAATTCAGGGCGTTACTGTGACATTTATCTGTAAATTGTGGAAAATTGTGTGTGGGTTCTTTTTCTTTTTTCTTTTTTTTACATTATCTCATATAATGCTGTTAACTTATAGATTTAAAATGCTTGTCACGTAACCTCATTTGCAAAGCAAGATAACGACACTATGAAGGTTATGGCATATTGTTCTTTTGCCCAGAGATAAAAGCTGACGCACAGGTTCATCTTCTGATTACATTTCACTTACTGGAACTTTGTTATAATAAAACAGTCGGGCCTTTGATTGCAGCAGTAGTGAGCTAATGTTGGAACGACTGAGTCAGAGACGTGCTTTGGGTCAGGCATGTTTTTGAACTATGTCCTGTGTCCACGTTAATAGGATTTCTTCTAAATACCTCCCCCATTATCACGCATGGGTGAGTAATGATACACAAGATAACAATCCTGGTGCCAGCAGCCACTTAGTGGCAATAGTTCAGTTTTGATCAGATAAACAGTAACTCACCCAGCTAAAAAAAAGTCAATTAAATGAAGCATTTATATAGCAAGAGAGTACAGTTAAAGGAATGAGGGAACATTTTTATTTGTTTTCTTGCTGAGAGTTAGATAAGAAGATTGATTGTGGCTCTGTGTTCTCTATGGAGTCACCACAGGTTAGCTTAAAGACTGAAGACAGGGAGGTGGCTCCCCTGGTTAACTAATTAACAAGTTATGCTATACTTAATCATAAAAAAGTGTAAAAATAAACACTGTGGTGCGAGACTGTTTCTTGGCTGCCCCCTGTACTTCCAGGAGTTTTGTCATTGTGTGTCATTGTGTGTCATTGTGTCATCGGTCAACATTGAACAGCCTGCTACTCCCAGCCAAGAAACGAATACTTGGCACATGCTTCTTTTCTTGATGAGAGATTAAAAATAACATATAATGTGTTAATTAGGAAACTTTTGTGCTGCTTCGAGGCAGAATTTTCTATTTGTTTCTTTCTATTTCAGTCCTAAAGCTGTAATCTGATATAGGGTCTAACTCTTGGCACAAGCCCAAGTAAGCATATCCCAAATGTCACAAGCTTCCTTCCTTATATTTGAAAAGTAGATCAAGTATATTGCAAATTATGACTAACCACTTTCTTGAGCACAGCTTCAAGTGCAGGTGCTGTTTTTAGTTGACTTCCACTAACACACTAAGTCACCAACAACTGTTTTCTCTGCAGCATCTTTCCACATTTGTTATGGACAAGACAGAGTCCATTGCCACAGTGGATGATGCAATCAAGAAACTGATTCTTCTGGACTCAAAAGACAAAATCTGGACCCAGGAGATGCTCCTCCAGGTCACAGACAAGTCAGTCAGACTGTTGGATTGTGATACGCAGGTACGGCTCCAAGCATCTGTTTACACCTCAGAACATTATTTCAACATGAAATACCGACATTTCTGTGTTCCAATAGCATTAAATGACAGGCAAGGGAAATGAATAACATTAATAATCTTGTTGCATTGTGTTGATTAGTCCTGAACACAGTCAGATTTGCTGTATCTACTTTGTTTTCAGTTGTAATGCTACAATAGTCCTGTAATTATGCCTTTTCTCTCGTACAAGTCATTTAGAAGGCTATGTGTCTGACTATTTTATGCTTTTACTTTCTCAGGACTTGCCATAATCAGTTGGTATCTCGCTCTTTCCCTGTTTCCACCTCTTTCTTATCTTTTTGTTGTTCTGCTACAGGAAGAGTTGGAGAACTTCCCTCTTCCAACCATCCACATGTGTCAGACGGTGCTGAATCAGACCCGTTACCCCTCCGTGGTGCTGCTCGTGTGTCAGGACAAGGACCAGTACAAACCCGACATCCACTTTTTCCACTGCGACGAAGTGGATGTGAGTTTCTGTTTGAATACACCACATTATTATATTGTCTTTGCATGATGGATGGCTTTGTGTTTTATATCATTAAGAAAGCCTAGCTGCTGATACCAGAGCACTACAGTTCAGATTTCAGCACTATTGTCTTTGCGGCCAGTATATTTGTATGAAGGAAGCTGGAACTCTGTTAACTCACTGTAATAACATTATGTCTGTGTAGTTCATAATCACCACTAGTCAGTGTTGTTTCCTGGCTCCAAATGAGGCTTTGGGGATTGATTTTGAATATAAGGGCCAATGTTCCATGTTGGAGTAAAGGCAGTATTTCTGTGTTACCTTATTTGATTAACTTCCTGTTATTTCAGGCCATTTAAGGGGGAAAAATTACTTCTTTGTTGGTTTAAATGTCAAAAATGTGTTTTATTAGAATGCTGGATCTTTTAGCCCTGGCTAAGACTAGACAAGAAAGCGCTGGGTCATAAAGATTTACTAGAGTGACCTTTGCTTTATCACATGAGGATTGTGTTTGAGAAAAAACAGAAATCACCATAACCAACAACAAAAACCAGATATACTTTTGTTGAAAATGTCTAGAGCCAGCAGCTTTCACGTCTTTACATCTGGATATATTTCAGATTTGAGAATTAAAGTAGTCAGGTGTTAACATGCTTTAGAGAGGTGAATTCAGTATACTGTAAAACTTTAAACCATGTGAGTTGGTCAAATAAGTTTATATTTGTCTTATTGTTTAACCCTTTTCACACTCCCACTGAAATAACTTTTTTTTCTTTCTTTTCTATGGCTCAGAGTGAACCTACTAAATGGGAATATTGTAATATTAATGTTGACTTGTGTCTCTCCCTCACTTTCTTCAGGCTGAGATGGTTCATGCAGACATTGACAGTGCCATTGGAGACGTCAAGCACGGGAAGAATATGAGGCCTCAGACTCTGAAGTGAGATTAGTGCTAATATATGTAAACTCATGCAGTCAAAGACACATTTGAGAAGGTAACTAGCTGCGAGCTAACTTGTCATCATGTCTTCCCGTTAAGGGTGAACCAGGAAAAAATGAAGCGTCACAGAGAGACTATCCTCCCCCCGTCGGCCCCTAAGGGCCCACCACCTGCCGCAAGGGGACGAGTGGCAGCCGTGGACACACAGGGTGAGATTTCACACGCGTCCACGGCTCACTTTTTATTCTGAATGTTTTGTTCAGTTGTCGATTTGATTCATTTCTTTCTCTTTTTGTCTTTGTAGACAGACGAGCTCTCAGGCAAAGTGACTCAGAGTCACATGAAAAACTGGCCCAGCGCATTGAGAAGGATGTGGTGAGTGCCTTTCTTTATCCACAGGGACACCTGCTAATATGCTACGCTGCTCCTTTCACGTCTCATGTAGCTACATTCTTCAAAACCTAAACCTGAGCATTTGTCCCTCTCAGCAAATCCTCAACTGTGCCCTGGATGACATTGAGATCTTTGTGGCACGGCTGCAGAAGGCAGCAGAGGCCTTTGCTCAGCTCAACCAGCGCAACAAGAGTAAGAAGAATAAGAAGAAAGGACCAGCAGGTCTGTCTCCCTTTCTTCTCATCTGGTGGCACAAATACAGTGACAATATGTTCATATTGCTCACGTCGCCATGTTTGTGTCTCTTTGTGTCCTGTGGCCAAGGACTCTCATCCACTGATGTATGTGTTGTAGTATTGGCCACTTTGGGCTTCTTTTAAGTAATACGATTCTCATTATGCAACTCTTATAACTGGAGTAATATTATTGCATTCTTCCACTTTAAAATGATGGCAAACCAAAACAAACCGATACTCAGTTTGATCTTTCTTGGAGGCGGTGGTGTGTGACGTCAAAGCAGTCACCTCCTGTGATTGTTGCACAAAGCAATAATATTACTGTAAATGTTGCTGAGTAATGTTTTACTGCCCAACGCTGGCGCTGATGTGATGTTTTATGTCAACACGCGTGTGCAGTTAAGCATAACGTGCATATTACATGCGACACTGTCCTTGTGTGGGGTCAGGAGACAAACGCACATGTGTGAGTTTATCCACATCGTCTGGTAATAACGATGTGCGGCTAAAGTGTGGTCAAGTGTGCTGGAAGTGACGAATTCTCTGTTTTGAGAATTTGTTTCTCAACTTTGGGGTCAGTGTCTTATCTACTGTCACTTAATCTGGGTAAGAATTATCAGTCAAATGTCATTCTGAACCTCTCATAACTATGAGTTATTGAGCTCAGGTTGAGAAACACTGCTGCACCACGTTCTCTCGTACTCTCTGGCCAAAGGTGACCTGTATCTATAAAGCTGAATGACGCTATCTGCTAACTACCATTTCTGTGTCGCTGTCTTTTATTTCACTGGAAACTAAAGCCATAAGCTTCTGTCTAGATGAGCATTCAGGTTTTTATGACTTTGACCTCTGGCCAGAAAGTGAAAACTGTGTCCCATCTGTATTGTGTCTGTGTGGCCGGCGGGTAACTCTGGAGTCTGTGTGTGGTCATTGTTGCATTGGTTGTTTGCAGAGGGCATGCTGACCCTGCGAGCCAAGCCCCCCTCTGAAGCAGAGTTCATTGATAGCCTGCAGAAACTGAAACTGGCCTTCAACCTCTTGGTGAGATATCAAAGCACCTAGCCTCCCTCATTCATCAGCTGTTGTCTCTTCAACGCCTCATTGCTGTGTGTCTGTCACTGCGCTCCCTGCAGGCCAAACTGAAGAAACACATACAGAACCCAAGTGCATCTGAGCTGGTTCACTTCCTCTTTGGCCCTCTGGAGCTGGTAAGAGTTTTTCTGATCTCACATAAGTGGATTATCCTAAAAGTCAACAATATACTCTATGCATGCATGTTACTGTTAGTTTTCCATGTCATTTGATGCCTTAGCGTTGACTGAGCTAAGCCCACAGGCATATCTGATGGGAACGCATTAGGCCTCTTTCAGTTCACAGATGAGAGCAGTTCAGCATTTTTGCCATCAGGCATTCCACTTTTTAGCTTTGTAACACACCCACTAAACTCTCACCAGACTGGAGCAACATGGTTTTCAGCTATAATACAGGTGCAGCTGCACTTACATAATGTTGGTTTTCTAAACCACAGTCTTCTGCCACACCTTCGATACTGCTGGATGGAAGCGCAAAACTGTGACCAGACTCTGTTTATATGGCGCAGTAATCTTTGAACACATTGGTTTTATGCAGCTGAGATAAAGAAAACGCCTCATACAGTACGCCTCCTTGACCGCTGGTTGTCCCCCAAGGACGGTCACAAAATACGGAAGCTCAAAATATTCCGAGCAGCTCAGTATTTCGGACAATTTAAAATTCTTTTTTTCCTCTTTAAATACTTTTATTTGTGCAATAAAGTGAAAATGGTAAACGTTTACATGCTGAATTCAATACTCAAATACCATGTTTGCATAACTGTTTAAAAAAATATCTAAAAAGAGCTCTAAGTGATACCTTTACAGGTAATACACCGTAATGCTTCTGTATGGTGAATGCTATGCCAGCTGTAAACACTTGGTGCATCTACAGGTGCTGCAGAGCTGTGGAGGTCCTGAGCTGCCGCGGTCAGTCATGTCTCCTCACCTGTGTAAAGATGCTGTTGACTTCCTGCGGGGACACCTCACCCCAAAAGAAATGACCATCTTTGAACTGCTTGGGGAAGGTTGGACCAGACCCAGGTACATTTGCAGTGTTGTCATGGATACAAACACTCAGATGATGCATCTGTGCTTGTGACATGGATCTCTTTTGTTGCAATCTTGCCCTGTGGGGGGGTGGGGGTGACCATGTGATCCTGTGTAAAATGCTGAACTGTGGGCATGTGTTTTACAGTTGCAATTAAAGAAGCGACAAAGCTAAACAGGGCTGTAAAGTGTCGTTTTAGGATGTTTTACTATAGCAGCGGTGTTTAATTTGATATACCGGTATGACCATTAAAAGTTGAACTAATCTGCAGAGACTGAAACTAAATGAAGTCAAAGCTGGCTTATGTCATGCACATATGTGCTATTTTTTCCTAATTCTAAATCTAAATATAGTAAATGTAATCCTAAATTATCTGTCCCAGTGTCAAATGTGTTTCATGGCACAAGCATGACATACAGTAACAGGTGCAGGTACTTATATATTTGCCTCAATTGCGGAAGCATGCAGAACTGCAAGGAATTTGTATTTGTTTGTTTGTAAAATAGTTAAGAGGTTCATGTACGATGGGCCTAATGTCTAATCATTACAAGACGTCATAGTAAGCTAGCATTTGTAAGACGCAAAACACCTTGAAAATTGAACAAAAATTGAGCAAATTATGATCATTTTTTGTTGTGTAGTCAGATCTGATTTCATAGATTTGGGTGGATGAGGAAGTTTAACACCCCCTAAACATTATGGCAGTTTCCCCATGAACAGCAATGACCAGTTCAGCATCTGCACTGGTACTGCTAGCTCTGTCTGCACAGTAGAGTAGCTCAAGTGCAGTTTTTTTGACCATCCCTTCACTTGTCTTCTCGCAGAGCCGAGTGGCCGAGGGATCAGTGCGCTCCTCCTTATTACCCGAAGTTTCGAAACGGCTGGGAGCCGCCGGCGGAGCTTTTCTTGACATCCCCATGGGAAACGGAAGGACCCTCTGCCTCCTCAGCTTCCCCCGCAAGCCCAACTTACAATAAACACAAACCTGAGGATGTAAGGCTTTTATTAAATTTTCCCTATCTGTGGAAAAAATAAATGGCGGTATCTGTAAATTTGTTTATTTATTTTTGGTTCTTTTTCAGTATTACAGGCCTCATCCCTCAAGCCCCTCAAATGGGTAAGTAATGAGGTCCTCCACATACTTTTTATTTTTTTGTGGTGTTTTTCCACGTGCAATATCACAAAATATAAAACTTTGACACCATGCGTCTCCACAGGTCCTACAATGGGATCCCCCAGGCCCCCAAATATGCCAAAATTCGCTACAGCTTTGTCGCGCGGAATGCCAACGAGCTGTCAGTGCTGCAGGATGAAGTCCTCGAGGTTGTAATGACATATTCTTTTGTCCTTCATTTGACGTTTGTAATTTCAACCAATTTGATAGTTTTACTCATTAACTTGGACATTTTAACTGCTGAATGGCAGTGTGTTATCTGTAAACCCGTCATATGGTGCTAAAACACAAATGGTAGCAAACCAATTTCAGCTGTGCACAGGTCAAGCATCTGTCACCATTTCCAGTACAGTGGAGTAATGCGTGAACTGTCTTTTGCAGGTGTTAGAGGATGAAAAACAGTGGTGGAAACTACGGAACCGCAGCGGGCAAGCCGGCTATGTCCCATATAACATCCTGGATGTTGTGACAATAGAAGAGCCAGAGGTCCCCTACTCCTACCAGGTGACCAACACCCGCCCGTCTGCATTTTTAAAACTCTCTTTTGGTTTTATTTGAAAATGAATAAAACACATACTTTTGACTGTTTAGACTTTATTGTTTACCCAAAGTTTAAGATCCTTCCTAGTCATGACACCACAGTTCCAAAGTCCATCCTACTGCTATAAAGCATTCACGATAACAGATTAGATTAGATTGGTAGTAATTTGTGAAAAACATAGCTGTTACCAATGGCATCTCATGTCATGAAACAAATGTGACTTGTTAGTTCATTGTGCCCAAAAGCCGATGAGCTCATGCAATGGCAACGATGAGGCATGAATCCATCCCGCCACAATTCGCGAGAATTGCTATTCCTGCTAGAGTATTACTAAGAATGCAGTGAAACACAGTGATCACCTGATGGGTCTTTAACCAAACTGTACTCAAGTTCAAGGTCACAGGGGTTGTTTTGCAAGCACTTTTCTATTTTCATAAGAATCTCTGCTATTCCTAAAATGCTGGTCAGGTTTTAGTAATTAATTTGTCCTGGATGTGACTCTATTGACTTCTCAGTGAATTTTAATTAGTTTGTTGCAACAACACTTGTAACTTTCTTTCTGTACTTCATGCATTACTTACAATTTACCTGTGAATTGTGAAGTATCATGAGCTGGATGGGCTACATCTGGGTTTTATTTTATCCTTTAAATCCCATGCATCTTAGCTGTTTAGATGTTATTTTATTTGATATTCTTCTGTGTCTAAACTAGTGTGTAATATAATATAGCCACACTGAGTGACTTCTCACATGCCTCTGCAGCCTGTTTCTCAGCTCTGCTTGCAGCATTAGGGTTTCTGACTGTGCTCTCAGCAGTCAGGCTGCATTTGGGGCAGTGCCAGACTTTGCCAAGGAAAAACAATGTGTGTAATAAAAGAAGATCATATAAGTGCTTCTGCTGCATGGAATTTGATCTTTTCTTTTCCTTTCTTTTCCGTTCTCAAGCCTTGCTCAAGATACCAAATTGATGATAACATGCCTAAAAAATGGTCCATTGTTTTGTTTCCATTTTTTGCTTGGAAAAAGAAAGGAAGGAAAAATGGTTTCATGTGTCTGTAAAAAGAATGTGTTTTTTTAGTGGGTTTTTGTTAGTAACAATAATAAAAGAATTCAGTGCAGCAACAGGACAAATAATACTTTTCATTTTTTTCTTCACCTTTGTTTACACTGTACAGAGCCATGTCACTTTAGCTGTAATCTTATCTTCACTTCATAGACCAGAGGAGGCAAAAGTACAGACATTTCATACTTAAGTAGAAGAACAGATACTTGTGTTAAAAATATTCCGGTAAAAGTTGAAGTACTAAATCAACTTCTTTATTCAAGTTAAAGTAAAAAATACAGGCTCTGAAATGTACTCAGAGTAAGAAAGTAAAAAGTAGATCCTTGAAGGACAGATCTACCAAAATTCTTCTCTATCTGTTTTTATGCAAAGTTAACTGAATCTCTCTCCATATATATATATATATATATATATATATATATATATATATATATATATATATATATATATATATGGAGAGAGAGAGAGAGAGAATTACTTAAGCTAATTAATCTAAACATCATCATCTTAAATGGAAATTAGTCTACTTCATGTAACCTGTAACTGACCATAAGCAACACAGCCACTGTGCACCAGCCCAGCGCTTTACTATAAATTCCCCACAGTACTGTAAACTAACCTCTTTATCCCATTTAAAAACTACAGAGTATTTTCATGCAAAATTTAAATAACACAGTTTTTCTTCCTTCTTCTTCCTCTCCTCTCCTGGCTTTCTTACATATTTCTCCATCTCTGAGTGAACTTATCTTGCCCTCTTTTCTCTCCCTGTGAAATACAGCAGCTGGACATTTAGCTAGCAACGCACTGTGCGACAAACTGCACACAAACAGTTTGTGTGTTTGCTGATGTTTGTTGAGCTGATAGAAACACTGAATTTGAAATTGCCTACCATTAAAACAAAAAGCATTACTTCCTTTATGCTCACTGCTATTCTGTAGCTAGCATGATGCTGAAGTACCGAGGCCACAACACCTATACTCACTCCAGCCCACTTTAAACTGCCAGTATAAATGCCATAGATGATACAGCTGAACCAAAATTAATGAGCCTGTTTTGAAAATATAAGGAGTAGAAACTAAAGATATTTGTGTAAAAAACATTTAAAGAATAAAAATAAAAAGTTGTAAGTATTTGTACTTTGTTACTTCCCACCTCTGAAAAAGCCCAGATGTATTGTCTAAAAAGTGTTGTGATGGATTCCAGGACGACAATAACTAATAATCCCTATAAGCTTACGAGAAAGGTCAAGGTTTCTTTATCACTAGTTGGATATGATTTTCTTTCAGGATGATACTTCCGGGATTAAAGTCAAGTTATCGTTTCATCATAGAGCTGTAATAAAGTGGTCTCGTGAATAAGAAAAGTTTCATAAACACCATCATATACACTTGAGGGTAAAATTAAATTATCTGCAGATTGGTGATAGGTTTGTGTGGCCTTGTGTATAAAACGTCTGCGCTTTCAACATATCATACACTCACAGCATTAAGCTGCATTCTTATAGGTACCTGCTGCTTGCATAAAGAAATGCCCTGCAGCAAACATTCGTCTACGTGTGAGAACCTCCCACACGTACTTTGCTTTTGGCTACTTGGCAAGAATTAGTCAAGCAGAATGAGATAAAAGACAAACCAGTTTTTTGGAATAATGCTGGCTTTGATTGCTTTCTCATGACCTGTGTTTGTGTTTCTGTGTGTGCAGCAAGGTTACAGCCCGTCCTCCTCTGGGTCTCGAAGCCCTGTAAATAGCTTCAAGAAGGACAGACCCAAGAGTGAAAGTAAGGGTTAAAAAGTAATCAGAAATTCCAGTTATGTTTTTTTCCCCGTTTGTAGTTTTTTGTTTTTTTAAAGAGGTAGCTGTTCTTGCTCTGACTTTTGTCTCCATCATCTTTCCATGCTGCAGTGATAGAGGAGCTGCTGACTAAAATCAATAACAAGCAGCCCCCAAGGAAGTTGCACGTGGAACGGCCGTCAGCCAGCGCTCAAGTCCCACTCAAATCTAGCTCAAAGCCAGAGCAGGTGACTACATGGCTCAATTCAAAAGGCTTCTCAAAATCGTAAGTTACCCACAACTCTCACTAATCCACCAAATCAAAATACCTCCTTACGCCTTAAAAGCAGGGATAAACATCTCACGGCCTGTGGGCCAAATCATTTGTTAAGCCCCACATAGGGTGCATAACAAATTTTCTAATTTGCTAAGTAGATGTTTGGTGCAGTATGAGCCTTTTTTTTTTTTTTACAAAGAATTTGCATCATCTCGCTCTGTGCATCCTTGTTCCAAGTAAACAGTAAATAAGTCAGTTGGTTTGAAAAGAAATAATCTGAAAGAAAGAGGATTTATTGTTTTTTTAATGTGTATTTCTTATATTTGATAAATATTATGTCCTAGACAGCAACTTGAGTATCACTTGCTGAATTTCATGTCTTTGCTGACCTCCAGTGGCATAACAGGTGTTAGCCTGCAGGTGTACTCTGGTGCAAAAAAGCGATCTATTTAAGTTCTGACAGAAATGTCAGAAAGGAGTGATTAAAGGTTTTCTTTCTTTTATGAACAGATATATGCAGAGTGGAATGCTGTTACTGTTTGCCTTGTTACTCTGTAACCATATAAGCGTTACCACCTTGGCATATGTGGCTAGTTAGCATTTAGCACAAAGCTAAGCTCTGCCTAAGTATAGCAACATGTCTCAGTGAGCCTGTCACGTGACCCAGGTGCAGGAAATGACAATGTGAATAATATTATTGATGATACGTATCTTTTCCTGTCATGCTTTGTTATAATGGCATACATTTTTAAAAAATGGTCTTTTAGCAGTGTGCTCTCTTTTGGAAGCAATGTTGTTTTAGTAAATACTGTCTTTTAATTGTGTGACGGTTTTCTGCAGGACTGTTGACTGTCTGGGGATCCTGACTGGGGCTCAGCTGTTTTCCCTGAACAAAGAAGAACTGAAGGCTGTTTGTGGAGATGAAGGCAGTCGCGTCTTCTCACTGGTCACAGTGCAGAAAGAACAGCTAGAGGTCAGTCCCCTCAGCGCGCACACTGCTTACACAGCTGTTTCATTTGATAGATGTGCTTTGATTGCTGAACATATGAGAGTCTTTAGATGCTGTATGAAAAATGCCCACTTTTCAACTTTCAGTAATTTTCCGAGAACGTTAAGTCAAGTATATGTATGTAAAATCTGTTGTCAGCTGTCAGATTCTTAGTGATTCAAGCTCTATACTTAATATACATACAGCCATAAAAAGTGGATGTACTCACTGAGATGGAGACCGTACTAAGGAGAAAGAATTTGTCAGTTTAACATGTTCTTCATAATCACAGCTACACAAAAGTGTGATCAAAAAAGTTACAAAAAAATGACAAAGTAGATTAATAACCTCAAATTACAAATGTAAATATATATTGCAATGCAGTGTGGTATATTCCTGAACCACCGACTGGATCTTTCACTGTGTTTATTCACAGCAATGACATGCTGCAGAAAAATGTAAATTAAAAATGGAAAGCGGTGTTTTACAAATAAGTTAAAGCCTATTTTAAACTGTTTAGTCAGAATCATTTGAAATTTGTAGGTTTTATCGTCTGCTGAAAATATTGTAATTTAAACAATAGAAAAATCAGAGGACTCTCTGTAGGAGAATGAAGAATTGAACCTCAGACAGCGCTCCATTGAAATGAACACAGTCGACAGCACAAAGCAAAGATGAAAACGAGCACAAAAAGACTTCAAAGCAAACACCTCAGTGATTCTACTTTAGAAACATGAGCAGGTAGAAACTGAAGCTGCAGCTTGACTGATCATCTGCTTGTTACTTGTTGAAGTTCAGCATCTGGCTGCTGGGCTGGGGTTGGCATTCACTCAGGCAATGTCACCCTGGGTTCTTGGCTAGCTTAGCGTTAGCATGGTGTCTGTGCAGGTGCTTGCAAATCACAAAGATCCGAAGTTGTGTTAGCAGCATAATGCAGCTGTTTCTGTCCAGGATGAAGTGCTCTCGTCCTTCTGTGCAATTTAAAAAGTACATGTAGACTGCACCACTATTTTCCTCCTCCAGCACACAAACTGAAATCAGCTGATTGTAGCATGAGTGCAAGTGGAACCAATAAGAGGGATCAATAGGAAAGCAGACTAACAATTCCAAGGAACTGAACTTCGGGGAACTGGTTCTCAACAAAAACCATTTCTAACCCTAACATCCTAAAATGCCTATCTGTTTTCTGGGTCTGAGTTCATTTAAAATGGACACAGGAACTTTGGAACTGTATTTAGAAGAAAACAAATCCTAAAGCTACTGCTTTGTAAAATATATGCAAGTCTGTATATCTGACATCTTCAGCATCAAACGATATTTAAAGAGACACCAATGTTTCCTTTACAGCAGAGCGGTGGAACCTCAGAGCTACAGGAGATCTTGACACGGCGGCAGGAGAGGATCGACTCCGGCAGCAAAGACTGAACCCGCTGACCTAAACAACTCATCTAGTCATCTTTCTCCTTCACAGCTTTCTAAGTGCAGCAGCTTCTTCAATCAATCTACAGTTAATTCTGACCTGCCTTGGCAAATACTGAAATATTGTGTACGTTTTTAATTGTATATTTATTTTGTATCATCCAACGTGTATGTTTTGAAGCGTTTTTTCTTAATTGTGTTGCATTTTTTCTCTTTGTCTCCTTAAATTTTCTCGACAAAGAGATTTCTGCTAAACAAAAGAAAAAAGGAGCTTATGAATTTACGTACACTTCGGTGTGCGTGTGAGCACGTGTATGCATGATTTGCATGTAACGTACATATTTGTACGAGCAGTGCTGTTAATGTTCATGCTCACCGTCAACGATGAGGCTGTTTACTAAAATACCTTTAAAAAAGTAGATTTTAGCGATTGTGTTTTAAAATCTGTGCCAGAATGCTTGACACGCTTTCTGATATATGGCCAACTGTTTTCATGTAACTGTTTACAGGAGTTAAAAAAGAAAAAAAAGATAGACATGCTCTGTGTTACTTCTAGCAGGTATCATTTTCTCAGCCTGGTTGGTTAATGCTCATCAACACTAAGTATTAAAACAAATATTCTTGCTAATCAGGTTTCAGACATTCTGGCAAACTTAGCAAGCAATAATTCTGCATGAAGATTTTGTCTGTAAAAGTGAGACGCTGCCATTAACGTGTTCTTAGCAGCAAGGCGTTTTGCAGTGTAAGCTGCACAAGCACCAGAATAACAAGCAGTATGTGCAGTAGATATGTAAATCCTGGTAATGAATAAGTGGAGATTTAGAGAAACGTTCAAGCGGGTGTATATAGTTTTTAAAAAGACAATGATTAAAAAATGAATAAATAAACTCGGTCTTAATTTTATGTCTTTCGTCAGTATGGTTCTTGTGTTTGTCATTGGATCAATTTTACCAGAGGACCAGAAACAGCCAGCACAGTTTATTTATTGTAAACTGAAACAGAATAACAAGAGCTGCATTTTAAAGTGGTTACAATTTTAATTTTGACAGAAAATAATGAAATTAATATTTTACAAATTGTGGTTTGTGAGAAACCAGAACATCAGTTACATAGTAGCTCATCTGGCTCACATGAAAAATGTGACTTTGGCCCCAGAGCACCGTGTGTGTAATGACCCATTAGGACATCATTGATTATATTCTGAATGAAACTGTAGGAGGAGATGCAATTCTTCTCAATTTTGAATGGACGGATGGCCAACAGATGGCTTTACCTCACCACACCTTTCAGCAATAAAATGATCATGTTTTATCTGCCAAATTGACTCGAAACAGAAAAAGAACGCCTACTGTTGATCAAGACACTCAAAGGCAACTTATGAGAACCCCAGACTTAACAATAGCGTTAATAACAAAGGTCATTCCCCCACTAGTGGCTTGATTTTAATAATCAGACAGATACAATTAGTTGGGTTTTTTTTATGCAAAAATGAAAAACATTCCTTTTACATCAGTGAAGGAAATGCAGTCTGTCATTTATGGAGGTAAGCGTCGAGCCAGAGGTCTCCTGAGGTTTTCAGTGACCTGATGAAAAAAAAGAAAAAAAAAGAAAAACAAGTAAGTGTGTGTGTGTGTGTGTATTTTCAACCTCGTCAATGCTCCATTATGATAATACTTACGTGACAATATCAGCAAGGCCTCGCCACAAAGTTTTCTCCTGGTAAGGAATCCCATGTTTCTCACAGAGTTCGCGGACCTGTGGCGCCACCAGGTGGTAGTTGTGGCGCGGCATTGTAGGGAACAAGCTTGAGAGAGAAGAGAAACGGGAAGCTTTGGTCGTCTGAGAATTTGTTTTAATTTGTTTTGTTTTAAAGTCTCTCTATGTTGCCAAACAATTTAATTTTAATGACAGTTGTTAAATTATGAAGGCACTGGAACGATGCATGCAGACTTGGTTCCTACAAAAAGTTCAGTCAGAAAAACTGTGTTTACAGAATGTGACTCCATGTCTGTGTGTGTGGGGGGGAGCACACACACACACACACACACACACACACACACACACACACACACACACACACACACACACACACACACACACACAGAGCTGGTGTGAGAAACAGTTTCACAAGTGGTTAAATGGGGAGGCCTGACTTTAGCATGTGATGACACCACTCTTTCACCATTTTTTTTCTATATTTACAACAAGCGTGATGCTTGATTCTAGTTCCTGATTCAGAGAGGTTTTATGGACCTTTGCTGCTTGTGTCTGCAAAATGGTTGTTTCTATTTTAATCCTAGTACTCTACTTTGTGAAAGCACACTGAACATACATTTGTCTGCATTTGCTGCACTCATTTCACTTACTGGTGCTCGATTTGAAAGTTGAGGTGTCCGCTGAACCAGTCGTTGAAGAAGGACTGCTCGATATTACAGGTGGATTGTAACTAAAGACGAGAAAAAAGCCTAAATAAGACTAATATTTGTGATTCAGAGACATTTATGAGGATTGGGCGATGGAAGAATCAAAGCGTCCAAAACTTTTGCACAACCTTGCACATCAGCACCACCTGCTGGTAAAATAGGTACAGCTACCTGAATAGTCAGCCAGTCCTTGTGCTTTTCATGATCGATATCCATCGGTATGTGATTCATCTGAGTCACCCACACAAACCAGTGACTCTCCAAAAACCTGCAAAATTAATAACAACATGATAACTTTCATTGTAGAAGGGGGAACGGAAATAATAGAAAAAAATCTTACTAATAAGGCATACTACAACAGAGAGGACCAGGTGACTCTTTCACCCAGAATCTAATCTAAGACAGTGTAACAACTAAAGTATGCCTTATTAGGAAGAGCAATCACATAATGCTTTGGTTAATTCTCTTTCTAAAGATTTACCTGACAAAAAAAAAGAACGCCACTGAGCCAAACACGCCGTATAGAGGTGCATAACAGTAGAAGTAGCGGAGGTAGTATGTCATGGCCCAAGTCAGATCCTTCACAAGACAAGAACGTTCATATGATTTATATAATGTCTTACTTAAGAAGAGTCATAATTCATCACTATCGTATTTGTACAATTAGGTCCATAATTTATTGGACATTTTTTGTAGTTTTGCCTCTGATCAGAACAAAGTGCAGCCCTTCATCTGTCATAAGAGGTTTAACAAAAATGTTGCATTGACTGTTTGGGAATTACAGCCATTTTTATACGCAGTCCTTTATTTTCAGAGGCTCAAAATTAAACTAACAAACTACTTCAATTTTATTTAATTTAAGCAATATTTTTAGTACGTGTATGAAAATCCTGTGCAGCCAATGACTACTTGAAGATTAGCATAGATGCTCTGCTATCCCTTTACTGTAGACACCTTCAGCTGCTGTCTGCGTGACTTTCTGCCTCCACTTTTGTCTTCAGTAAATGAAAAGCTGCTCTGTTGGCCTGAGATCAGGTGACTGACTTGAGGAATTTCACATTCTTTGCCTTGAGAAACTCCTGTTTCACTAAGCACCAGTGGGGATACTGGCAGACATACAGGTTCATGCATAACACTGCCTTCACCATATTTGGCAGACAATTGGGTTTCTCTCCTTCTCCATACTTTTCTCTTCACAGTATTCTGGTACAAGTTCATCTTGTTTTCATCTGTCCAAAGATTTTTACAGACCTTTGCAGGTTTTTTCACATAATTTCTGGAATAGTCTGGTCTTCCTGTTCTTAAGCATAATCTGCTGTATGTAACTTGTTATGAAACCCTCTGTATTTTCATTCACAAAGGTATGTCTCGATCACAGACCTTGACAATGATACTTTAACCTCCTCAAGAGTGTTCTTGACTTGGTTAGATGTTTTAAGGCTGTTTTTCGTAACCATGGAAATAGTTCTGCCATCGTGCACTTCAGTTGTCTTCTGTGATTTTTCAGGTCTTTTGGTGTTGCTGACCCGACTGTCCACTCATTCTTTCTAAGAATATGTATCAAATCATTGATTTGGGCACTCCTAAAGTTTTTGCTGTCTCTCCGATAGGTTTAAATGATGGCCGGCCTCCTTCCCTTGCAGTGACATCAGTTTGGGCTTCATATTTAAAAAACAATGAAAAGCTACTAAATACTAGTTCAATATTTGAAATGAACTTTTCTTTTAGTTCTTTTATCTGGTTAATTTGTCATAGAATAATCAGTTAGTAGTTTGAGCCTCTGAAAATGAGGAGAAACTGTATGTTTGCTACCACCTGTGCTATTCTGATTTTACTGTAATGTTTTTCTTTAGCACTCTAAGCTCACATTTCCTTTGCTAGGCTAAATACAGCCTGATACATCAAATGGAAAATCATTATACAAACTGCACTACACCACTCAGAGGCTGAGAGCTTACCACCCAGTATCGCCTGGTTATCATGGTGTGCATTATATTAAAGTTGTAGAAAACTGGAATGAGCAGCGGAGGTCCCACTGAAAGAAAAAAGAAAGACAAGGCTTGTTAAAACAAAGCTGTCATAGTTTTTTATTCTTGTTAAATGACTCTGAAGAAACATACAGAGAAAGAAGTACTGGTGTTGGTGATTGTAGGGCATGTGCTTGATCTTCTTTATCCCGTACTGCAGCACAGAGGTAAACAGAGGGTGATGAGAAGTTGGATCATATGACTGAAGAAATTAGAAACATTAGTGCTGTGCTACTTGCCTCCACTGGTATAGTCTGTCCAAGTACAAAGGTGTCCAGCGTGTTGATATCGGGGTCCTTGGTGAAGATGTTGGGTTTAGCGTGATGCTGGAAATGTCGGTGATTCCACCAGTTGGCAGAAGCTCCCTGAGAAAATCGATATTTTAATACCTGTGTTTAATTTATATGAAAAGAATATAACTGAGAGAGGTTACCTTTAAATGACCAATGACCAACTTGTGGACAGCGTGGTTCCAGGTGGACCTTTTGAAGACAGACAGGTGACCAAAGTCATGCTGCAGCCATCCAGCCTGCGCCTAAAGAAGTAGCAAGCATTATGTGATGTTTTAGGCTGGTTTATTCTGAGATTCTATTACAATAGAACTAATCCTCTTACTGACGAAGGTTGAGGACTTCATTATCTCAAACTTTGTGTTTAATGTAAGCATCCACCTTTGTAAAAGTGTATATGTCAGAAAATAAGGAAATATATATTAGGATCCATTTAAAGTTTATGTCTGAATTACCTGAGCAGTTGCTAAAATCACCGAGCACAGTAAGGTCGGTATCCAGCCCGTCCCCCACATTGAAACAAGCAGCCATCCGAGGGCTTCTAGCAGCACGATGTGAGCGAGGTGGAGGAAGAAAAACAAAGGCTGACCTTGCAACAGACCCTGCTTCTCTACCTGAGCTCGCAAGGTTTTGAAATCCTGCACGATGGCTGCCTGGGTTCAGAGAAGAAGAAACAAACAGTTCTGTAAAGCTGAGAGGATGTTATATACTAATGTGACACTTGTGAAATCAAGAAAAATGTTTGCATTTTAGCCGTTTTAGGTTTTGATTCAGAGAAACGAGGCATTAAGCCCGGCAATGAAACCTGAGCATCAGGAATCTCAGCTGTTCCCAGCACTGTAAAATGCATGAATAGGAATTCAGATCTGTGAAAAGGCTGGCCTACTTCTGTTCCGCATCTAAATAAGGTCCTTTATTCAGGGAATCAAAGGCTCACATTTTTGTCTCGGTCCTGACTTGGCTCTGTTGCTGCCAACTCTCCAAGCAGCAGCGGCTTCAGAAACTTTTGCACGAACTTGGAATCAGGATGAAAAGCAGTGAATGGCTCCTGAAAGAGAGAAAATTAGAAATGTAAGCTAGTAGAAATTATTTAGTGGTTGAAAATAGTTTTGATCATTCTGAGGGGCCACAAAGTCAAAAAGAAACCTCTGGTAAACATGCTCATGTATTTGCAAACATGTTGTGTAAAAACAAGTTTACTACCACCGGTATTATTTTTATTTTTCATGAATCATTATTCATAAAACCTCAAAGGGGAACTCTCGTTCTGTTAGAGCTCCAAAGAATGAATAGACATGTAAGGAGTGGCAAAAGGTCCAGGTGTAGACTGTAGACTGGCGTGTAAACTACTTTTCATGCAGGACATATTTAAAGTAAATATCAAGTGAATCAAGTTAATTACAAGAATGTTTTTTTTAACAACAGCATTCACAAATATATGCAAAAAGAAAGAGACACAGTGGGAGAAAAACTTAAAAACACTGCTGGCTTTGTGTTGTAGAAGGTCTAAATATTCTTACAGCCATGATCAGTGTCCATAAAAAATTAATTAGTAGGTAGTAAATAGAAAAAGATCAATTAATAAAATTAAATGCCAATTAACAAAACAGTAAGACCATTAAGAACAACCGAAAGACAGAGAAAATTTGTGTCTTAAGATTAAGATAAAAATGTTAACACAGAGTTGATCTCTGAGAGGAGGTCTCCTCCAGAGGTGTGGAGATGCCACCATATAAAAGCATGATCTCCCTTACTCACCCCAGAACAGTTAAAAGTGTTTTTTCTGAGGATCTAAGAGATTATTACATGAATGAAAGCTCTGACAGAAATGTTGGAACGACTATTTAATACCCAGGAATGTGTCCATTTCAAACTATATTAGTAACTATACTTGCCAGTACGATTAAGCAGAGTAAAAAGTAGACTTAAAAAGTTTAAATAGTGTCCAGTGCCATCTACTCTGTGCAGCAATCCATGGATCCAATTCCAATGTTTGTACAGCATGTGTTTTTTATGTTTAATATATTTGCTTATATTGGTAAACAGGATTTATGACAGGGTTATATAATATGAAAAGCAATGACCTCTTTTGAAAGTATCTTTTAGACTCTGCACTAAATTCCAATTTCTGATTCCCTCTTGATCGGATGTCTCTCGAAAAATAAAAAAAACATTTTTAATGTCAGTGCCACTTTTTACCTTGATAAATAAAGGATATATAAAATTCCCAAAAAAGTTTCTTTGTACCTTGTGACAGGAATGTTTGTTTCTGGCTCAAAATGAATCGATCATAGGCCAACAAGTCATTTACAGTCGTGTAAATACCGGAAATTTTTTTAACCGTTTAACAGTTAAAAAAACAAAACAAAACAAAAAACCGTGGTCCACCTCTAACACGTTCTCACTCCCAGAATTGTAGTTAATCACAATATTTTGGTAGGTGGTATTCATAAACACCACAACTTTCATATTATTAAAAATAAAATAAAAACAAGCAAACATAAATGCACAAGCCCGTGCATTCCGAATTTATTTTCAAGGAAAGTAAATAAAACATGTAATATACCGTGGCATCCTCTCCAGCATAGTGGCCGATGACGCGAAACCCTCCTGGATGCCTTTTGGCCCACTGAGTGATGTTGTAAACTTTTCGATCGATGACCAGCCATTGATCATTCCTGCTGTTGTGGCTCTGCACTTCCTCCCAGGTGTAAACGCCTTTAGCTTTCCCACTGTCCGGCTCTCCCGGCACCGTCTGCTGGCTTCCACGTCCCATCTTCACCGCTGCCTCTGGTCTGAATGCACCTGAGCTCTAAAGTGCCAGTCCGACCTGGGTGTAAAAAAGGGGCCCTTTTAACCGTTTACGGAAGGAGCAGCACACACTGGGAAGATTTCGTTTAATGCTAGTGTTATCTTGAGTTTAATACACCGAATGTAGCGCAAGGAAAACAAAGAAGAGTGCAACATCCTCATTAATAATTCATGAAATCCCACAGCCTCCAACTGAAGCTGCTGGTCAAGCAAAAGCTCCAAGATTTTGTGTCGACATTAAACATCAACCTAGCCGCCAGATGCATCGATACTCAGCACATAAGTGTGTTTTATACGTGAATGCACAGGCTGGAAAAAGTCCAGTCGACGTTAACGTGTAAAAACCCAACACAAAAGTGACTAAAGCGCCACCAAAACGGATTAATCGTCCCACAACTGAACAATTAAGCAACACGGGTGGGTGTCCGTGCAGGCAATAACACGAAGAGGATGAATGTTAACTTACAGCATCCGGCTTTCAACTACTCTCCTCGGGTTTCAGTCACAACAGTGCGGTTAAAAAGGTTCAGTTCCGCTTTATGTAGCAATCATCAAGTACAAACTCCAAGCAGATCATTCGAGGGTGTCTGGGCCAATCGGCGCTCAGTATATTCCCCCCCGCTGGCCAGGGTGGCCTCAATAAGCTCCCTGCACATTTTCTAATTCACAAAGTGCAACCGGTTTAATGGCTCAAACTTTGTTTGATGTGGTATAAGCCATTTGTTTCTCGTTTCCTCTTCTTCTTCTTTAAAAAAAAAACAAAAAACATACAGTGCAACCAAAGAATTTGCAAATACAATAGGTGAAGCCTCTCCGTGATGCCTGATGTTACTCCTTGTCCAAGTTAATGGTCGATGAGTCAGTGGGTTTGAAAATAAGTCATTGGGAAGGAAGGAAGAGGGGTCACTGGTATTTTAATGTGCACTCACTTTGTATGACTATCATTTGCTCATTGTCTTTCCGAGAAAGCAATTTGAGTATCATTCCCTGAATTTGATGACTATGCTGACCTCCAGTGGCTTAACTTGCTATCTTTCTGCAGGGTATCAGTGTGCAGATGTACTCTGATACCCTGTAATAGTACTGCTACTGCTGCAATAAAGCAATCCACTAATCAGTCTGCGCCTTTTTGAGTTCTGACTGAAATGTCAGAAAGGAGTGATTAAAATCTTTATTCCAGTGACAGATGCATACAGCGTGGCACAAGGAATAGCAATGTCCATTGGTATGGTACACTGCCATAAAAATCTGCCTATGTTAGCACAAATTACCACTTAAAGAAATCCAGCAGTTAATAATGTTACTGATGGCATCTTTGCTTTTCTTGCCATTACCTGTCACTGTATCCTAAAAACTGTCCATTTGCATCTATAGCATACACTTTCTGTCAGAAGTGATCGTGCATTTAGGAATACTACAGTTTAATTTGTGATAGACTGCAAATGATTTGCCTGACTGTATTTTCTGCAGGACTGTTGACTGTTTGGAGGTCCTGACTGGAGCCATGAACCCTGTTGTCCCTGAACAAAGAAGAAGTGGAGGCTGTGTTTGGAGATGAAGGCAGTCGTGTCTACTCATAGGTCACTGTGCAGAAAGAACAGAGGTCAGTCACAAACATCTGTCAAACTGCTTACACAGCTGTTTAATTCATAGACGTGCTTGTTTGTTGAAAAGCTCAGAGCCTTTGGATACTGTAGATACTGTGTGAATAATACCCACATTCAGACTTTCAACAATTATCTGAGCACGTTAGGACAAGTAGACATACACAGGTACATAAAAACACAGGTGTCAGGTGTCACAGTCTACGTGATTATAGATCATCACTGAGCACACATTACATCTTTGAGGCAAAGATCAGTAATGCAGTGTGATACGTTTCTGAATATTTTACTGTTTATTCTCTTGTTATAACATACCCTGCATCAGAAACAAAGTCAAACTTTAGTTTTGAGTCCAAATAGGTTTCATTTTGTTTTATTGATCTCAAATGATTATTTTTATTTTTTTTTTTTTCTTTCATGAAAAAATAGCCCTAAAACCTCATTGTGTAACTCTGCTGTTAATAACCATGATTGGTTTTGAAACGCCTGTTTGAACAGCTCACAACCAGTAAGATTAATTCGCAACATAACCTCTCAGAGATGTGGAGGGAATCAGATAACAAGGTGTCCACCATATGGTCTTGGTAGGCGAATAGCTCAACAATGTAAAAGTAGCGTAAAATTATCAAGATTTTGCAGGGTTTCAGCATCACTTAGCAAGAAATGCTTCTGCATTTTGTTGTTTTTGTCAGTAAAAGTGAGATTATATGCAGTATATATGTTGCTGCCGTACAATGTGGTTTACATTGAGCTTTTTGTTGGAATGTGTTTTCTAAAATAGATTTGGTGACTGTTTCTTTCAACACGGTTTCTTTATTGTATACTGAAAGAGCAGAACAGAAGAGCTGTATTTAAAGTTACACAGAGTTACACGTTAGACAGGAGATAATAAACATTTTAATATATAGTTTGTTGTTTGAGTGAAAACAAATTATCCTGTTTAATCATTCAAATATTATCACAAGATAGAAAAATGAAAACTCATTTTAAATAAGTCACAGGGGCAAGTTTCACAACTGTGTTTATAACATCACACCGCTGCTAATCAAGATATTCTTAAGGCAACTTAGGAAAACCCTGTGATCTATAAAAACGAGCAAATCTGAAAACCAAAGTAAGACTTAACAATAACACCAACAATGAGAAAGATCCTTCCCACAATATCGACTGAATTTTAAACTGGAAATGGATACAATCGCTTTCTGATGAAAAAGAGAAAAAGGCTCCTCTACATCAGTGGAGGAAATGCCGTCTGTTATTTATGGAGATATGCATCGAGCCAGAGATCCCCCGAGCTTTTCAGTGACCTGTAAAAGTCCAAAAGAAAAGTCAGTCTTTCCATAAAAGAAGACTGAGCCATGCACTGTATTTACAATCCTTTTAACAGTCTGCACTTACGTGACAATATCAGCAAAGCCTCGCCACAACGTTTTCACCCGGTAAGGAATCCCATGTTTCTCACAGAGTGCGCGGACCTGTTGATCAACCAGGTGGTAGTTGTGGCGCGGCATGGTAGGGAACAAGCTTGAGAGAGAAAAGAAAGAGGAATTTTCCCTCAGATATGATGGCACGTTTCACTTTGATGTAGGCAAGGAGAGATTTTCGTGGATCTTTAATGCTTGTACAGTTATGTGAAAATATCCTGAGCTACTCCTCATTTCTTTACGTTTTGCTGGGAAAATGAATAATAGGTCAATAATTTATTAAAAGATGCATAAATAAGTAGTTTTCGGGAATAGTTATCCAGACTTCCAGAAGGACATTCAAAGCTTATCTTTGGGTGCTGGCTGCCTTCTTAACCAAGATCCACATGATCCCACACTGCTTCAACAATGCTGAGGTCTGGGCTCTGGGGAGTCCAGTTCTGTTGTTTTTCTGTCTTTTACTGCACTGGGACTGTGTGTGATCATCATTATAAATGCAATGGTCAATTAGATGTTTTTGGTGGAAAACGTGTGACGTGGTGAATCAAAATCTGACTGTTCTTTTCTGTGTTCATAATTTCGTCAACTTCAACACTGGCTGAAATGCAGCCCCAAAACATGACAGAGCCTCCCCCATGTTTTACAGATGGATGTAGACCAAGGGCGTAGATTTGGTTTTGGCATTGGTGGGGACATGTCCCTTCCGTCCATACCAAATCGACGCCCTTGATGTAGACACTCACTGTTGTGCCTCTCTCCTGACCTTCTTTGATCATCAGTTGTCATATTGATGAGAATTTCGATGATCACTCAGTAAGACCTGTTGTCACTGATTTTCAGTACAGCTCTTGTGTTATTACCTCAGCCTTTTTTTCCCCTGCTTGCTTAAAAATGAAGTCTCGACAGCCACCCATCCACTACCGGTAACAAAGTGCTTAAAGATACAATTTCACAATGGTTGTTTGCTAAGTTGTTTGTTATACATAGACACTTGAGTTCCTTTTTTTAATGCTCGAATTATTCATAGGTCAGCATAAAGTAGTTTAACAAACAAAGAAACGTTCCTCTGAGAATAGTCAACTGATATTGAATAAAAAAGCAGAAAACCTTAAAAAAACTGTTGCTCAAGACCACTGTAAAAAGTTGCAATAAAGTCTGGCTCCTTTTAAGCAAAATATAAAGGTCATGTTATGGAGTAACGTGATGAGTTGCTTTTTCTGATGAGTCATTTTTCAGTAACAAACCCAACACCGCTAACAGTTCAGGGTTAAGTGGCTTTATAAACAATAAAATATTCTTTTGAAAATGATCAGGGACAAAGGAGAACTATTGCTCAAAAACCTTTATAAAAATTACAGGGAAGTCTGGCTCATTGGAGGGAAATTCACTAGCTGGGACCACATTATCATTTAGGTTCAACTGCATTTCTAGACGGTAATGGCAGATGGTGCACGCATGAATTGAGGGTGCGGTTTGGGGGAGGACTCAGAGGGGAGTGGCAGCCACTCCCCACCAGACAGACCCCCATGTACAAATGAGAGGCGAATAAATTGGAAAAGGGAGACAGTGTGAGGCAAAAAAACGAGAACAAACAGCTTGTTGTGCAGACGGGTCATATATAGACAGAGAAGGGGAGTATATGAGCTGTAGTCCTGCTCCTGAAATTCTGATAAATTATCTCAAGACATTTGAACAGTATTGTATCTGTAGAACAACTGTTACTTATTTAATATCAGTAATCGACTTTGAACTCTCAGCAGTGTGAGAGCATGCTAAACATACATTTGTCTGCATTTGCTGCACTCATTTCACTTACTGGTGCTCGATTTGAAAGTTGAGGTGTCCACTGAACCAGTCGTTGAAGAAGGACTGCTCAATATTACAGGTGGATTGTAACTGTCAAAAGACCACTAAGGAGTTAATAAAAACATAATAAAGGGAATGGTTTTAGTCATCAAATGTCAGCAGTGCCTGCTGGTAAAAGTAGTACAAGTACCTGCATGGTCAGCCAGTCCCTGTGCTTTTCATGATCGATGTCCATCGGTATGTGATTCATCTGAGTCACCCACACAAACCAGTGACTCTCCAAAAACCTGTAACATTAAAAACAACATAATACTTTTGATTGAAAAGATGCTATAGCATGAGAGTACCACAGTGTGTGTTACAGTTTGAGTCAGTCTGTTAATTGGTAACAAATCATGAGTTAATGATTTACATATCAGTAGTATTAGGAAGAGCATTAAAAAAAATTGGTTGACTTGTTTTATAAATATTTACCTGACAAAAAACATGAGTGCCAATGAGCCAAACACGCCATACAGCGGGATGTAACAGGAGAAGAATCGAAAGTAGTACGACAAGGACCACGCCAGATCCTTCACAAGACAAGAAAGTTCATTTTATTCTGATCATTTCTGCTTAAAAAGAATCTTAATTCACCATATTCTTATTTTACACTTAATCTGTTTTTACTTAAATGTTTTTCTTTAGCCCTTATCCTTAAATATTTAATTTAATTAAACTAAAGCATCTGTAGCCTGACAGCTTACCACCCAGTCACGCCGGGATATCATGGTCTTCATTATCTGCATGTAGAAATAAACTGGAATGAGCAGCGGTGGTCCCACTGAAAGAAAAATACAAAAAGATTTACTTTAAAATTGCAACATTGTGAAATTATAGTTTTTATTCTTCTCAGACAAAACATACCGAGAAAGAAGTACTGGTGTTGGTGATTGTAGGGCATGTTTTTGATCTTCTTTATCCCGTACTGCAACACAGAGGTAAAGAGGGGGTGTTAAGAAGTTGGACCGTATGAATGTTTGAAGAAGTCAGAAATATTAGTTTAGTCCCGCTTGCCTCCACAGGTTGAGTCTGGCCAAGCACAAAGACATTCAGCATGTTGATATCGGGGTCCTTGGTGAAGATGTTGGGTTTAGCGTGGTGCTGGAAATGTCTGTGATTCCACCAGTTGGCCGAAGCTCCCTGAGAAAATCGATCTTTTAATACCTGTGTTTAATTTATATGAAAAGAATATAACTGAGAGAGGTTACCTTTAAATGACCAATGACAAACTTGTGGACCAGGTGATTCCAGGTGGACTTTTTGAAGACCGACAGGTGACCAAAATCATGCTGCAGCCATCCAGCCTGTGACTAGAGAAGAAGGAACAGCTGTTACACTGGCCACATACAGCCAGAGCCTGTGCTGCAGGTGGTCATTTTAGGACTACGTTCCATCACTGGACTCGTAAAAAGACAAGAGCAGGAATCGAAAATGAGTGCTTAGAGGGTCTGAAACCCAAGCTTTGCCCCACAGTGCAACCCCAGAAGCCACCTAAGTGTCCTTATCTAGAGGACCTTGAGCTGCCTGAGCCAGAGGACGTAGAGTCCAAACTGTCCTTTGACCCTTCACCTCTGGCCCCTGGTGGACTCAGCCGATCTTGGCCACCTGAGGAATCCAGTCCTCTGCCATTTACGAGCCAAGCCACCAGAGATGTCCCATTACCTCCTGCCATGCCTCAGGAATGGTCCAGTCTCTGTCACAGGCCTCTGTGCCCACCCCCTGAACAACTCTGTGTTCATCCCTCTGCTCCAAGCTGGGCCCCTGAATTGCTTCATTTTCTCTGTTGGTCTCCATGCCATCCCACAGATCTGAGCCTCAGCCATGTTGCCCCTCTGTTTCAGCCAAATGAACAGCTACCCTGTTCTACTAGCCCCCAGCCCTTGTGTTGTTGCTTTTTGTTTTTCATCCCTGGAGACTTCCATCACCCACTTGGGTCAGCTGAGTTTGGGTCAGGATCTGAAATCCTTCCCTTTGGAGGTGGGGATACACTGTGTCATGGACACTGAAGTTTTGGATTATTCCTTTTGTTTTTAAATTCTTGTATTTTTGGTGTTTTTAGTCTTTTGAGTTTTGTACATAGCAGTCATTTCCTGGTTGGTTTCTTTATGCTTTTGTCTTTAGGTGTTTTTAGTTTTTTGCAGACTATTTTTTGCCAAGATGAAAGTTATAGTTCATATTCAATTTCCTGAGTTTTAGTTTATCCTGCATGTGTTTCCCTGTTGTTTAGTCTCTGTCTGTGTTACTTGCGGAAATGCATACTAGGACCCATTTAAAGTTTATGTCTGAAAAGTTCATGTCTCAATTACCTGAGCAGTTGCCAGCAAAACTGAGCAAAGTAAGGTCAGGATCCAGCCCGTCCCCCACATTGAAACAATGAGCCATGCAAGGGCTTCTAGCAGAATGATGTGACCGAGGTGTAGGAAGAAAAACAAAGGCCGAGCTCGAAACAGACCCTTTTTCTCCACCTGATCTCGTAGAGTTTCAAAATCCTGCACGAGGGCTGCCTGGGTGCAGAGAAGAAGAAACAAACAATTCTATAAAGCTGAAAAGGTGATGCACTGATATTACATTTGTAAAAGTGTTTGTTTGTTCAAGGTAACAAAACCTGACCATCTAGAATCTCAGATGCTCCCAACATTCAGCACTTCATAATTAACAAAACAGATCTGCTAATTTTTTAACTTACATTTATTTCACTACATCACTCACATGTTATCAATAAAAAAGATAAGGGACTTTTATTAAAGGCTCACATTTTTGTCCCGGTCCTGGCTTGGCTCTGTTGCCGCTAACTCTCCGATCAGCAGCGGCTTCAGAAACTTTTGCACAAACTTAAGATCAGGATGGAAAGCAGTGAATGCCTCCTAAAAACAAAGAAACAAGCAAAAAAAAAAAAAAAGAAGAAAGAAATTTAATCAAAAGCAAATGATGTAGTGGTAAAAAAGTTTTCAGATCCTAAAAAAACTGTTTAAAGATAAATTCTCACATGACTTAATTGTTCATAGTAATGCCACAGCATTAAAGCAGCAATTCATTGCTGTAGCAAAGTTGTGTACAGTCATAATTTAGGTCAGGTGTGAAAGCCCTTTCTGTCACAATTGCAAGGAACTTATCAATATGCGAGGAGTGCCAGGGACTAGCACAGACACTATTTTTTGTAAGAAATGAGAAACCACTGAGTTTTTATCTCTAAAATAAAATACTAATAAAATACTCTTTACCCTTCCAATGTTGCAATAAAATCTATTTATTTATTATTCCATTAATTGCTGTCAATTTGAGATACTAGAAAAGTCAAGTCAGAATACAGTAAAATAAATAAATAATTGATAAAACAAATAACTAAATAAACGACAGCTCAGTAGAATGTCTCATTCAGTGTTTTGGAGCTGCCACAGAAAAAAATCATGAGCTCCTTTATCCGGCTTAACGGTAGAAGGTTGCTTTGAGGAGCTGAGAGATCAAGAAGTATTAGGAGCAGAGAAGTTTGACAAAAAGGATGAAACTGCTTTTTAAACTTCAAAAATCTGGACTTCTTGATTTTTCCCCCCTGAAAAGTGGCAGTTGCATAGTAAAAATTGAAGTTTCAACCATTCGTATATCCATTTATCCTCTTTCAAATGTTCTTCCAGGTCTGGGTCACGGGGAGTATCAGGTAATGTATCGTGAAATGAACGAAGATAAACCTATTTACGTCGTCATTTGATGTCTTTCAAAATAAAATCACATGAAAAAAAGCACAGGTCTGTATATATTCACTGCATTTTAATGAAAACGTACCGTGGCATCCTCTCCAGCATAGTGGCCGATGACGCGAGACCCTCCTGGATGCCTTTTGGCCCACTGAGTGATGTTGTAAACCTTTCGATCGATGACCAGCCATTGATCATTCCTGCTGCAGTGGCTTTGCACCTCCTCCCAGGTGTAAACACCTTTAGCTTTCCCGCTGGCAGACTCTCCTGGCTCCGTCTGCTGGCCTCCACCTCCCATCCTCACCGCTGTCTCTGGTCTAAATTCACCTGAACTCTAGAGGGTCAGTCAGCCGCAAAGTTTCACACCTGGATGTAAAAAGGGCGGATTCAGGGAGGAAAACTCATAAGGTGGATGTTACTGGTATACTGTTGCTTTCTTTAGTTTAATAAGTTGACTGTGGCACAGAAAAACAAAGAGGAGTGCAACATCACTCACTAATAATTCATGATGAAATCCGAATACCATCTATTGGAGCTACAGTTGAAGCAGGTCGGTTTTCACCCACTGACTTTGCGTCATTCGTCTTTATCGGCATTAAACGCCAATCTAACTGTTAGACGCACATTTTCACTTAAAAACAGGCAATTGAACAATACTGAGGACACGAGTGCGTTTTATACATGAATGCACAGGTTAAAAATGTCTAGTCGACGTTAATGTGTAAAATCCAGACACAGAAATGACTGTAGCGCCATGGAAAAAAGCGTTACTCGCATGAGAATTAAATAATTAAATAATAGCGGCAGATAACGGGCGTCTGGCTGTGCACGCCAAAACATGAAGATAATATTTACTCACAGCATCCAGATTTTAAACCAGCCTCCCCGGGTTTCGGGCACGTTAAAAGATCGATTCAGTGAGCTCAAGTCCTTTTTATATAACAATCATCCCCAAAAACCCATCCTCTGCCTTCCCTATACGCACACCATTTCATCCACGCACTCCTTCTGTACAAACTCTGAGCAGATCATTCGAGGTGTCTGAGCCAATCGGCGCACAGTACATTCTTGTCCCCTGGCCAGTGTGCCATAGGCTCAATAAACTGCTCGTCTGAACAGTGCAAAGTCGTTTGAGCGCACAGACGAAAACGAGACCACTGGAGGACTGTAATAGTTTTAGTCTGGGAGATGTCACACACAGTTTCTGATTTGATAGAAGGATTAAAGACACGGGAGGTCTTTAAGGGGCAACCCTGATATTCATTTATTTACTTTTTGTTGTTTTTGTTTTGTTTTTTAATTTTTTGTTACCTCCCCCAAAATGTTTCTATCCCTAATTAACCCGTTTAACCCCTAAATCCCATTTTTTTCTCCAAATAGTTTAATGTCGTATGTCTAAAAAGTTTACAATTATTACACATTTGAAATTGCTTCTTCTTCTTTTTATTATTATTATTTTTTTTTTCAAAAATATTATATCAAAACACACGCTCCATACATCATAAAAATATGCAGACCATCAACGGGTAAACAAAATGCAGGACCCTTAGATATCAGACATATCGAAAGCATTGTTGTGTCAAGTTTAAAGTGATGTTGACGCCAATTGTAATCATTATTGTGCTGGCAGTGCTCCAGTAAGAGCAGAAAGTTTCCATCTCTAAGGCCATTTTTATTTTATATGCCCTCCTGATCGCCAAACCACCATAATGCCAGCGATAACGAATTTCTGCACATTCAGTGTCGTAAAATAATGACTCACTTAAGTGCGCACTGTTGCAAAATAGGACAATTTATACTACTTTAGATCAGATAGTTTTTTTTAGTGCCACACCATTCAACATGCAGATAGTTTGAAAGGAGAAGCACCTTGCAAAAACAGGCAATAAGTTCTGTGAACAATAATTTGCATCTCCTAAAAATGTTGCTGCAGACAAATGGCTACAGTACACGCAGAGGTACTACAGTCAGTATGTTTTTAAATTTTAACTGCTTGCATAGTTGCAAATATTTTTACTTTACTGAAAATACCGAGGCTGTCAGGCATGCTTTGATGTGTTATCAGGTTCTTGGTAATATAGCTGCAAATTCTGATGCATGGGCTGCCATTCCCTCCCTCACCAGCAGATTGTGCTCCTTTAGTCAAACCGCTTGTCATTTGACTCAGTGAATCAACAGTATGCAGGCTTATCATTAGTGTTGTGTCGCTTCTGTTGTTCTTAAGAAATATATACAATATTGCAATGAAATCCAAATAAAATATCTGAATCTTCTTTCAGTCTACAGAAGGCACATCTATTGTCCATTGCCAATTAAGATATGTGCACAGATGTGTAATTAATACCAACAACATGCAATCTAAAGGAGCAAGCAAGTTAACTGAGAAAGCCCTGGACTAAAAACTAAACTGCACAGACCCAATGGAGCCAGATAAGTAGTATTAGTACAGTAAGAAAGAACTTGACAGTTTGATGTGATGTCAGTAAGATGCAAATGATGTAAACCATTATATGCACAATGGTTTCCCTGCTCTTGTCATGGAGTTTGAAGACCTCACTAGGTAAGTAAGACATTATGTGTCTGAAGAAAAAAAATGATGCAGAATTATTAATAGAAGTAGCTCGAAAGGTTGGCTTTAGAAGCAGCTATTTTAGAAAAGAGAGCTCAAGTAAGAATATTGAAGGAGAATGAGGCATGAGAAGTTGACACAAGTTACTATGGCTCAAAAATATTTGTTATGTGAATTTCAATTATAGGAAGAATTAAAGGAAAAAGAACAGAGATGTCATCCCACGGCTAAGATTACATAAATGCCGCTGCAGTTAATAAATTCACAGGATTTAAGGTCAAGACACAGACAAAAACAGTCATGGTATTCTAGAAAAGTATGATCAATAGAAACAGGCTTAGCTGCCTGTTAAAGATGTTCCAGTTTTCATGGGGGAGCCACTACAGATCCTTTATGGGAGCTTTTGAAAAAACCATTGAGCAGAGTACTAAAAATGCAACTGCAGGAGAAACATAATCCCTTATTTGCAATTAAGAACACATGGCACTAAACAGAGGATTCAAGGAAACACAATGACTGTTTCAGAAGCATAATGGAGATCAGGTAACAATTATTAGCACTTATACTGATTAAGCCTTGATCAACTCAGAAGATGGTGTGTTTATTCTGACTTGCTGTTGTAACACAATAGCAGACGTGGAATTTAAAGAGGGAACGCATAACCATAGAAACATGACAATAGTGCCATACAAAAGGAGGAAAACGTACCACAAACAGCATTAGAAAATCAAAGAACACAGACGGTGCAGAGCAAGTTTGGCTGACTGTGCTGTCTTTGTGGTGAAGACTCTCCTAGGCTGCATGGAGTACAGACCTGTGCAAAATGAAAGCATAAATTCTACAGATAAGACAGCTCATTACTGAGACAACCCAATCTCAATGTGGAAACAAAACAGCTGGTAAATCAGTAGGCCTACAAAACACAGTCATTGTCATGACAAGGAAGCAATGTCTCAGGAAGACAGGTAGTTTATGCTGTCAGTATATTGATCGACATTACTGCTGAGAAATGTAACACTAAAAATTCCAGACTGAGCAAAGAGCTGCCAGTTTGACAAGAGAACTGATTAAAAGAAATCTTCCATAAACACCACAAAGCTGTTATGTGGAGCCTGTTTGAAGAAAAAATAAATAAATGTGTTAAAGTTCCTTAAGCACAGCTTAACCATAAAGTTTGACATATCCCACCCCATGCTGTGCATCACCTGAATAAAACAAAAACTGTGTGGTGTTAGAGTGCACAGCATCATTTCAGGATGTGTCACTGAATGCTATTGCTATTGATGACAGGGACCTGTGCTCACCAATACACTCACTGTTGTCTCGGTGAGGTTTGGAAAGAGGCTTTAGCACACTCGATTATTGTTTTATCAGTTGAGAGTTTGGGAAGAAGATTCCAACTTATTTACATTTTTGCATGATCATGAGCCCAGTATGCCACCAGGAACCTTCAACAACAACAGTCAATATAAGCCCAAATACTTTAAGTCATTGTAAACCTGAAGATGTGGTGCTAATATTAAGCTTTCATCCCCTGGAAGTGTGTAGATAATGAGAGGAATAGTTCAGACCATCCCAGACTCATCTGGTACAAAGAGTGAGGCTGCAGACCAAGAACAGTATCTTGGAGAGATCTATAAATAAATGGTGCTTGTTGCTAGAAGCAGGGTTAACACAAAGATCTAATGATGATAAGATGTAGACAACAGAGACTGATTACTTATTTTATTAATCTTATTAAAGGATTGTTTTACACTGATGGCTCTTAGCATTTAGCTTGTGTAATGGCTTCCTGTTTAACCATTAGGGTCAGAAATGTAGGAGACACAGTGTGAGAAGTTGATTTAATTTGAATTTTGTTAATTTTTTATTCTTCATTTGTAATTCTTGCAAGACAAAAATAAGATGTAAAAAAAGATGAATTCATACTCTATGTTGCCGAAAGTATTCGCTTATCTGCATTCACACACATATGAACTTGAGTGATATCCCATTCTTAATCCATAAAGTTTAACATGATGTTGACCCACTCTTTACAAATACAATACCTTCATCTCTTCTGGGAAGGCTTTCCACAAGATTGTGTTTATGGAAATCTTTGACCTCTCTTCCATAAGTGCATTTGTGAGGTCAGACACTGATGTTGGACAGGAAGGCCTGGCTTTCAGTCTCTGCGCTAATTCATCCCAAAGGTGTTCTATCTATAGGTCAGGACTCTGTGCAGGCCACTCAAGTTGTTCCAGACCAAAGTCACTTATCAATGTCTTTATGGACCTTGCTTTGTGTAGAGGTGCAGAGTCATCTTTAAATAATAAGGGGGCAACTCCAAACTGTTCTCACAATGTTGGGAGCATGAAATTGTTCAAAATGTCTCGGTATGCTGAAGGATTAGGAGTTCCTTTAACTGGAAATAAGGGACTGATCCCAACTCCGGAAAAACAACCCTACACCATAATCACCCCTCCACTAAACTTTACATTTGTCACAATGAAGTCAGACAAGTATCGTTCTCCTGGCGACCTCCAACACAGACTCATCCATCAGATTGCCAGATGGAGAAGTGTGATGTCCGTTGCTCTAGAGTTCACTGGCGGTGTGCTTTTCACCACTGTATCAGCTCTCTGTGCACTGAGCTATTCTGAAGGCCACATGAAGTCTGGAAGTCTGTAGTGACTGACTCTGACAGAAAGTTGGCGACCTCTTCACATTGTGCACCTCAGCATCCACTGACATTGTTCTGTCTTTTTACTTGGTCTACCACTTCATGTCTTTGTTGCTGTTGTTCTCAATCACTTCCACTTGTTTATAATGCTACAAACAGTTTACTGTAGAAGCAAGGAAATTTTATTATTTAAATTGTTGGCGTCATGCCTAGATGCTTGATTTTATACATCTGTGGTCATGGAAGTGATCAGAATACCTGAATTCAATGGTCATTTGCAGCAAGGCAACAGAGCCACATTAGGCACAAGAGGGTAGAGTTTTTGAAGTGTTTCACATAATATAACTTGATAATTCGAAAGTAGACATCTTTAAAATGAATTGCATCTCCTTTCATCTGCATCATGCTCAAGTTACTGTGCTCACAGCTCATTAGTGGCTTGCCACAGTTCACTAAGTTGACAGATGCTCTGCAACATTCAACCCTATTTGCATCTTGGGTGATTCAGCCCACCCAAAATGCTGCAGGGTGGAAGAACAGTAAAAGAAAATCACATGGTTAGGTCTGCTCTATGGGATTTGAGCTCTTTTTGGGAAGTATTTGTTCAGAAACTAGTTTGTTTGGTGACAGCAAACTCAGCTGGCAAGAGAGTTCATGTTTTTCAGTTTTTCTTCAGGTTTGCGTAATTTGTGCGAGTTCATGTCACTTTGACTTCAGTTGTAATCTTATCTGCTCTGAACAGCTGAGGCATGTTATCAAGAGGTACTATAATGGATTCAGAGAAGTGTAGAGCATTACTATCTAAAATATGAGCTAATGAGAAGGGTAAAGGTTTCTTTATCAATGCTTGGGGATGTTTCTTAATCAGATGCCTCCAGTGTGGTAATCAGATGAGATTTGTTTCCATCATCTTTCTATGCTGCAGCGGTAGATACTGAGTATTGAGTACCAGACCATCAGTGACATAGTAGCTCACCTGGCCCGCGATACAGTACAAGTTACTGTACTGTGTGAAGTACAGAAAGAAAAGTTTTCTTGTCATTGGTTGGTTGGATCCTTGAGAAGTGAAGAAATGAATGAAAGCGTTTGAGTTCAGGAGTATTTTGAGCTGTAACCATGGCTATAAAAACCAGGAAAACATGTGAAGACGTCGGCAATTCATGGCATTGATCATATTACTGTTATTAGTGTCATGGCGACAAGAAGGTCCCAAACATGCCTTTATAATGTGGGAGTCAACCAGTAGGACCACTCCCTCCCTGTTCATGACCAATAAGATGATCATTATCACCATAAAACTAGATACAAGTTGTAAGCAATATATTTCAAGATATTTCATCATTTGAAAAATATGTCATTTATGTATCATTTTGTGAATGCAAAATTCATCACACATGTAGCCTGCTAGCATTTAGCACAAAGCTATGCTGCATCTATGTATGCTATTACACTTTTAAAGATATTGTACAAATGTAGAATTAAAATTGAAATGAAAATGCTAATCAGATCAGTTCTTATTAGGGAAACGAGCAGTAATGTGTCCCAGCTAAACCTAAAATGTTAACAGCAATGAAAAGAAGTTGCATGAAATATCCCAGTATCCCAATATCCCAGTGAGCCATGTATATGTACAGTATGTGTCTGCAGTTTTTGACAATATTTAAAGATTGATAACACTAAACAATGTGAAACAAGCAGTGACTCCTGAGTCAGGCAAAGCAGATCTTTGAGTGACGGATCATTAATGCAGTGTGGTGATCTGTCACTATGTTTATTCCCTTGTTATAACATGTCCTATATAAACAAGAACAGAAAACTTGAGAGACTAAAAAGTTTTTAGTTTGATTTATTGGTCTCAGTGAAATTATTCATGTGGTATTGCAGTGTAATGGTTTCTCTACAGAAAGAGCACGATATGTTACAAAGTAGTTACATTCATTAGTAGTTTCACAGACGATAACAAACACAGTTTACAAAGGTTTTGTAGTTTATATAAATGATTGTGTCTAATCATTCAGATAGTTTTCTTTCACATCTGGTGATGCTAATTTTAAATAAGTCACAGGTAGGTTTTAGAGCTGTGTTATCATCACATTGCTGCTGATCAAGATACTGTTAAGGCAACTTAGGAAAACCCCATCATCTATAAACCAAACAAAGACTTAACGTCAACAATAAGCCATTGACTCAAACAGATACAGTCGATTTTTAATGAAAAAGAGAAAAACACTCTTTTTACACCAGTGGAGGAAAATACAGTCTTTCATTTATGGAGATATGCATCAAGCCAGAGGTCCCCTGAGGTTTTCAGTGACCTGAATGAGGAAGTCAGAACAAAAAATGGCCAGACCATCAGTTAATTAACAGTGTGTGTGTCAGGTAAGCAGTCCTTCCATAAAAGAAGACTGAGTCATATACTGTATTTGAAGCCATTTTCATACTCTATCATTGTACTTACGTGACAATATCAGCGAAGCCTCGCCACAAAGTTTTCTCTTGGTAAGGAACCCCGTGTTTCTCGCAGAGCTCACGGACCTGCGGGGCCACCAGGTGGTAGTTGTGCCGCGGCATCATTGGAAACAAGCTTGCAAAAGAAAAGAAACGGAAGGTGATTTTTTGTAATTGTTGCATTGTGGCATATTTTGTTACATAAAATCATTGTAACATATAAGTGTGTAAACAGTGAATGTAGTTCTGCAAAAAAAAAAAAATTCTGTTTGAAAAAATGGGCGATAGCTCACATAGGATGGGTGTAAAATCCTAATAGTGTTCACTGCTGGTTAAGTGGTGTAGCTTGAGTTTAATGTGTGCTGCCTGTGACCATGCCTGATGAATTACATCTCTCAGTCTTCTGACTATTCTTTAAAACTCTTTTTTTATAATAGAGACTTTCTATCTTTAAATGCAGAATTAATGTTGTTAAATTAATATCAGTACTCTAGTTCACACAGTCGTGCTCTAGTTTTTGACAGCATTCACATTTCACTTACTGGTGCTCAATTTGAAAGTTGAGGTGTCCACTGAACCAGTCGTTGAAGAAGGACTGCTCGATATTACAGGTGGATTGTAACTGAATGACAGAATGAGTCAAAAGAGTGCAAATGAGTTAATAAGGTCTTAGCAAATATAAGGGAAGGTGTAAACAGAATAGAAGAGACCAGTATTTGTGATCTGGGATGTTCATGAGTATTGGGTAAATGCAGAAAACATTTAAAGTGTCCAAAACTTTTGCACAGCCTTGTAGAAGTAGTAGAGGTACCTGCATGGTCAGCCAGTCCTTGTGCTTTTCATGATCGATGTCCATCGGTATGTGATTCATCTGAGTCACCCACACAAACCAGTGACTTTCCAAAAACCTGTAACATTAAAAACAATATCATATTGAGGTGATACATAACGTGGCCAAAGGGTACGAAAAATGGAATCACTTTCTATTGCAGTGTACTTTATTAAGTATACAGCGGTCAAATATGTTAAGTTTAATGTTTGCTAATAAAGTCAGGCTTTTCCATACACATTCCAGCAATATAGAGCAAAATATGGTGCATCTCAGCTCAAGGACAATATATTTTGAAAGAAATGGACAATATAAGGCATCAAAGTCTGTTAACTGGTAACAATTCATTTGTTAATGAGTGTAATGTTTTCTTATTTTAAATAGTTACCTGACTATGATTATGAGCACCAATGAGCCAGCTAGGCCATACAGGGGTATATAAGAGGAGAAGAAGCGAAGGTAGAATGAGATGAACCAAGCCAGATCCTTCACAAGACAAGAAAGTTTATATGATTTATGTAATTTCTTTTTTAATTATGACAATCATGAATAATTATAATATTATTTTTACATATGCTCTATTCTGTGCCATTTTTTTTGCTGTAATGTTTCTCTTAAATACTGTAAGCTCAAATACAAAATTCAATCTGACACATCAAATGGAAAATGCCTATATGAAATCTAATATACTACACAGCTTACCACCCAGTCACGCCGGGATACCATGGTCTGCATTACATGAATGTTGAAGAAAACTGGAATGATCAGCGGTGGTCCCACTATATATATATAAATATATAAAAAAGACAACAACTGTTCCTATAAAGGTGCAACGTTACAAAGTTTTTATTCTTTTTAAATGGCTCTTAAAAAACATACCAAGAAAGAAGTACTGGTGTTGACGATTGTAAGGCATGTGTTTGATCTTCTTTATCCCGTACTGCAACACAGAGGTAAACAGCGGATGATGACGAGTTGGACAGTGTGAGTGCTTAAAAAATAAGAAATACTATCTTCGTGCTACTTGCTTCCACTGGTTGAGTTCGGCCAAGTACGAAGAGGTGCAACGTGTTGATATCCGGGTCCTTAATGAAGATGTTGGGTTTAGCGTGATGCCTGAAATGTCGGTGATTCCACCAGTTGGAAGAAGCTCCCTGAAAAAAGAAAAAAAAAACAACCTTTAAGTATCTGTGTTTCATTTCCATGGAGAGAGGATTATAACTGAGAGGTTACCTTTAAATGACCAATGACAAACTTGTGGGCGAGGTGATTCCAGCTGGACTTTTTGAAGACAGACAGGTGACCAAAGTCATGCTGCAGCCATCCAGCCTGTGACTAGAGAAGAAGCAGGAAAACAAATGTTTTGGGTGAAAGACTTCTCTTTAAATGGACCTGATTTCCAACACCATGTATTTGTATGCATGACTAACTGTTTGTCTTTTATCAGTCCTGTGTTTCTGCATCTCAGTTCATACTTTTCTCAAACAATTATTTATGCTCCCTTTAATCTGAATGGTTAGCTCTTGTAAACAGAAGATTTGCACAGTCTGTGAGAGGGGCTTCTGTCCTGACAGCCAGAGCAGTGTCAGTGATGAACATATTAGGAATACCTTCCATCACTGGCATTGTAAAGGGGCAAGAGCAGGAACTGAAACTGTGCATTGAGAGCAGTCTGAAGGCTGAGTTTTTGGCTCACTTTTACACATTCATTATTATTGATATCCATTATTTGAAACTTTGTCTCTGTTTAACATAACCATGCACTTGGTGTATGTATATATTTCAAAACATAAGGAAAAGCATAATAGGGCCCATTTAAAATTTATGTCTGAATCACCTGAGCGGTTGCGAGAAACACAGAGCACACAAGTGTTTGTATCCAGCCTGTGCCCCACATCCAGACGGTCAGCCATCCGAGGGCTTCTAGCAGCAGGATGTGACTGAGGTGGAGGAAGAAAAACAAAGGCTGAGCTCGAAACAGACCCCTTTTCTCCACCTGAGCTCGTAATGTTTCGAAATCCTGCACGATGGCTGCCTGGGTGCAGAGAAAAAGAAACACTTCTGTAAAACTGAAACTGTGATATATATTGATGTGATACTTCTGAAATCAAGAATTTGGGATTTGAGCTATTTTAGGTTTTGATACAGTGAAACAAGGCATTAAGGTGGCTAAAAAAACACCTAGGATCTCAGATGTTCCCAACACTAAGCACTTCATAACTAACACAAGAGATCAGTGCATTATCTAACTTACGTCTGTCTCTCATTTATTACACTAGATCACTCACATGTTATCAATAAAAAAAAGGGACTTTGATTAAAGGCTCACATTTTTGTCTCGGTCCTGGCTCGGCTCAGTCGTTGCCAACTCTCCGATCAGCAGCGGCTTCAGAAACTTTTGCACAAACTTAGGATCAGGATGAAAAGCAGTGAATGCCTCCTAAAAACAAACACAACAAAAATTGTAATTTATTAAAAAGTTAGGTAGCAGTGGAAATAGTTATCAGATTGTAAAAAAATAAATCATGCATTCACTTCACTTGTATTAAAGCTAAATTCTAACATGTAAAAATACCAAAAGTAAAATGATGTTCCCTGTAAGTTTCAGTTGCCTGTGAAACCATGACATTACATTGTTTATAATAATTCAGCTGCCTGAAAGCAGCGTTTCAGTGCTGTAGCTGGTTCTGCTACACCTACTCATGTTCTTCCATCCATATTATCGAGCTTTCTGCTATTTTTATTCTGGAACAGTTATTTAGGTATACTAAAACCTCAGAGGGGGAATCTCTTTCTGTTAGAGCTGCAAGGAACTTAGAGACATGTTAGGAGTTGCGGGAAGCCCAGGTGTAGTTCACAGACTGGCATAAACTTTACTTTTTGAGAGGAATGGCAACACAAATCTTAAACAGATATATAAATTAATTAACGCTTATGATGATAGTTTCATGTGATCTCTTTCAAAATAAAATCATATGAACATAAATGCACAGGCCTGTATATTTTCGTTGTATTTTGAAGGAAACATGACGTACCGTGGCATCCTCTCCAGCATAGTAGCTGATGACTTGAAACCCTCCTGGATGCCTTTTGGCCCACTGAGTGATGTTGTAAACCTTTCGATCGATGACCAGCCATTGATCATTCCTGCTGCAGTGGCTCTGCACCTCCTCCCAGGTGTAAACACCTTTAGCTTTCCCGCTGTCCGGCTCTCCCGGCACCGTCTGCTGGCTTCCACCTCCCATCCTCACCGCTGCCTCTGGTCTGGATGCACCTGAGCTCTAACAGGTCACAAAGTTTCACACCTGTTTTCACACAAAAAATGCACAAAATTTCCATGTAACTTTGTTACATACGGGCAACGTAAACCATTAAATTTAATGGAATCTGGGCAAAAAATTGCTTGGGATGCATTCAGTACCAACTCTGTTCCTTAATCATTCGTTATTTGAATAAATAAACCTTTGATTTTAGATGTTTCAGCTGCATCTTACTCACAATCATTGCTTCATGTTTACTGAAGGTGAAGAAACCTTTTTTCAGTGTGAGTGTAAAAAATGGCTTTCAAATGGTTTGAAATGTGCAGAGAGAAAAACTCATATGGCAGATTTTTCTATGCTGTTTGAGCTGGTTGTGGTCCAGATCTAAAACAAAGAGAAGTGCAACATCACCCACTACTGTGGGGAAACTAGTGAAGCTAGGAAACCACCAAACGGAGCTAACGCTGAAGCAGGTCGGTTTTCACCTACTGACTTTTCTTAAGGATTCTTTATCGACGTTAAAGATCAATCTAACGGTCGCGCACCCACAAATACTTAAAAACAGGAAAAACATCGACGCACACAAGTGCGTTTTCCACACGAATGCGTGGACTGGGAGAAGTCTGATCGTCGTTAACGTGTAGAAACCAAGACAAAACCGACTAACCGCCATCGAAAAACATTTAATGACTAAATAATAGCGGCAGATAGCGGGTGGTTAGCTATGCACGTCATAGCATGTAGATGATAAATATTTACTTACAGCATCCAGAGTTTAACCAGCGTCCTTCCGGGGTTCAGGCACACTAATAAGAGATCGATTCTGAGGGTTCGGGTCCTTTTTATATAACAATCATCCCCAAACCCATCCCCATGCTTACCTTATAGGCTCATTGTCACATCCACGCACTCATTCGGTACAAACTCCGAGCAGAATCATTCGAGGCGTCTGGGCCAATCGGCGCACAGCACTCTCTCGTCTGGCGGCGAGAGTACCATAGGTCATAAAGCATCTGAACAGTGCAAAGTCGTGTGAACGCAGAGACCGCAAACAGTCCGCTGGGGGACTTTAACTGTAGACTTATGAGTCCGATTAGTTTTAGGAGATGTGGAGCTGCTTCTGATTTGTGTAGCGGACAAAATACTCAGCTACACAGCAGGTCTTTAAGGGGTCCTCTCAACCCTGCTCCCTTTTTGTTGTTACTTTCCATCCTCCCTAAATGCTTTACATGGAAACTGGGCTGTAGTTTGCTTGCTGAAGTTTGCTCCGAAGAGTGTAATTCAGGTGTGTCAAACATAAGGTCCGGGAAAGACTCCAATGTAGTCCACTGGATAGCTTTGAAGGAGAACTACATTTTTAAATACATTTCAACTCGCCCCCCCCAATCATTGCTACTCCATCAAAGTAATTATGCAATAGATAAACAATTAAATGACAGGAACGTTCCTGTTTTTAAATACTATCTACTATATAAATTTATTTTTTTACAGTGATCCACTGTAAGTATAAATATTAATAATATCAATTAAAAAACTTTGTAAGACTGTGCATTAATCCAACTTTCTATTTTATGATAACGAGACAGTCAGGGCAATGAGCTACTAGAACTTTTTCTGTAATGTGACACATTTCTTACAATTTAAACCCAAAGAGTTCTTTATTAGCTAAACCGCTGTTTCTTTATCATATAGAAAAAACTGAGACATTCTGTTAAAATTGCACTTTTTTCCTTATATTAAGATATTTTAGTGATTCAAGTTGTAATTCAGTTTCTTTTCACTGACAGATGACAGCACTTTCACTGGTCTGGCCCACTTAAGATCAATGTAGGCTGTATGTGACTCACAATTTAACATCCCTGGTCTCTCAGATTGTTATAATAATTGTGCTGGCAGTGTTTGTATGAGAGCAGAAACTTTCCATGTTTGAGGCCATCTTTATTTAGTGTGACCCTTTGACACTGACAAACAAAATGTCAGTGATAACAGTTTTCTTGTTAAATAATCACTGGAGGGGGTGCTGCAAAATAAGACAACAATTTGTACTACTAGCCTAATTCCCTCAAAGTTGGGATGCTGTGTAAAATGCAAATAAAAATAGAACATAATTATTTGCAAATCTTATAAACTCATATTTTATTCACAGAAATGAAAAATAAAACAGGGACAAAAACGAGGAAATTTTAAGTTTTTGTTAAAACTTTCATATGCTTTTTCAAAGCATACCATTTCTAAACATATCAGTTTTCTTTAGAAAGCAATACAATAACAGAATTATTTCTGAAAAAGCAAAAAATGATTAGGGTCAATTTAAATGTATAATTAACCTTTTTATTGAGTCATGGCACCGTGGCGCTGTGCAGTGATGTCCTTTAACTTTCTAATGCTCACAGCTTGTAAAATCAAGTTAAAACTGAAAGTTACCTACCAGTTTACACAAAGTATAAAAACTTTAGCAAGGGTTTGAGCTGTCACTCGAGAAAGCTTCATGCCCAAAACAAAAAAATTACTTTAGTCATCGCTTTATGATAGACTTGGATAGCAATACACCTACCTCCTGGAGAGTGTTGTTCACTTGCTTGGCTATTGTGAAGGGGTTTCTCTTCACCATAGAAATGATTCTGCGATCATCTACCACTGTTGTGTTCTGTGGATGTCCAGGTCTTTTTGTATTGCTGAGTTCACCAGTGCTTTCTTTCTTTCTCGGATATACCAGACAGATTTTGCCACTCCTAATATTTTAGTAATTTCTCAGAAGGTTTTTTATGTTAAGGAGCTGAAACTCCTAAACCCTTCATTCAATTTAAATGTGGATACCTACAAAGTAAGCACTACGGTAAACACAAAAATGGTTGCCTGCTGTCATTCTGTTTTTAGACTTGAACTGTTTGCATCATCAAATCACACATATTTTCCTTTACTGTAAATAAGCACAATGATGCTGTGTCAGCTGCAGTTTTCTCCTTCACCAGCAGATAGTGCAAACATGCTCCTTTAATCAAATTGCTTCCTTGTCCTCTTTTAACCTCAAGTTGCAAAAGCATGAAGGCCTCCCATTGCAGTCCTGTTTTGCTTCTTGTGCTTTCCAGAAACATTTATGAAATATATATATAAATATTAAATACTTAATAATTATTGATTTTCCATGTTGCAGACCACCATGGAAAAATGATCATTAATAACTGTTTAGAGTTACTTTTCCTTTACCCTGTCCCTGTGCTTGCTATGTGTGTGTTTGTCCATGGTAGTGAAGTCATGCAGTGCTTCATCTGCATTCAACACATTCACCTCAACAGTCACATCTATTCACTGCCTGAGGTCTCTGTCTTTTATGTCCCCTGCTTACAGTTCACTGTGTCATTTCAGGGTCATTTCAATGCTATATAGAAATTTGCTAATCAGCTCTTTTGGTCCTCAGCATATCAGACAGGATTATCCTCAAGCAGCGTGCCGCCTGTCTCCCTGTTTGTCCGCTTCTTCTGCCATAGTTTATCAAGCTGACAGAAGCCCTGCACATCCGACCCCAGCATCTTTTACAGACTTTTCCTCAGTATCACAACCAACAGCATAGACTGTCAATCAGAAAACCTGCATGCTCTTGTTAAGTTTTTTGATGAATTCAGGCTAAAGGTTACCTTTCATTTTGGTCCCTCAAATGAAAGGTGGGGGTATTTTCCTCGGAAAAGAGGGAGAGACTTTTTACTTTGGCATCGCTACACTTTTCATCCCATCGGTTACATTATCTCATATCTGAATATTTATATGGAGATTTACATTCAAATGACACATAAGATTCATTCAAAGCAACATTTGGGTCAGAATAGGTTGCAACCCATTAACAGATATGTAAGTGTAAAAAAGAAATATTAGAACCTAAAGATGTTTCTAAAAACCTTTTGCTGCCAAGTATTGAGTCTGTTTTTCAAAAACAAAACAAAAAGGCAAGTAATTTGGGATGAAATGCTCAGTAAAGTATCAATAGTAAGATAGAAAGTATCATGTTCTTGTTGATAGTAGCGTGTGATCATTATTGCATTATGTGACTGCCGTAATCTCCTCAGTACAAATTCAGTATAGTCAGTATAAACAGCATTGCAAATTTTAAGCTACGGGAGATGGAGTTATATGGTCAGATTCATTAAAAATACAGTGTATAACATACTGTCGGATTGGTTCATCTTGAACCTTCGTTATTTTAGGATGTTTTTCTTTCAGTGTTTCTTTCAGATTAAAGTATAATGTTAAGGTTGAACTGAATTCTGAATTAGTTTAATACAGAAAAACAAATGGCTGAAAACGCTACAATAGTCTCAGTAATATCCTGTAATACTGTGGGGTAAACTATGAGAAACAGAGAATAGTTCTGTACTGGACAAAGTTAGTCTTTTCTGGAACTGTTGTTGCCCTTTTAGTTAAAACTGCTCTGGGCTCACCCAAATGTTGGAGCTATTTTGAGCCGCAGTGTAGGAATATTTTTCAGTCGTGTCACATTCATTTCAATCTGAGCTGCACTTTAGTCTACTGTATCTGTCTCACGTAGAGAAAAATTAAAACCCTGTAAAGTTTTGAGTTGTTTATTGGCATTTGCTGAGACTTTTCCTGCACTAAATTATTCCACCAATCGTTTTGCCAAATAAAAAAAGTCACATGAATAATTAGCAAAACAGAACTGAAATATGAAGTGTGGGAAAACTTTAATCAGGAGGGTTTTTTTTGTTTGTTTGGTTGTTGTTTTTTCAGGAATTCACAGTATTGATCACCAAAACAGCCATCTGAAAATGTAGTGTAACAAAGTGAAATCAAAGGTTGACTATAGGGTGATTAGCCTCACAGCAATAAGGGTCAAATTCAGTCTGAGGCATTTCTGTGTGTGCGTGGGTTCTGTCCGGGCAATCCAGCTTCCTCCCACAGTCCAAAAACATGCATGTTAGATTAATTGATGATTCTGGATTGACCCCTGGAATTTCTCTCTGACTTTTGATTAGCGCAGGATCATGGTTGGACAACATCAGATAACAGGAAGTGTGACAACATCACTTAAACCAAAAAGGCTTAATGATCTGTAAGACTGGATCCAAAGGGTGGCTACAGGCAACCTACTGGCCATCAGAGGACGGTGCACATATTTACAGAACTGTGAAGCAAATGGATGGATGGAATTTTTACATATAAAATTTGACAATTAAACTATGTGAGCCATAATGTGAAGTAACAACAGTAAAAGAGAATTATTTTAGCAATCGTTGCAGAGTTGTTTGTTCACTTTAGGTTTGCATATAAAACCATACTATATGTGAATCTCATATTGTACTTGGGAGTCCTATCTGCATAAAAATGTGAGTGACCAAAGATTACTTGGTTTGCAGTGATTTGGTTAGGAGAAAAAACATAACAGCAAGTCTTGATTTTTGTGCTCTGTCAAACAATTTTATAGGTCTCAGCAGGTCACCTACAAAAATGAGTAAAACCAAAATTAAGTAGAGCATTGTGGACAGTGAGCCTCATCTCCATCATCAAACATACAAATATCCATATATAAAGATTTATAGTAGCTACAAACTGTAAAACCACAAATTTGTGTTTGTTTTGAAAGACTGTTTCTCGTTTCACCCTACACTCCTACTTTGACTAAAGTTAACCTACTGTATAAACATGCATAAATATAAAAATGACAAAAAACAAAATTAAGACGATTTTTTTCTACACATTTCTACACATACAGAACTATAAATGTATTTATATGTATACGTATATTTATGGATTTATAGTAACAACATTTTACGAGGAAAAATAATAAATTATAACGCTTGCTATTATGTGTGCTCTGTGTCACTCTGTGGCAGGACTAATACTCCAGACACAAAATGAATCTAAAAACAATTAATTGCATTTAAAAAGTGGCGCTGGCGGTTTATAAATGTGCGAATGTGTAAATATAAGCGAAGGTAAGCCTGCGAATTTGCAGATGAACATAAATATCAGGATAATGTTTATCACTATTAATATTCTTTTATGTTTATCGTTTGATCAAACCCTCACACCTAACTGTCCGTTTGTGGAAAAAAGTTATTCTTAAAGTTGCTTCTTTTTTAAAATATATTTATTTCTAAGAGGCTACTTCTATCATACCGGCGCACGCGCGCAGACACACACGCACTCACACGAGGACACATTGGCCATGTGATGTGAATGCCCCCTGTTCCTGTTACAGAAGGAGGGAGGCAGCAGTTGAATGTAAACCTTCACACTGATGGAGAGAAGCGGCCAACATCAGGAGTTGAGGGGAGTCAGTGAGCGCTGTACTTTTCCAGTATGTGCAGGTTTTTTTGTTTTTCCTCCGGCGCGGATTATTACTCCGGGAAACCTCGGCCTCTAATGGGGAGCAGCTGCATTAACTAGTGAACAGACTTCCATTAACTGTTTTTCTTTGCCGCCAGCTAGGTCACTGAGTGCGCACACACTGTGGGTTTATCCGCAGGAAGAGGGGCGGTAGGCTCCCTGTTTAGTGGCACTTTTTTTCTCCTCTTCTAATAGAGAAACCGGATCACGTGAACAGGTGGCGTTATCTTTCGCTTAAAAGCCCCGAGGAAGTCAGAGAGGAGAGAAGAGGGTAAGGACTGCAAGACTTCAATTTCAGCTCAAAATTCAGCTGGATTTTGTTGAACTCAACTATCAACAACACCATTACTATTACTATTATTACTATTACTACTACTACTACTACTATTACTACTATTATTATCATTACTATTACTCTGCAGTTTATTAGATCTTTTCCGCTGCTGTTTTGTGATGAAGCTGTAGATGAAGGGACAACGAGACACTTGACAAACTGCTTTGGTATGGCTGCCGGAGTGTTAACTGGCCCGGGCCAGGATGTGGTTTGCAGCCAGTGGGTACAACCACAAAAAAGCAGCAGCTCCCAAGCTGAGGGTTAACTTGTCACAGACACTCCCTCATCAAATGACTCTGTCTTGACTCACACAGGAGTCACAAAGGTGCTGCAGGCAACAGCATGGGCAACTCCTCCAGGAAGGGAGGGGGAGAAGAAGAGGAGGAAGAGGGGGGGAAGGATGGCGAAGAGGCAGAATTTTCCGAGAAGGAGAAGGAAGTAGTGCAGGAAGTAGAGGAGGAACTTCCGCTTGGAGTGGAGGAGTTGCTGGAAAGTGGGGACCCCGTGTTGGACTTGAGCTACCGTAAATTTAAGCGTTTGCCTTCACGTGTTTGTGACCTGATGCATCTGGAGAAGCTATATGTTTGTGGAAACAGCCTGCGCACCCTGCCCGACAGCATCTCCCAGCTGCAGGGTCTGCGGATACTTGCCCTCGACTTCAACAAAATAGAAGATGTTCCTCTGGCCGTCTGCGACCTCACTAACCTTACCCGCCTCTATTTGGGCAGCAACCGCCTAATGAGCTTTCCACCTGAGCTGAGCAACCTGCAGAATCTGCGGTGCTTGTGGATGGAGAGCAACTACTTCCAGAGATTCCCACGGGTGCTCTATGACTTACCCAACCTCAAGTCCCTGCAGATGGGGGACAACCGCCTGAAGACTCTGCCTCCTGACTTGTGGCGCATGGAGGCTCTGAGGGGATTGTGGCTCTACGGAAACCGCTTTGACACCTTCCCAAAAGTCCTTCTTCGAATGAAGTCCTTGGAGATCCTAGACCTGGACCGCAACAAGATATCAGAAATTCCCAGCCTGAAGCGTCTCAGAGCCCTGCGCCTTTTCTCCTATGACCACAACCCAGTCAAGGAACCTCCTATAGTAGGTGAAGACGTCTTCTTGGTTGGGGAGGGAGCTGCAGAGTTTTTGGAGGTGCGTGAGGCCAGGAAGGAGAGACGACGAAAGGCAGCAGAGAAAGAGGCAGAAGAGCTGGCACTTGCAGGAGAGGAGCCGGTGATTCATGGCATCCTCAAGAACAGCAGCTCAAAGCAAGCACCAAATGAAGCTGCAGTGACCATAGAGGACACAGATGTTAAAGAGGAAGAGCCTCTGGTGAAGGAGGAAGAAGTGGAGGACGAAGTGGAGGAAGAGGAAGGAGGGTATGTGGAGCCTCCGATAAACGAGTATGGTGGGACTGAGCTCGAATATGACGAAGAGGCGGTCGAATATGAGACAGAGGAGCTGATATGTGAGGGAGAAGGGTTTGAGTTTGAGGGAGAGGAGCTAGAGTATGAGAGGGCTGAGATGGACTATGAGGATGTGGAGGAGTTGGATGACACAGGGAGACAAGATGAAGGGGCGTGAAAGGCCCCTCCAAGATCCAGATGATCTGCAGGACAAGCTGGACACGAATGACAGGAAATCCTGCAGATACAGTTGATGTTTTGGGACTTTTTTTGTGTAGCTGTGCTGCTAATTTAAAATCTGTTGTTTGCTGTGAATATAAATGAGCCGGGCATTATGTGTCTAAAAATTAACAACATCTCACTCATCTCCATATGATCAGATCAGAGCTGGACTCAGGTAAAGAGAGTGTGTGTGTGTACAGTGTGTGTAGTTGTTTTACAATAAAACTGTACTTGCAGTGGGCATAGGAGACCAAGTTTCCCGTTATTAAATAATTACCCGTCTGATTATGTCAGTCACTTGTGGGAATTTATTTCTTAATTGTGAAGTGGTGAAACCACTAGCCACCGCTTGCTTCACTGACACAATTTAACATTTCTGTTACATCATCGTCAGTGTCTGTTTTATGTGCTCGACAGTGCACCTCATCTTGGTTCATCACTATTTCTATAAACCGAGACTGTCTGTGCGTGCAAATGGACGTACTGGACTTGGATATACAAAATATTTATGACATGCTAAACACAACCCCCCCAACTCTTGTCAGTGTTGTGTAAGCATTCCTGTGAGTGTCAGTGCCCAGAACGAACGAGAGACGAGCGGGATTATTACAGCGATGAATAGCTGGGGTGCCTCACCATAAAAGGGAAGTCCATAGGGAGGCTCCGAACATGAAATAGACTTGACTCCCCCACCACCAATCAAAAGCCCCCCTACAGGTCAGGTGAAGACTCGGGTGACCTTTGTGTACTCCTTTTTGTCTGTGACTACACCTTTTCTATCTTTGTCTCTAGCATGGAGCAGGCCAGGCCCTTGTTCTCCTCTCATCTCTGCACTCATTATTCATGTGGGGCGCGCGTGTAATCCAATCCTCTTTCCCTCCACGTATCTTTTTCTCACATCTCATTGAAAGAGTGAAATATTTATCCCAACACTAAAATATTAATGCTTGCACTCATGAGGCAGAGCGTGTCAACTCGTGTGTCTACGCTCGGGAACAGACTCAGACTCACCACTCTAATTTTAGATTTGTTTCTACACGGAAAACCACACATAATACATATTATAAATCCAGGGCAGCATTTGATAGATATTTTTACTACTGTTTAGCTGTTTTGGTAAATATTATACAGTTTCTTTGGTCGCTATCGAGAAAGGTGGAGTCCCCCAAGCTTTCCTCTCATTACATCCGAGAGAGGTCAAAAGGTTTTAACATCTAGCGTTTTATGTTTAAAATGATACAGAGTGCTATAACAGAGCTTAGTATGTCCTTTTTTTAATAGAAAAATCATCTTTATTCTTAATTAATATATAAAAAATGAAAGCCTGGTTAATATGTTAAATGAGAAATATAGTTTGAGTCATGAAAATGTTTGTTTTAATGCCTGGATTGTGTGTGCAAAGACATCACTTTTGAGCAAAACTAAAACATAACCAAACAAAAACGCACATTTGGTTCCAACTTCTTGACTTGAACTTGAATTACTATTACATGTGTTAATTTACATTATGTAAGTGATGTTTCAGCTCTTGTTTGGTCCCTTCCTTTACTTCTAATAATAACAAAGCTGTGTGTGCAGCTATGCTATGAGGCCAGCTGACTCACAGCATCATTGCTAACATGCTGATATTGAGAGGTAGTATTGTTTATAGTGTTAACTCGTCTTAGTCCAGCTTTTTGGATTGCTAACATTTCCTTTGCTCTAAACCAATTATAACTAAAACTAACAAAATGTAGATTTTGGACAAAACTAAAACTTTGATCTGATGAAAATCTTAAGGGGTCTCCAAAATCAGTCAAAGTCATCCTCTGGGGAAAATTTATGTATAAAAACCTCCTGGCAGTTAATCAAATAGTTAATTCAGTCCAGACTACATCACTGGAGAAACCAACAGACTGACATTGCCTGTTTTGCATCACTGTGGCTGACATACACACTCACTGGACCCTAATGTTTGCCAGTATCTCCCTTTTGCCTTCAGATCTGCCTTAATTATTTGTGGCATAGTTTGAACAAGGTACTGGAAACATTAATTTCAGATTGTGGTCCATACTGACATGATAGGATCACATTTGCTACAAATTTAAAAATCTTCTAATCTAACAGATTTCAAAGGTGCTCTACTAGATTGAGATCTTCAACTATGGAGACTATTTGAAGACAGTGAATTCATTGTCGCGTTCAACAAACCAGTTTGAAATGATTGAGCTTTGTGACATGGCACATGATATCCTGCTGGAAGCATCCATCAGAAGATGGGAACACTGTGATCATAAAGGGATGGACATGGTCAGCAAAAATACTCAGGTGGGAGGTGGTGTTTAAAGAATGCTCAACTGATACTCAGGGACCTAACATGAACCAAGAAAATGTCTTTCCCACCATTACACCACCAGCCTGAACCACTGATACTAGGCAGGATGGATCCATGCTTCAGCTTTACCATCCCAGCATCACAGTCGAATCTAAACTCAAACTAGGCAAAGATTTCTAATCTTCTATTGTCTAGTTTTGGTGAGTCAGCTTCTTGCTGCCATATGACACACCACACATTCGTAGATTCTCTTTTGCACATCTTGGTTGTAACGAGTGGTTATTTGAGTTAGTGTTGCATTTATAAGAGCTTGAAGCAGTCTAGCCATTCTTCTGATCTCTGGCATCAACAAGGCGTTTTTACCCAGAGGAGATGCATGTGATCGACTAACTAGATAAGCACATCTCTCCAACTGACTGATAATGCAATTAAGTGTATATTATGGCTGTTAATGTCACATATTTTTCATACATACTATGGTGACACCCCCCAAAAAAAACAGCGTACTTAAAAATCTCTTGTTTTGTAACAAGAGTCATTATATTGATAATGCAGAATGGATTGCACTGATAATGTAATGTAGTTTCTGAGAGTTGGCTCAGAGTAGGTGCACAGTATGTAGCTGCACAATAGTGGAATCTCAGCCTCCTACTCAGTTTAGGCTCTGCTGCTCATCCAGACTCTGCTGTGGGTGGCAGAACAGTTTGACACACCACAGACGTCCTTGGAAATCAGTGCCTTACTCAGCCTGACTGTAATTATTTTTCACATTAGTTTACACTCCTCTCATTCTCTGTAGGTCAGTGACAGTAAGGTGGTCAAAGACAATGCATCATCTCGTTCACTCCCTCTTTGGATTTCTATCATTCACACATCTGGCTGGCAACTTTTCCACTAAAAAAAAAAGCAATTCATATTTGTTGTATGCATTTAAATGATTTTATTAATAGAACATGCCAGACTGCAAACAAACAAAAACTTCAGTTTTTATTAGTGACAAAGCAGCAATGCAGGTATCATCACAGGTGTGAGAAGGTCTAGCCCCTGAGGATGTACCTGTAGAACAAAACTAGGTCATGTCAGTCAAAGGAAATCTGTATGATACGACTTCATGAGCATAACATACATACCTGTCCGTATCCCGAAGATTGTAGCCACTTTCCATTTTAGAGCTGACAATCCTGGGACAAGAGTTCGTCGATTTGAACTTTTCTGGACTTTTCCAGGTTCTGTCATCTCGATGACAGAACCTGGAAAATAAGCAGGTAGTCAAATAGTGTAACACACTTTACAGTTATAGGGTGAAAAGTGACAATTTATTAAGCTACCTAAGATCCTGTCTAACTTAATTACACTTACTTGCTTTTATAATGTGTGATGAAGTCTGAAGGATCAAGTGGTGCATCAGGAAAAGTTTGGTTTTTATGAGTGTTCAGAACATATCCTGTGGGCTCCTAAAAAAATAAAATGTTGTTGAACAATCCAGATAACGTGCTGATAAATAGAGTGAAAAACTATTGCATGAACATATTTAACCTTTTGTCCAATGATAGATGGCATCGGGGCCTCTGTTTTAGTCTGGGGTGATGACAGAAGAGAGACCTAGATGATTAGAGACAGAAATAAATAATTAAATAAAAACAAAAAGCATTAATGTTGTGCTTTTACATTAAAGAAAAACTGTGAAGAAGTCAGCACTAACAGGGTGGGCCAAGGGAGCGATGTCACCTCGTGTGAATCCCGTTTCTCTGCAAGAACGGCTGCACAGGCCTGATTTCGCCTCAGTACCCTGAGACACAAAACAAACTTCAGAGTTATACATGAAAGATTCCCCTGCGCTCTCCCCCCCCCCCCCCCCCCCCCCCCCCCCCGAATGAATTCAGCTTTTTGTGTGGCTCAACCTGCAGCAGGGACAGTGGCATGAAGTCTGTTTTCATCACTGAGCTGGGAGTCTGATGAGGTTCACCCTGAATATCAAAGGTTGACAGTTACAAGTAGATATACAGATAAGAACTCACAGATACACATACTGTAGCTGCCAGAGGACTTCAACTGTACTGGTCTTATTTATATGCATTAAAAAATTGAAAAGATTCAAATATCCCAGTTTCAACATTTGACATGCTGTCTATATACTTGATTACACAGTCACCAGCCACCTTGGACACACCTGTTCAACTGATGATTAGCACAAGTACCTCAAACAACCAATCACGTGGGAGAAACTCAGTGTAATTAGACATGTAGCCAAGCTTCAGAAAGAGGGAAAAGGGTTATTTAAGCGACTTTGAATGTTGCATGATTTACCCACCTCACAACCATCTCTAGAGTTTATAGAGAATGGCCTAAAAAAGAAAATATCCAGTGAGAATGGTTAAACTGCTCTAAGATGAAAGGTGTGCAACAGTAACTCAAACAACCACTCCTTACAACTGTTCTGTTCTCAAATGGCCTCCTTCACAGGCATTAGATATCAATCCAGTAGGGCATCTTTGGGATGTCCAGTGAATAAATCTACAGCAACTGTGTGATACTATCACAACAATATGGACCAAAATCGGATGACTGTTTCCAACATTGTCTATTTGCCATGAAGACCTAAGGCCGCTCTGAGGCCTAAAGGGGTCCATCCCTGTACTAGTAAGATGCAACTAATGAAGTGGCCAGTGAGTCTATACAAGCTTTTTATGATTTGCATTCTGTTTTTTATTAAATTTTGCACAGTATCCCAACTTTTGGATATAGCATGTAGTTTAAAACAAATATAATCCCTTTGTAACCATGATGTTAAGTCAGGTTTTGGATACACAGGCAGCATTTTCACTTGGATTTCTTAATAAGAAGTTATTAAAAAATTGAAGAATATAAAAATCTCAGCTAAGAATACCTTCCAATACCTTTAAAAACCACTCACCATCAAGCTGGTGTTAACCTGAAGCTCTGCTGCCTTAGTGAAACCACTCCCTCCTTTAGGACCTACAGTCACATGGTTCTGAGAAACTGAAGCAACAATGTTAGCTTTTTCAAAATGAAACTGTGGCATTTTATTAACGTTTTCCATTATTTGTAGTTATAAATGAACAGCTCAAGCTCACAAAGTTCTGCATTGTAGCCTTTAAATTACCTGCTGGCGTAAGACGATGAGGCACAAATGAACTTTGATATTCTGTCTGAGGAAACATTTAAGCAATAACAGAAAGTTTATGTATATAACATAATATTACACTTTCCATCATCTTGAAGAGGTGTGTTTAAGTGCTGTCAAACCGAGCTGTCATACCTTCTCCTCGACTGATGCGGTTTTTGGCTGAATCCTCAGCTGATGGAAGCCGCTGTTTCCGGGTTTGTTAACGAGGTTTGTTGAAGACCCAGAACATCCAGAGTGGATGGGAGGCTGGTAGTGTTGTTTAGTTTGAGAGACGAAGCTGTCAGATAACAAGAGTCTGAAAAACAAAAGCAGAGCCGAGTCTGAGGTAACACTTCAGACAAACACGCTTCATTCTTGACAGTCTAGCTATTTTTTTTTTTAATCTTTTATCGCATCAGGGAATCTAATTTACAGTGAAGCACCTACTCACTTAAAGTCCTTTGTTTACATCCTTTGAACCTCTCTGTCAGAGATTTTCACACACTTTAATACTTGCCTGTATAACTCAAGTGCATAGGTCTAATTTCATACATCTTTATTACTTTCACATTTTAATTTGTATTTTTTTTAATGCTGTGTTTAATTTATGTTTTCATGTACTTTAATGCAGTTTTTTTAAAAAGATTAATCCCAGTAAGACCAGCTGCACTTAAGGCAGTGTTAAAAGAGATTCTGATAAACAAGAAACAATATCCGCCTCCACTCTGGAGGAGGTGAATGGCGTTTTATCCACTGAGCTTATAGAGCTAATAATACTGATTTAATAAAGACCGGTGACTATAACATAAGTGGGTGAAAAATAAGCACAGCAATGAGTGTGCACTATCTTGAGCACCACTACCAAAGCCCTCTTCTGTTTATTACAGCCAAAAATAAATACATTTAAATGCTCATTGTTAGTGACTCCATTCTACTTGTGCTTGTCTTTATTTATATGATAAAAATGTGACCTGTGGAAAAGTTCCTTTAAGCGTGGAAGCAGAGGCTTTGGAGAAAGACATCTGCAAGCATTTATCCAAATCCACAACGTGCCTGTAATCATTCTGGCTGATTAGATTTCACAGAGATGTGCAGCTTGACTGACATTTCTCAGATTTTTCTGTTAGCTTTTCTGCACATGTTAAAGTTGGACAAATATTAGCTCTACAGAGTCCCCCCAGCCACCAGAGAGCTTTGCTCATCACTGAAGAAGCACAGGTTTTGCTAATAACATTATCAGAGGATCAGTTACAGTCGAGCATCCCGATAAGACACCGCAGTGACAGAAGCTGCACAATACCATGACTCTGAAATAAAAGCATCTGCTTTCAACCTGTGCAGAGCTCTAATTACAGAAGATTAAAAAATGATGAACCAAAACAGCCATTATAAAAGATGAGCAGAGGGCGGGGGAAAAAAGTGTCCTGACACTTACCCAAACTGAGGGTTGTCAATGTGGTCCAAACTAGGCCTGTAATATATAGCTGGTCTGTGGTTTGATGTAAAGCCTGTCTCACTGGGACGCCCGAGATAAGACGTGAATCCCATCCTGTCTGAGACAGATATATCAAAATTGTCTGTCAGAACCCAAATTTGAATGCAAATTAGTGCGATTTATGCTGAAACTCTGGAGAGTCTCACTCATCATCTTCACCATAAGATGCTGTGTAAGTAGTATTGTGGAGTTTGACTGCGTTGTTGGTCAGTTGCCCCTTCCTGCCAATTGCTCCAGTAGCCGGTATGACAATCCTCCCCTGTTCAGCCATCTGTGACTGCTGTAATGGAAACAGTCACTGACAACAGTGATGGATGGCAAAAAAAAAAAAAAAATCCTGGTTACAGCGGACACTGCTGTAACCACAAATAAAAGCAAGTGTTACATCTTAGTTTTTAGCTTTGGCAGCATCCAATCAAATTTGGAGCTTGCTGAATAAATGTGAACAGAGTCAGAAGGAAATAATGCAATAAGTGCTGCCTTTGTCTACTGCTGTATGAGTGGAGAGAAAGCTGCGATCCTCCAGGAAAGTCCCAGCCATTTTCACTCACCCTGAATATAAATGATCCCAGAAAAGGAAAAAACAAAAACAAAAAAAAAAAAACTAAACACAAAAGCACTGAAATCTGCCACTTAGTCCCAGGACGTACCTGCAACTCCAGGCTGTTTGTTCACCTCTCTGTCTTCGGCAGGTTTTGTAGGTAAACAGGTCTCTGTTGCTAGGAGATGCAGTATAACGGCAGAGCACTGCAGGTGAAAAGTGAAACAGTCTGCTCCAATTCATGCCTTTAATGTTTCAGCTGGGAATGTTGTCCTCCTTTTTGTTTCCTTTAACATGTGTCAAAGAAAGTACTCCCTCTTTCAGGTCTAAGGTTTGAAGTATCACAACATACAGTTTTAAAAAAGTCTTTACCAGGTTCTAAAATTATTTTAATACACAATCAGATGAACAGCACATGACACATAGCACGCACACACACCAAAATACAGACGTAATAAGAAAAATCTCATGCACACCATGATTTAATAGCACGGCCATTGCAACATGTTTCTTTTTCATTCATTGTGTTGTAGATGTGCTGCAATCCTTGGCTCATTGTCCTGTATTACTCATTTGGGCTTTATCTTTTAGACCGAAAGACTTAACTTTAGAACACTTTGGTAGTGAGGGGAGTTCATGGTGGATCATCACCCCTACACCACTGTGCTTCACACTTGGTATGAGGTGTTTGGCTTTCACCAAACACGCCGCTGTACATTAGGGGTGGTGTGATCCCTGGCTGCTTCAGTCTTCATGCCAAAGTACAAGATGCTGAACTCCAAGTTCCCCATCACAGTCACATGATGCATTTATCAGGGTGTGAATCAGAATCAGAAAGGGTTTTATTGCCAAATGTTGAGCAGGTTTACAACATTAGGAAATTCCTGCGGTACTTAGTGCAAAACATACTGTAAGAAAACACTTAAATAAACATAAAATTAAGAATTAAAAGTGCCAAGCAGATTAATATATACACATGTGTGCAGGTGATGATCAGTGCAAAAATGGAACAGAATGCTTGTGTGAGTGAGGCAAGTTGTATAAAGCACTTTGAGAAGAGAAAAGTGCCATAGAAGAACCAAACATTTCCACTTTGGTCTCAGATTTCCAAACAACATTGTTCCAGAAGTCTTGTAGTTTGTTCAGATGCAGCTTTGCTGGCCTAAGCTGTGCTGCCATGTTCCTTTTAGAGAGTCCCATCTTCTGGCAAAATTTCCAAACAAGCCACACTTCATGTTCATGTGTTTTTTTTTCTTCCTTTTCCAAACTGTATTGGCATGAGCTTTAAAATTTAGCATGCTAACTGACCTTGGGGTGAATTTGCTGGGAGGTCCACTCCTGGGAAGATTGCCAACAGTCTTGAATGTTTTCCACTTGTGAGTAATCTTTATAACTGTAGAATGATGGACTTTTTGTTTGGCCTTATGACCCTTCCCATATGGGCAGCAGAAATTGCTGTTCTAAGACAGCACAGACGCCGTTCCTCCTTGACATTGCATTAACACACACCTGACTGCGGCAGACCAGTAAATTGCTAAGACTCCTGCTTTTATGCAGGGGCTCACTCTTGCTTATGATCACTCAATCAAGTGTGTTTGATTATCAGCACCTGGCTGCTGCTTACCCTCTCAATTCCTATAGAAGCAGTAAGGCTGCACTTAGTTTTGCACAAATAGCTTCTGCACTTTGGCTCAGTGTAATATGTCAGGTGTTGTTGTGTATCTGACATTATATATATATATATATATATATATATATATATATATATATACCTAATTTTAAGACATGTTAAGGGTGAAATCGTTCGTGTTTATACAGATGATGTTTTTTGCAGTAATATGTTCTGCACAATAGATAGTTATACTAGAGTGGCTCCTGTGGCTTTCTTTTGTATTCATCAGACAGCCCCGTTGGTGTGACAGAGTCTGGATGTCTCAGTCATTCATCAGCACCATTTGCTTTATATTTAAACTTCTCTGATTGCATACTAACCAGTTTTCCCACATTCTCGGCAGCAGCAGGTGGCGTTCAGGTGTTACAGCTGACTGGCAAAACTAATTTCTCATCCTATTAGTGTGTTTAATTTAGTCCTAAACACAAATTTGCGTGTGCATATTATATATAATTTCTGTTTTTCAACATTATTACTCCACGGTCTGTCTGTGTACCCACCTTTTGACCCAGCTGTTGCACATTCAGGCTACCGCTCACGCCAACTCAGTACTGTTAATAATATTATAGAATATTTATTTAACCCCCAAATGTGTTTTATAAATAGAAAGTGTCATATATTGTAAACCTTTAGATTTTGTAAGATGTAAAACTCACCTTGACCTCACATAAAATTTCTGATTCACAGAACCAGTTATCACCTCCGGCCGGCACAGTTACTCCGTGCGTCCACTGGATGGCATGGTGATGCCACCGTGGCTCTGTCTTTAGTCTAAGGTTATATAAAAATGATGGATGGCTTGAAATCTGCATGACATCTTGATAAAAATGTCCATCCGAGACAGGGAGTTATCATCCGCTGCCGTTAGCTGCCTAAAACGTCTGAACACCATCTACACATCTGCCCACATACATCTCCATGAGCATCTTAATTTAACACTGAGGACTTTCAACCCCTGGTGTTTTTTAGGACAACCGGAATACTATCCAGGCTGGACATCAAAGTATTTCTTTATGGCTGCAGACATGGATGTATGTTATTCCTAATTAAAACTCGATCTGGGTGACATTCCTGTTAAATCAAAAAGGGTGAAACAGCATGATTTTTACCCCATGAATTTCACACAACACCTACTTTGTATAACAGATCCCACATGCTCTTGCAAAACAGTACGAGCACTTCAAATGGTATTATTTGCTTTAGTCTTTCATTACTGCGTGGTATTCAGAATTTCAGAAGCCTGTGAAATCTAACTGTTTTTTTTTTCGTGACAAGCTGCTTGCCCTTTAAAATCACTAAATCTAACAGTGCATAACAGTCGCACCATTTCCACCTTTTTCCTTTAATTCTCACCTTCTATTCCTTCTCTTTTCATCTCATTTCCTTGGTCTCACACTGCTTCCTCACCTCTGCCACATCACTACTTGCTCCTTTTCTTTCCTCCATCTGGCCAACACTGGCAGTCGGCGGAGCCTGTCTTTACCAAGCTGTTGCTTGTATTGCCGTTCCACAGCCTTTCTTGCTTGACATGCTGTCGAGCCAAGCCTGGAACCGTTCATTATCTTCTCCAAAAAAATAACTACTGGGAAACGCCTGCTTCATTGAAACTGACAGTCTCATTTCCTGCTTCTATTCTCTTAAACACAATGTGCACATTATTGGCATCTCTAATTATAAATTCACATACGGCAGGAATAGACCACACGCCTATTTTTATTCCAGTCAAAGACAAAAACCAGATGATTTCACTTATATTCAAACAACTTCAGCCTGAGAGACAGAGAGGAGAAAGCGATCAGAGGAAGAACCTGATTCACTCTCAGCTTTCAACTCTCACAGGAGACTCTCACCTCTACCCTGATTCATTATCTCTGTAATTCACCAATTTATGTTTGCTGTCCATCTACATAACTCACATATAACATGACTGCTCTGTGATAAAGGTATCTCGATTAAGCCGACAGCGCTGGCAGTAAAGAAAAATCCTGCACCTTCTGCAACAGTTTGCACTTGAGATAACACTTGAAATGCAGGAGGGAGTAAAAAGACAAAAAAAAAAAAGGTGGATGCAGTTGTTCTAAAAATAGATGAAGGTGATGCAAGCAAGTGTCTCCCGTCGAGATGATGTGCTTGGCTTGCCTGCAGCCGTCTGTTGTAGTTCAGGGAGGGACGAAACCTCGGCCTCTGTCAGCAGGGGCTCGGCTGGCTCCGTGCTCGTCTGTTTTCTGGCCAGCTCTGCTCCTGATACTCCGCTGCTCCAGGAGGAGAATCTCGGCGGTTTCTCTGTCAGTTCAATAACCTGTTTCTATGTCTGCCATAGAATAGCATGGAATTAATGTTTAGAGACATAAAGAGCTAGCTCAGGCGCTAAGACCCTTCTTTGTGTGGCGGGTCTCAGAGGTGCTCTCTCTGCTTCACTGCCTCACTGTTCTGAGTCTTATCTCATTCATGCTTCCTTTTCAACTTCTGCACTTAATAGGCAAATCTGGCACACACCGTTTGGAGTAAATTGCATTGTCATCTTTTTCCATTTTGAGTTTCAGCCAGCTTTGGTGCATGCAAAGAGACAGACCGTGATGAGATGAGATGAGGAGGACTCAGGCATAAAATAAGACATTTAAAGTCAAAACAAGATTTCCTGACATGCACAAGACAAGGCTATTTTGCAACTTGAGGAGAAACAGATTTACTGGAGGGAAAACATATTTTTGGTATCATGTTTATGCTGCGGGAAATTCCTTTGAATGCTTTGAATCTTGTGTGATAGACTGGATATGAAACACGGAGCTGTTGAACCGGATATCAGAATGAAATGAGCTGTATGAACAATGAAGCACCTAACTGATGAAAAATCTTTCTATCATCACTGAAAAGGGATTAAAAAAAAACTTCTTCAGATTGCAGCATGTTCCTGTGTGGTTCGTTTACCTTCATGCTTAATACTCATTGCACAAGCGTTCCACTATACATTTTTAATTGCTCTCAAAGGCAAAAACAACCCTTGTAAATTGCCTCCTCTCTGAGCAAATGGCATTCAGCTACGTGTTAAATTGAAATAGTGTCATTTTAGCTTCTAATTATTTATAATACAGTTTAATTACACTGACTGCACGTTCTCCCAATTTAAATTCAGCACACAAATACACACCATATGGCATTAGGTGTAGGTGTACACACAAATTTCCCCTTTTGTTGAGTGGCTTTTTTTCCCCGTTTTCTTGGCCTTACTTGTTAATGTCAATACCTAAAATGACATATTAGACTAAAATTTGTTTCCAGCATTCTCGGACTTGTTTTGACATTTCATAAAGGAAACAGTTTATTACTTCAGCGTGGAAGAGCCTGACGAGCCTGCACACAGCTCTCAATCATTTTCAGCATTTATTATAAGAGCTGTAGCTTGGGCTGTGAAGCAGTTCTTATTGCTTAACATCAGCACCTCACTTCAGTAATGCCTTTACAGCTAAATACAGGGTGGGCCATTTATATGGATAAAACGTAATAAAATGGGAATGGTTGGTGATATTAAAGTCCTGTTTGTGGCACATTAGTATATGTGAGGGGGCAAACTCCTCAAGATGGGTGGTGACCATGGTGGCCATTTAGAAGTCCGCCATCTTGGAAACTTTTGTTTTTTCAATAGGAAGAGGGCCATGTGACACATCAAACTTATTGGTAATGTCACAAGAAAAACAATGGTGTGCTTGGTTTCAACGTAACTTTATTCTTTCATGAGTTATTTACAAGTTTCTCTTTGTTCACAGCCATTGACATGTCGAAGAGGTTAACACGTGAGGAGCGGATCGAAATTGTGTTGATATCTGGTGAATGCAGTAACCGGGTCATTGCAGCAGATTTCAATGCAAGACACCCTACGAGACCACCCATCTCCCATGCTACAGTTAGCAAACTGCTTGCTAAGTTTCGTGAAACTGGTTCAGTGTTGAATTTGCCGAAATGTGGACGCAAGAAAACTGTCACTAATGAAGAAACATCAGTGGCTGTCCTAGCTTCATTCAGCAAGAGCCCACAGCGTAGCACTCACCGCATGTCACTGGAGAGTGGCATTAGTCAAACATCCCTTCGGCGGATATTAGCTACTCACAAATGGCACCCTTACAAACTCCAGCTACTGCAGCATCTCAACGAGGATGACCCAGATCGGCGCACAGAATTTGCAGAATGGGCAAAACAAAAATTGGAACAGGACCCTCAGTTCACGCAGAAGATTTTGGTCAGTGATGAGGCAAACTTTTATGTGAATGGTGAAGTTAACAAACAAAACCACCGCTATTGGTCTGACATTAACCCACACTAGATGGATCCCTCCAAGACTGTTGGAACAACAAAAGTGATGGTTTGGTGTGGTATATGGGGTACAACGATAGTGGGTCCATTCTTCATCAATGGAAAACTCAAGGCCACTGGATATTTGAAATTGCTACATGATGATGTGTTTCCCTCTTTATGCACTGAAGCTGGCACGTTCCCTGAGTTTTTCCAGCAAGATGGTGCACCACCACATTATGGGTGCCAGGTCCGAGCATTCCTAGATGAACAGTTTCCTGGAAAGTGGATTGGTCGTCGTGGGCCAGTTGAATGGCCCCCAAGGTATCCCGATCTGACCCCCTTAGACTTTTATCTTTGGGGTCATCTGAAGGCAATTGTCTATGGTGTGAAGATACGAGATGTGCAGCACCTGAAACTACGGATACTGGATGCCTGTGCTGGCATTTCTCTTGCGGTGTTGCTATCAGTGTGTGAAGAGTGGGAGAAGAGGGTTGCATTGACAATCCAACACAATGGGCAGCACATTGAACACATTTTATAAGTGGTCAGAAACTTGTAAATAACTCATGAAAGAATAAAGTTACGTTGAAACCAAGCACACCATTGTTTTTCTTGTGACATTACCAATAAGTTTGATGTGTCACATGGCCCTCTTCCTATTGAAAAAACAAAAGTTGTATCCAAGATGGCGGACTTCTAAATGGCCACCATGGTCACCACCCATCTTGAGGAGTTTGCCCCCTCACATATACTAATGTGCCACAAACAGGACTTTAATATCACCAACCATTCCCATTTTATTACGGTGTATCCATATAAATGGCCCACCCTGTAGACCTTTTTTCGAGAAAATTAATGAAAAGGGTAACTTGGTTAAGTTTTTCTTCTCTGGATGCAGTTGTGGTTTACCAGTACACACGATGGAACTGAGTCTATGCCTATCTTACTGTGACAAGAAAAAATTTCTGCCATGAGGTTTTTTGAAGCACTCAAAAAATAATTCGGAAAGCATTTTCAGAAATGTCATATCCTATATGGTATGAAATTTACATCATCAAAGATGAAAACCTGTTTGCGTAAACAAGTCAAAAGTTGCAAAAGTATGTTTACACTGATGACCTGTCCAGGGTTATTAGTGTCCAGCCTCTCTCCCTATGCTAGGTGGGATAGGCTCCAACAGTCCCATGACCCTGAAAGGATAAGAGGAAGAGAATAGATGGATAGATGTTTACACTTAAAAGTATGCATACTTTATGAGTATCTTTATGGTGTGCTCTCAATGGTCAACTGGTCACCACGTTGGTTAAACAGAAAAAGTGGTCGGACCAGTCAGGCGTCAGCCGTGAACCTCAGTGCTAGTAGTGATGCTAGTGTTAGCAAGCGAGCTATCAGCAGCAGATATTTATCAGGCTAGTCTGCTACAAGGACGCTACAAATCAAAGTGTGTACAAAAGTCTGCTCCCTGTGGTGACTGTAAATGTAAGTGACAGCATGTAAAAAATGACATAAAATTTAATTAAGACTAAAGACTCAAAACACACTCTGAGTGTCATAGTTCAGTAATGTCAGTTAATTCAAAATCAAACGCAAAAGTAGACAAACAAGTGAAAAAAATTGGTTTAGGCTTTGTCATTGTGATTAAATTTGTAGGTCCAAAAAGCAACAGGAGGATTTTTGTTTTTTGATTCATTTATTTGTAACTGAGATGTCTACATGGCACCACAGGAATGCAGTGGTTAGCACTGTTGCCTCACAACAAGAAGGTCGTGGGTTTGAGTGGGTTATCTGGGACCTGCCTGTGTGGAGTTCTAAAATGCCCCACTGCAACCCTAAATTGGATGAGCAGAGGAAAATTAATGGATGAATGTTTATCATTTCCACTTTCAGTTTTCCACATTAGCATGCTAACACATATTAATCAGCATTAAGGTAGAGCTTAAGCAGATGGGAAAGGCACTGCTTTGCAAATTTGATTAGCAAAGTAATGTACTGTATGAGTTTTGAGACATTTCCTTTATATTTCGGTTCGAAAAAACAGATGAACAGTATCTGAAAGTCATGTCCTTAAAAACAGAAGATTCAGTAAAGACCTGACACAGGATTCAATTGATCTATCTACACTTTGCTGATTATTTTAGAAATAGTCTCATTGTAAGGCTGGCTGACAAGAAGGCATTCTTAAGGAAGGGAAATAGAGAGAAAAGGCAATGAAAATTTAAATACAAAAACATAAAAACAAGCTTGAGGTTTTTCGTGCAAATGGTCAATAATATATACAGCAGGAGGTCAGGAGAGAGGTACAGCAGTGAGTGTCTCCAGACATCTGTGAAACACAATGGAGGCTGTGTCATGGTTTGGGTCTGCATTTCATCCAAAAGTGTTGTGATATTATTTGGAAAGTATCTAATTGACAACATAACAATGATTCCAAGCACACTACCAGTGCAGTAAAAGCATACCTGGATAGAAAAATGCACAGTTGAGCACTCTTAGTCATGGATTGGCCTCCCCTGAGCCCAGACCTCAACATTATTGAGCATTAAAGTAGCAGTGTGGGATCATCTTGACAGAGAATGGAATGCAGGCAGCCAACATCGAAAGAAGAGCTTTGAATGTCCTTCAAGAAGCCTGGAGAACTATTCCTGAAGACCAAATATTGACTTCCAAGCTTATTAGAATTGTACTAACTCAGTTTTTACCTTTATGCTGTATTTCCATGTACTATGTAATATGGTTCCACCCATTTCCCAGTTTCTGAACTAAATATAAAGAAATTATGGGTGGATCAAGACTTTTGCGCAACACTTGTATTTTCAACAAATTAAATGCTGTATAAAATAATGATGCAAAAAATAAAGTTCCAGAGCTCTTTTTGAAGTTATTACTCAATTTTGTAACAAATTTCAAGTATTCCATTTCACTTTAAGACAAATAGGTGAACGAGTTCATGCAGCTCTGTAGGACTCGTCCTCTGTGAACCATGAATATCTATTTAAGTCAATCAATCTATTTAAGAGTTGCTGAGATTTCACTCTGCACTAAAGGGGTTCCATTCTGAACTCAAAAGTTGTTGCAGGTTAAGTGATCAGCTACAGCAGCATCTCAACTCCTGGAAGTACCTTGTAAAATGAAAGGCAATAAAGAAGGCCAATGAATCTCTGGACACAGGTGTAGTAAAAATGATTCTTTAATATGGAACAAAATCAGAGCTCAGCTCCAAGGCTCCATCCACCCAACACACTTTATAACACTGATGGGTGGAGGAGAACGAGAAAATCAACCAGTAAGATCACAGTCCGCTCGGCCAAAAAACAGGAGAGGCTAAAAAAACATGGAACGCAAAACCAAAGTGCTACTGGGCTTGACCTTGAGACGCCCTGGCTTCCTTCCCTCCTGACCCAGGATGTGACCACGTGCACACGCCTTTCTGCTGCCTCCCAGGGCTCTCCCACCTTCTCCTCTACTCCACCCTCAGGAGGTCAGAGGCTCCTCACAAACACAGACGACCCATTGACCTCTAAAAACTGGGTGAGGTCAGCGTGGAGGTGGATTAGAAGGAGCAAAGGGGCGTGTGAAGGTCGTTTACGCTGAGTGTGCTGCAAGCTGTGGGTGTGTAGTTCTCAGAGGGACATGAAGCAAGGCGTCTTGGTTATTATCATGGCTTGCCGTGGAAACGTCTGTGGTTCAGTCCTCCTGCTGTTTTACTCCGAGTATATGTGGAATCTAATCAGCTTGAAATTGTTGTTCACTACAGATTCAGATGGAATGTTTTGAAGTTTCTGAGAAAATGAGACGAGGGCAGGAGAGAGAGGACGTCTGCGGAGGCCGCCCAGTAAGAACCCATTACTATACTAACACAGGGACATCAACAGAAGTACTACACAGATATGTACAGAGCAACCAAGCAACACATTGGAATACTGAGTAATAAATCTGGTGTGGGAAAGGGGAGGTAATAATAGGTCCACTACGAATGCACATATCCCACTACTTTTTCGTGCAGTTGGTCCAATCTTTAAGGCTATTCTCCTGCTCTTGCTACAAACGGGCAGCAGTGAAGCCACCAAAACATAGATTTAAGTCTGTGCTTGACTTTGAATATGGCTGCTTTGTGATTCTGCATGCTGAGCTGACAGCTACCCATCTCCTCACACTTTGCATCAGGAGGGTAAAGAAAAAGAAGTATGATGGGGGTAAGAGATTTGGGGTGAGTTATAAGCATGCCCTCTTTTTTGTGCTAAATCATTCTCTGGTCCACAGAGCTCTGTAGAAAAACAAGGTGTTCTTCAGAAATGTGGAGGGTGATGAATGAGAGATGCTAATGGTCAAAAGATCACAGATAGATCGGGAAGCATGGATTACTGTGAAATTAGACTCCGGTGGTGTGCACATTACCAGCTGAATGGGAGCGCAAATGAACAATTGAGCAGCGAGAATGGAAATCTATACTTGGCGGAGGACTGAAACGAAGCGCGGTGGAAAAAAAACAACAAGAGTGGACATGAGGAGGAGACACACATTGGTGGAGGGGGTGAGGGTGGAAGAGACGGGGCAGCTGCCAGCTTCAGAAAACACAGTCATCCTGCACCTTAATGCACACTGCATCACATGACAAACTACATCAGAGAGAGGAGGGAGGAGGGAGGCACTGCACAGAGAGCACTAGCACTACCATGGACGGACACACACCTAACATACACGCACACACATACACACTACTGCACAGGGTCCCAGTCTGCGTTCCACCGCACTCTCCTGGCTGCCAGAACCTCGCTGTGTCTTTGTCAAGAAAAGAAATGAAACAACAAAATAACCGATTAACAAACAAACGGAAAGAAGAACACACACTTTGGATCCGACTGGCTAGAATAAAAAAATAAACCAGAAACGAAACTTAGAATATAAAAAGAGCCAGTGGCACTGGGTTTTACAGAAAGCATTTTTCTCAATAACTGGCTTTTGAACAGCTCTACGCTTTTTCTTTTAGTCTACCAAGTATATACTATTAACCTTACCAGGCAGCTAAAATCTATACAGTACTGTCATTTTTCATATATTTATAGATATTTATACACTTTACAAAGTTGGCAAAAATACATAAATAAATACATTAAATTAGATTGTACACATCACAACTGTGTGTTTTAAGTTAGAGCACTCTTTGTTGAAGAGTTGGGCCACGGCGAGTCGAGAAAAGGAGGTGAAGAAACAGGAGTGTTACCCTCGACATCCCTCAACGCAAAGAAGTCACCATCACACTTTGTCAGTAACATTTCGGAGTATGGCATTAGATCGGTTAAGTGTATTGCTTATTACCTACCTGATTAAAAATGTCCACATTATGGCAGGAGTTAGAGGCTGCTCTAACTGCATCAAGTCTATTTACAACCAGCGAGGAAAGTAAGAGACGCGCGCTCTGACGGATCTGGGTTTAGGGGAATTTTATTTTTAGTGTGTCTGTGGACTTTCTGACCCTGTGGGACTCCCTCTACAGGATGGTGTTACAAATGAAGGCAAGACTGTATCCACTGTCCTTCCTGCAGAAGGCTGCTGGGAGTATCTGCTGTACCATATCATGTCTGTTGGCAGAGACGGTCCTAAAAGTAATGTGAAACTGATAAGCTCCATCTCAGCACTGTAGACAGGCCCAGCCAGATACATAAGGCAATGACATATGAAAAATAGGGAAGTGGGTGTACTGACACCTGCAGTGAAAATAACTGGACTACAGCCCTGTGCAGTTATTTATGTATTTATTTGATAAAGCAGTGGGCTGAATATGTCTGTCAAGAAGGGACAGGGCACATTTTGGACATTTGGAAAAAAGTCTGTCCTATTTTTTAAATTGTTTTTTTTAATGATTAAACATAATTATTGCCATATGGTAAACCTTTATAGCCTATAGAGCTTATTTCTTGTGCTAATCCTGGGCTTTTCTTCCTCAAGACTGTGAGTTCTTTAAAAAAAAAAAGAAAGAAAGAAAGAAAAGGAAAAGCACAAGATGGGCCTATAATGTGGCAAGTTCATGTCAGTCACTTGTGCTTAACCATGAGTCTAACCCCCGAATAAGAGGCTGACTCACAAGCATGAAAATTGTCTTTACGGGGTCAGATGGATGGTTTATGTCCTTCTACTAGGAATACACTCTGTCCTCATACATGCCCATCCCCATGCATGGCCTCCAACAGAGAAAATAATGACTGCAAATTCAATGAAGAAGGCATCATCGGTGTCAGTACAGGGCCAATCCTGCCTAACACAATGGCATTACAGTAAATCCCCAAGCCTGTGAGCAGACAGGGTGAGATGCGATGCCAAGCAAACCAGGACAGAGTGGCTCCACGGGGAGGCGTGCAGCTCGCTTGAAAAGCAGGGCGCTGCTGGTTTTGGTGTTTGCAACACAAACGCAACAAAGCTTTATGGCATGAGAAACACAGGCTACGATTAGCGCCACATATCGCACAATTTCCTGGAGGTGTGGGGGAGGGTAAAGGGTATGTGGCAGTGTTGCTACGGCGGATCCGGGATGTGTTGGGTATCACTCCTTCCCTTTGTTTCTCTTGCCCTGACCGCACGACACCTCCAACAAAAATACAGCAGACATCAAAAGCCCTTGTTCAAGAAGGGCAGGTATAATCAGCTTCAGTATCGTCAACATCACCACTGTTATTCATGAATATCGTTGTTTTCATCATCATTTCGAGTGACAAATGAAAACTCAGCGTACAACAAATGTTAATTTTTCACCAACAATATTTACATGAAGTTTTTCAAAAACAGAAAGCTTTTTCTTCTCACGGTTTCGGAAAGAAATAAACCCCAACACAAGAACACCAAGCACACACATACATACACACTGACCAACAGTCAAATGTGAACAGAAAGAAATAAAAGATATTATTACTCATTATTGTTTTTCATATCCATTTGTTACTATTCGAATAATGCTTACTTAAACCCTGATTGGGAGAAGTCACATTGGTTCTCACCAGATGCTTAAAACAATCGAAAGGGCGAGTTAGGGGAGGCGAGGTCTGTCTGTGCAGGGCGACGCACACAGAAAATGACTGGACAAATGACAAAGGTGACCCGGAGGGGTTCGGGGCTTACTCAGCTGTCAGAACATGAGTCAGAAAAATAAAACGTCAACTGCAGATCCCCTAGAATGAGATTATGACGACGACTGCCTGATTTTAATCCGTGCATACACATTTAAAGTCCTCTAAGACGTAAAATAACTGTACCCTTAATCTAATATCGTAAAAACTACTGCAAAGCAGGCACCTTTCCAATAGAGTGACTCACTGATGCTCATCTGAAGAAAGCCATATCCATCAAGGAAAACTGGTGCTTAAGAATAAGAAATGGTGCAGGAGAGTATGACAAGGACAAACAATATCATCAGGCTCAGAAGAATATCTTACTAATCCTTTGGCAAACAGATGTGACCCTTTCAGCCAATAAAGCTTTAAGTTATTTAGAAAGTAAACAGAGGAGGGAAGGCTGCTGGTGACAATGATAAATTTGGGGATGCACAACCAAGAATAAACATCTCAAAGATAGGAGTTCAGGAATGACTCATATGCTTCACAACGCCAAGCTGATAACAGGACTCGTGACAGTGTTCTAGTTTCCGCATCAGCAAGTGCGAGAGGGTCCGAGAGAGTCATTAAATGGGGGACGTGAGGCTAAATGTGGCCGTCCACAGGCCTGCCAAAGTTTGTTGTGAGCGAATGGATGTGACTGAGCCGTTTAGCAACCTCTGGACCTGAATGAGTCTATGATTGGTACAAAAATGCTTTTGGTTGCTAAAGCTAACTTTCCCCTTTATAACTACTGCACTGGGGGTCTTTTTTAAAAACTCACCCATTTGGAGTTTATTAAGGCTTAAGATGATGGGCATGGCTATTGTGGTTAACAGGTGTCCCTGCAGCTGGGAGCTCATCTCAACTCTGCTAATTTGAGTCACTGAACTCCACCTCAGGAGCATTTCTGTGGAATTATCAGAGAAATAATATGGCTTGTTGTTCAAGGTGTTTCGGTTTCAGTTTTGGTCAGTGAGTGTATGCATCCTGCTAACCAGGCTTGATAGCCTTAGCTCAGATCTTTGCATTTCATGCTGTCTTCCACGTACGATCACTTCTGTCTACAAAAACCAACATGGCCCAAAATGCTAATGTTTCTGTAGCAAAATGTGGACTTCACAACAATTAGGTGAGGACACAGTAGATAGATATATAAAGTCTAGGATGGGCACAGGCACCAAACTAAAGGGGAACCACGAAGAGATGGAAACCAGTCATCCATGATGTCCTCAGCTGTTCATGTCTATGTTTGCGAGCGAGTATAATCCTGACTCTACAGCCAAATTTCAAATCTGCAGTAGTCAGCATTATGAGGATCCCTAATGAGGATCCCGGTCTGTTCTCTAAAACCTAAAAGATATGATGCAAAGTCTTGAGCCACCAGTCATTTCTTTATATTGTGTTCGAAAAATCTATCTAGAGATTCAATCTACTGAAACATGCAAACATACAGAAATATAGTATATAAGGCAAAAACAGGTATTACAGTTATGACCACCTTTATTCTTCAACACAGTCTGGACCCTACTAAGCAAGCTTTCCTATAATTTCTTTAAGTACTCTTCAGGAATAGTTCTCCAGGCTTCTTGAAGGTCATTCAAAGCTCTTCTTTGGATGTTGGCTGCCTTTTGTTTGAATCTCTGTCAAGACGATCCCACCCTGCTTCAAAAACGTTGAGCTCCATAACCAATAATGACCCATTGTGTGTTTTTGTATCCGGCTTTGCTATTATTGCATTGACAGTGTGTTTGGGATCATTGTCATGGTGAAAAACGAAGCCGTTGCCAATCAGATCTTTTCCAGATGGTGGATCAAAATCTTATGGTATTTTTCTGCGTTCATGATACCATCAGTATTGAAAAGATCCCCAACACCACTGGCTGGAATGCAGCCCCAAACCGTGACAGAGCCTCCACTGTGTTTTACAGAATATTTGTAGAGACTCACTCCTGTACCTCTCTCCTGACCACTTCTGATGATAACCTTTCAAATTTGAATTCAGCAATCCATAAGACCTGTTGCCACTGATTTTCAGTCCAGTTCTTTTGTTATTTGTCATTCTTCAGCCGTTTTTTCAGTTTTCCTTCCTTCAGATTGGTTTCCTCGTCAGACTATTTCTGATGAGGCTTCAGTGAGCAGTAGATGGAGATACAGATCCTGCTGCAGATAGTTTTTTAGCCCTGCCACTTCTTCTTGTGGCACCTTGACACTTTGTAAGAACACACAGCACACCATTCTGAGATACTAAGTTTATGTCTTATAGCTCTTTGGGAATCACCTTGTTGATACAAGAATGCTATTTTATTCCTGTCAAACTGTGTCCTCTTTCCCACTTTTAAATTCAACTAAAGAAATTGTAAATTGATGTGTTTTTGCAAGTAACAAACTGCCTAAAGATGCAATTAAAAATTGATTCTTTGCTAAGTTGTCTGTGTAGACACAACACTGATTCATCCTTTGAGTTAGGTGCCTTGTTATGTTTGAATGACTCATAGGTCAGTGATGAGTGAATTAACAAATAAACAAACAAAAAAAACATTCCTTTCAAAAGGGTTACAAACTGGACTGAAAATGGTTGAAAATGTAGTCAATGTCAAGAGAAAATCATAGTAAGACCTTCAGAAAGCCGGGAGAACTATTACTCAAGACCACTTTACGAAAACCTGCAAGCCGACAGTAAGCAAAATATAAAGAAATGAGGGGCGGCTCAAGATTTTTCCCGTGTACTCTACCTTGACAATAAAGGCTGGCATCAGCATGCTAGCATAATGATGTGATACAGGCATGGCAAAATTTTAATTTACTGCTTACTCTTAAGTGAGCCACTGAATATCTGTTAAATGGGAGTTTAGTAATGAGTAATGAGCAGTTTAGTTATCATGCCAGAATTTACCAATTAATATTAAATAAGCTTAATCACAGCTAGTGTTCGGTTTTGTAGGTATTCGGGCATAAACCAAAGCACTAAAAAGGTTTTGACTGAATCATAATACCAGAGGAAAAAGAGAAGAACCTAAAAAGGTTCCAGTTCATCCTGAGGGCAACATGAACGTCTGCACAAAAATCCAAGAACGTCCTTCCGACAGTTAACGAGACTTTAACTAAAACGGAGAGAAAGAAAAACATCAGAGGGAAAGAAAAATTTACAAACTACAAAAATCACCTCGAAGAGCCTTTATTCTCTGGGAAACTTGGAGTCAGTGATGGTTGTGTCAGTCATCTTGAATTGAAGCTTTGTAATCAAACACTAATTATCTACACCTGCACCTACCCGCCAGCTCCGCCAGGGAATGAAGAGATGATGAAAGACGGAGCCGGGCCTGAACACAAGGAGAGCGAGAACAGAGAGAGAAGTTGGTCCAAAAAAAAAGAAAGAAAAGAATCTCGACTGGGAGCATCTGCACCGCTGCCATGCTGCATTCATGAGCTTAGGATTGTTGAAGGTCATTGCCGACGGTGCTGGTGCCAACAAAAGGCAATAAGTTTAGAGATGTGAGACAGGTGGCAATATAATAAAACTAGGATTTGGAAATTGCTTTCTCCTTTATACTGTTTGGCTCTGAGCGCAGCATCCATTTTAATAGTGCTGCTGTTTGACTGCTGGCAAAGACAACATAATATTCAGGACTCCTGGTTATTTTAATGGAGTGAGCAACTTCCCGGATAGTTGGGATACTGCTGTGCACACCCAATATTACAGTCACACCTGGATTTTGTTTTCCTTGTCACATGTAGAAGTAATGGTTAACTTTATGGACTTTTTTTTTCTGACTACCAGCATATGTACTCTGTTTTAACCGAAACAAATGAAGATAACTGATGTCTAATTCTTTGCATATTTAACATTTGCAAGTATCAAGCTCTTGGTTTAAACAGAATGCTCTGCTTGGGAGCTGAGACCCTCTTCAGCAGCTAAACAAATACGCTTAACGGTGTTTTATCAGCTCGGTACGTTGTGACTTGTTCCAACTTTATGAGAATGGCTTGTAAACATGATTTTGAACTGATGACAGGCTCTTGAAGCTGTTTTTAATGTTTTTCCTCTTACTAACTTAAAACCTCACTCAAATTAACTCACTGTGAGACATAACACATTGTGAGTTTCTCATTTGGGAATTGCTTTAAAAAACAAGTATAACTGTTTATGCATAACTCATCTAACACATCAAAATGAAAGATTTTGTACCGAAACATTTCTTTCTTTTAACAGCTTTGCGATATGATGAAAGCTCACTTTGTTACCACTTAAAAGCAAAAGCAGAGATTTAAATGGGGAAAATTGTTGTTTTGCGGTTCTTTTAATTTTCGCTGATGTACCAGTGTGGTCTGTGGGAGTACAAACAAACGAGAAAGTAAAGCTAAAATGATTAAACTGCATGTTGAGCTTTTCACGTCTCCGGTTAGCTCGCTAACATGTGCTCAAAGAAAGTATTAAAGTGTCTCTGGCTAATTATCTGCTGGCCCACCAATTGAGGAAAAGAGAAAATGTCACACGCTGAATTTCCATGTAAGAAATAATCTGTATTCAAAAGCTGTAAGTTTTAAAAGCTTGACCCTGTATCCTTTCAGCTTCCAGTCCTACCTGTCAGGATCAGAGGCATTACACGGTGCCTCATGTTTCTATAAATAAAGCCGTATCCCCAAGTTTACAGGGTCACTGATGACTAAGCTTTGTAAGCCCCTGTAGCATAGCAATTTATCACTTTTCGAGCAACGAGGAATCTTGGCAAAAGGAAATAGCAGAGGTACTGTGTTGACTCATCGCCTGCACGTGTGGTTTTTACAGCTTTAGCAGCGATCACCCACTGATTTCCATTTTTTCGCCGACAAGCTCTATCCCTGTCCATCACAAACATGGTAACTAATGAGAGTCTGCCACGTTTTCTTTTATTCTTAGCAAGTGATACCTCTGCAAATCGTGAGTCCCCCAGGTCCAAGGAGGCAGATATTTCTCCTTTTTGACCACCTAATGGGAGTGTAATGTGCTGTGACACTGCAGGCAGTGGCTGTCAAAACAGTGGGCCCTGTTCCACGGCTGGCCAATTGTTCTGAAGGTTGCTGGACTGGATCAGTGCATCGCGGCAGCCAGGCTCACACAAACCACACTACCCAGAACACACTGAGCACACCGTGCGCTGCCCAAGACCAGCTTAGAGAGCTACTGGACAAGGAGTAACGCACGCTTACACAACTGCAAATTCATACTGTCTGTCAAGTGTTAAACTGGTTGGCATAACTGAAAATAAACACCGAAATGCAAGATAGTGTCAAATTGTTGCATGATGCGAGGAAATAAAATCCACTGCAGGGCCCACAGCTTTTTTGATGAGGCCGAGTTAGTTCAAAACTACTCACGCTGCATTACGAAAATGGTTCCGTTTCGGCGAAGAAACAAACTGATTATATTTACTTGCTAAGTCTGTTTAACTTGCGAGTTTCCTGAAATGAGGATTTTCATTTAGAAAATTAAGCCGCTGGAAGAAAAGAAAGGAACAGGTGACATGATTCGCTTGTCAAGACTTCATGAATGCAAAAAAAACCCACACAGGCAGGCTGTAGTAGAGAGCACACTAAGAAAGCAGATTTCTTTTTAAGTAGCTCTTAATAGTTGACAGCTTTTCCAGTTGCTGCTGCTTTATGACAGTTTTATTTACGTTCCAGAAATATCGAGCTGTGTTGAATGTGCCGGGCAAAGAGGGCAACGGTACACTCAATGGTACTCTCTAGCACTCAGTGAAGAGATAATGTCTAATCTGCTTCTACGGTATCTCGCGGTGGCAGATCAGGCCATTGTCTAATATCACACCTATTGTCTGCGATACACGCTTGCTCATTTTTCCTTTGAAGTGCAACAAAAACCCAAAGAATGTTTTATTGTTTTATTATTTTTCTTCCAGCATGAAAACTGGAAAAATGCACATCGAAATTACTGTTTTAGATGCCTAACAATTGTTCAGCATTTTGAGGCGAGGAATACAGGACAGACTGTTGGTTAGAGCTCTGATCACGCTCTTGTTGTTGATCGACGCTTTGTGAAATAGCACTGCTGTGCTGGCCGGCCTCCACGTGACAAGAAGACAAGCCTGATATCTCCATCCCGGCCTGACATTTCAGACACCACCAGTCTGCCACCAGGAGTGTGGTAGCTGACACACACACACACACACACACACACACACGCACGTGTGCATGCACGTACATCGAGAAAAAAGAATAAAAAGAGGAGGATGAGAGCCCTGCATCCTCTATGACCTACATCTCCAAGCCCTGAAATCACAGAGAAGACGTCACCTCTCCCCAACTTCTGCTCGCCCTTTCAGACACTCCTCCCTTAATTTTTCACCATCACTATAATCATCGTCATCATTATTATTGTTATTACATTTCCAAAAAGTGCAGATAGAACTTCCCCGTGCCCTCGTTCAGAAGGCAGGGCAGTAGAAGATGGGGAAACAATGGCAGTAAGAAGAGCAAGAAGAGCGCAACATGAGAAAGAGAAAAGAGAAGATTTCTACAGAACGGCTCCTGTGAAAACAAACGCACACCAACAGGCACACATCACCGCAGCACAGCGCACAGTCAAAACGGACGGAGATCGTCCCCCCCGTCAGCGCAAAACATGAGCACGGGGCAGCACAAAGAATTCATAGCATCATTAAACAGACGGAAGTGTGCACACGCAAACCCACGTGCACGTGCGTAAACTGCACCAACGTGGCCTCTTGCCTCTGCTCTCATCTTAACGTTGGAAGAAGATTTTAAACTCGTTTCCTCAGTTGGTGATGCTGTGAAAAATGACATCATAGTATCTTGAGGGGGAGGAAGGATCTGTTTGCTTGTTTGTTTTTTCATCTTCTTTTTTCTCTCTCTCCGTGTCGGGGCTTTTTTGTCCGGAAAAAATCAGGAGCGCTCCGTTTCACAAGTTCATCGTGTCCCTGCTTTCCCAGCTTCGGAAAGTTCAGTTTATTTTTTAAATTTTTAATCTCTATTTTTGTCGGAGCTACAGCACAGCACCCACAGCACACAGACGACGAGGAGGAAGAGGGGGAGGGACGTCCAGAAAGGGGGAGTGGGGGAGGAATTCGCTAATATTGTGCCAGAGGAAGAGAAATTGGGAACAATAAAGGGGGAAAAGAAGAGAGAAAAAAGGGACATAGGGAAGAAAAAAGAGGAGAGAAGAGACAGCGGTATCAACAATTCCATCTTGAGCTCAGCTGGTTTCATTACACACCATATATTGATTGCTTTCAACAACTTCAGCTGAACATTAAACCACTTTTGAGTAAAAAGGAGGAAGGACTGAAAAGGAGGGGGAATATAGTACTCTTGAGACAGATGACAAGGACGAGGCGGCAAATGAAGAGACGGAAGAGATGGGAAACAGCAGGCGACCTATGAGTAATATACTGTATACTAGTCGTGTGTATAGGGGAGTTCTGCCAATCTATACACCTAATATATTCATATGTATATGTACATACAGTACATACTGTATAGTATTGTATACCTGGAATATTCATACAACAGGATTATATGAGATTAGATCATTACTGACGATTCTCTGTGATCCCACGGGACTGGCACCTTGTATGGGTCAGGGGCTGCAGTGCAGTTCAAAACTAAGGGATCGGCAAAGGAATTGATTATCAGACCTCCACAGGCAAAGTGCATAAGGACGGACAGACGGACATACAGACAGTCAGAAACAGGGGAACCATTGGCAAAGGGGTGAGACACGGAAACTGAGATGGGGCTGTATGAGAGGAGGGAACACAAGAGACGGGTCGGGGAGAAAAAATTTGAGATCCTTGAAAGAAAAGAGAAAAGGACTTTAAAGGTTTAAGAGAGCAGATGGCTAATTGTACCCGTGTTTCGCAGCCTGGCAGCAAGTCAGTCTTGTGCATAAGGACAGGAGTGGGAGGAGGGGAGAGATAGAGAGGAGAGAGAGAGAAGGAGGAGGGAGGGATAGGAGACAGGAAGGGGCCATGAAGGAAGCTGGGTAGTGCGATCAGGCCTTGAGAGCGTGCCACTGGGCGACATTAGTGCGCGGCCGAGCGAGCATGTCTTTCCAGTGCTTCACTTCCGCTGGTCCACTCTTCCACGATAGGTAGATCTGAGAGAGGGGAAGAAAAGAGGCAGAGGCTTGATGAGGGAATAAATCTTAATGGCTTTTTGTCATTCTCACATGCATTTTGGGTTCAAGTTTCTCACGGCTTCACTCGGTCATGACAGCACCTTTACAAAGAGAGCCGTTCTGTGCAGGCAACATCTGACATGCACCACATGCGAGGAGAGCCTGGAAAGCTGCAATGAGTTGGAAACTAATGAAATGAAGAAAGAACAGTGTCTCAGCTTTCACACAGGCTGCATAACTGATGAAGGTAAAATGCATTTTGCTGTTGCCTAAATTAGCAAATTTTCCTTTTTTTGCCTGGAACCTGTTACTTTCTCAGCTCCGCTATGAAATTAGTCTGGCACATAAATCCACATCAAAATGGCACGTAGTTTTCAGTCTGTGTGCTAAACTAAGCTAAACCATCTGGTGGCTATATTTTCAAAGGACAGACATGAGAGTGGTAACAGTCTTCTCATCTGTTTACCCAGAGAGTGAATTATTACCTAAAAAGCCCAGCTCTTCCGTTAAGAGGAAAACGGCCAGCAGGGTGACACGATCCTCACCAGATAATCAAAGTCTGAAGCTCATTATGCTCCTGGATGATTTCTCCTTATTGATTGTTTTGCTCGCTGCTGGTGAATAATGTATGAGTGTATAATTCATTAATTAATTATTGTATTATCTTCCTTGGTGTGCTCTCTGTCATTGCCGTGGTCACAGGGTAAACTGCAATGACAAGCTGACCTACCTCGGTAGCGACTGCTTGTTCCCTGAAAGTACTTTTAATCAGTTGCAGTTTCAGACTTTGTAACAAGGAGGCTTGCACGCCCTGAACAGACGGCACCTGTGAAACCTTACCTTGCCAATAACATCGTTGCGGCTGAGTCTGTCCTTATCCATGACGGTGATGATGATGGTAGTCTCCCTCAGCACATGGGCGGGCACGTCAAAGGGGAAGGACTCATTGAAGATGGGGTTGAGACAGCGCTTCATCACCACCGTCTTCTTCTTCTCCACACGCTTGTCCTTGTGCATCAGCCACACCTTCACATAGGGATCTGCAGCGTGGAAGCAGAGTGCGGTGGTTTACATGAGCGAGACGATGAAGATGCACATGGATGGTGATTTTTTTTTCTTATTCTTTTTTTTTTAGGGTCAGGTTTGCAATTACCCTCCTAATTGTTAAAAGTCAGAAAAGGCAGCAGGGAAGCAGATACCTCGTTTGAGCTCAAGGTCAACTTATCCCCTGAGCGAGGAAACATACAAATGAGGAAGTATTTATGGAAATAGGGCCTGGGATCTGTACTACTAGTTCTGGAGCATTGTGAGATTCTGTCGTACCACCAGCCACCAGTCCTACTACTGCGGGAAGCTGTAATTGTACAAGAAATATGCCACAGAGAGCATTTCACAGCGAGACAGGACGCTTTAAAAACTAGCAGCAACCAGACTGAGCTGACACAGATTTGGCTAGGAGGTTGAAGATCCTCATAGATATACTGAAAGAGAGGACAGGAAAGAGGGAGGTCAACGGAGAGACGCTTGAAGTAATGTCACCTTGCTGCTGAAGCTATCGACGGTGGCCAGCAACCGTCCTGTTAGCAGACGAGTCAGTGAGTGTTTGAACACAGAGACAGCCTTGTGTGAAGCACAGAGCTTCCAAAGTCAGGAAGGACTTCCAGCTGCTGAGAAATGCTTAGAGAAAGAGAGCCTAAACAAACAAAGGGGAGTGTATACCTGAGGTGCCCCCGATATCCATGGCTTTGAGATTGCGTGCTTTGATGATGTTCACAGTGATGGTGTTGGCGGTGGGATTATAGCAGAGAGACACCAGCAGGTCTCCTCGTCTCCCCTGAGGAACACACACACACACACACACACACACACACACACACACACACACACACACGCAAACAAACACAGCGGAGTATGAATCACCCAGCCTAATATCAGATTTCATCAGGGAATATCAAACTCCAGGCTACTCACTAGCTTGTTGTGTAATCTTATATCACTGCCCTTTCTGCTCTAACCTCCTTGTGCCAAACAGACCATCCAGCACCCAGGCAGGCATGGGCGAGCACGTTGCTCACCCCCCAAAAATAAAAATATGTCAATCCAGCTCACATGCTGAAAACTGTCAACAAATTTGTCACACGTGTTTTAATAGAACCGCACGTCGCGGCTCGACCCCGCGGTCACCCCTCCCCTTCTTACACTGCCATCACTGCAGGGCTTCAGCTCCTTCCAGAAGGTCTTTAACTGGCCCAGTTCCACCTTATTAAGGGGGACTGACACCTCTCCAATGGGGTCATTCCTGCTGAAACGGTCATAGTCCAACACCTGAAGGTAGAGAGTGCGCTCTCTCACCTTCTCATAAGGGAAGCCTAAAACAGAGACAGAAACAGAAAACACTGAAGGGTGAGGGCTAAACCACAGAGAGGGAAGAAGGCCAGGGTAATCTGCAGCAGTGCAAAGAGGGATGGTTTTGGCTGAGAAGTAATATTAGGCTCCAGTAAAAAAACAAAAACAGCCAACTCATTCATTTTTCCAAGAGCACAGGCCATTGTTCTGATTTTGGAAAAGGTTCTGAACATTATTTTTGGCTGTTTTACCATTTCACAAGCAATTCAAATCATACAGGAATGAGACACTTCACTGCCATCTGCGCGACTGCTACGAAACCTCTGCAGTGTTCAAGAGCATTCGTTATTATTCGAATCAGAATGATTTCCGCAGTTTCTTAAGCTGGAGCTTTTATCAATGCAAAAAATGTTGTTGCAGTTTCACACGTTATGTGTTTTCACACATCTCCCACAATGCTCTTTTTGTGTTGAGAGACAGCTCTTTGTCACAGCTCGGTAATCGCACTGCACAATCTGAATCCTTTGCCGTGACTATTTAAAAAAGACACATATTCTTGAAGCAATAGTTTTACATTTTAAAATTGAGCTTTTGAATTTATCTCTTCGTGCCTGTTTTCGTTCTTTATGCAAAGCGAAGCAGCTCCTGGCTGCGTAAGTATTAAGTGGTCTCAATCTTCTAGCATTATTCTCAGCAAGAAAGCAAATGACCAAATCTCCCTAAATGTTCAGTTATTGATTTAAATTGGTTTACAGCTATCCAAAGCCCTGATTATAGAATTCATCCCCCTCAAATGTCATGGTCCCAGGTTGTTGTGATGTTTTTGAGCATTGGTTTGTTGCACTGATTAGGTTTAATTTCTGTTTGGATTTTATCTTTTCCTCCCAGAGTTTATAGCAACCTCAATGTTTCGCCGTCTTGCCTTGCAAATCTTTCTATGTTTTAGTGCCTTTGTCCCCCTTTTTCCTTCTCATTTAGCTTTTTGCATCTTTTGAATATTTCCTGTTTTAATTTGAAAGCTAGTTATACTTTACCATCTTTTCCAGCTGTGGTCAGTCCCCAGTCGTGTCCTATTGAGGAGTCACTCCCTAGTGTGTATACAGACTTGTACTTCATGTTCCAACTTGTTTGCTCTGGTTTTCTGCTTTGTTTTATCCATTTTTTGAGGGTGTTATTCTCAAGGGGACAGATTAAATGAACAAGAACCTAAGAACTAGAAATATAAATGACTAGACTAGGAAGAGCAATGAAAACTGAACCATAAATAAAACTAAATCAAAGAATATTAATTAAACCAAAAACACATAAACACTGGGTCACAGAGCCAGGACCATGACGGTTATATTTGATTAGCTTTTGTTTGTTATCGACTCAGCTTCTTACAAATGAGCAACATGATTTTACATAAACACGCAATTAAAAGTGTTAATACTTTTGGTTATTTTACATGACAGATTTACAGTTTTTTCTGTTCTTTCAGGCTATCAAACTGAAAGCAATGATGTCCCAATCAAACCACAGATGGCAGCATATTTGGAAAAAAGTTTGGATAACACGAGAAAACGTGATGGAAAATATTTAGTGAGAACAATCCAGTATGTAAACACAGACCCTCAAACAGGAAGGTTTCGTTCCAGTGGGGGTTGAGGTTCTTCCTCTTGACCTTGGTCTCCAGCTTGTGCTTTTTGTCAGGCAGTAGGTAGATTTTAACAAAGGGGTCGGAGGTGCCAGAGAAGTCCTTGGCCGGGAGGTCCTGGCCCCTGAGAACTTTGACAGTGAGGGTCGTGTTCTGGAAACTGTAGCCTATGCTGAACTGGATCCGACCCAGCTTTTCACTGATGGGCCCTTCATCATCCTCCGAACCTGGGGACAGCTGCAGAGCAACAAAAGCAGACAAATAATTATAATGCTCAGATATTCAGCAGCAGCAGCAGCAGCCACTCACATGAAACTCTCAATCCAAGGGCACAGATCTGGTGTCACACACACACAGACCTTGACAGAGAGAAGCTGTGAGGGGAGGAGATTTTAGGGCTGCGTTTCTATCACGGTGTGCTAAAGCAGCTGCTCAAAGGCAGGGATTGTTCTGACATTAAGAAGACTGAGAGAGCTTAATTTCCTTACTAATGTTCTTAAGAGGCAGGAGGTGCTCAGATTGGAGATAGGGGAGCTTTAGACCACCCATTCTCTCTCACAGCCACTCTGACTGCTTTATCATTGCTGTGCACTAAAAGGCCACTATCTGATGGAAGCAACGGCTGGAGAGAGGGGAGCAGAGAGCGGGAGACAAACAGAAAGAGGAGGAGAGAGGGAGCATTGTGTGAGAGGCTTGGAGAGAACAGGCAGGAAAGCAAAGCTCAAGGTTGGCATTCTGCACTTGCAGCTGTCTTTACGATCATTTCTTTTCTCCCTGCAGCTCCACCTTCTGCCTCTGTCCTTTATTTTTTCCTCTCCCGTTCCCACTCGCTTTCTAACAATAACATAAATTGGAACAAAGAATTCTGAGAACTTTGAGTAGCGATAAACAACCACCAGTTTATTAAAACCACTATGTGCAGCCGTCACCTCTAACAAAAAGAAAAGCTGTGTTATGCAGGCAAAGTCTCACTGAGCATTATTTGAAGCTGTTGATTTTGCTCCTCGAGGCCAGGGCTACAATTTCAAAGTGACAAAGACTCGCTCAGCAATATGTCAATATGGCATTATGGACTATCAAGCAGAGAAAGTGTGAAATACTCCAAGTCTAATTTATCAAACAGCGTGAGTCACCTTGCATGCCTGTTTCGTTTGATTGTCACTGTAGGAACTGCCTGTATGTTGTTCTATTACAGCTCCCTTACTACCATGTCCAGCTTTAGATTAATCTGTGTATGTATTTACCATAGCACTGCAACACGTGCCCTACCTGGTGACTGAGAATTACCTTGTGGGTATGCGGCCAAAAGTACTTGGACACCCTAATATTAAAGAATTTTGATTTTTCATTTCAAAACAACAGACACCAGGAAGACTCCTTTAATGTTCAAGGACATCTTTATTAACGATGTCAGACACTCACTTGGACCGATAAGGTAGAACTCATATCAGCTTTCTGATTCATCATCAAAACTCTTGCAGGTGACAGCTCTAATGAGGCTCTTCAATACAAAACAAGAATTGGCATGCCAAGATCAGGTTGCTCATAATGTGGCTGAACCAAACTTGTAACATAACTGCTCTCTTTACTTTGGATAAGTGGATGAAGATGGATGGATTTGGTTTCAGAGCATGTTTTTACTCCTTACGTTGCATAATATCAGTAAGAATATAATATAACCATCTCAGCAACACAATTCTGACTGCGAGCGCAGCAGCCTCATCCATATGCTGTTCATATCTTCGGTTTGCATCAGACAGCCAATCAGAAAAAGCTTAAAGGGAGGTTGGCCTTAAAGGGGGATGAGCTGAAACCGCTTCTTTTAGGCATTAGATGATATGAGGATCTGTGCTAAGTCTAATATAAGATAAATATGGATTGAATGGATTGGACAGTGAACTGATCAAAGATATTTTACAGAATAAAATTCTGAAACTAGAACAGGGGATAATGCATCCCTTTCTCAAATGGTGCTTGCAGATTACGACTTTTATAGAAAGCCTGTAACATGCACTGAAAACTGTCTACTACCAATCCTTAAAACAAAGCAAAAACCAAAGGATCCACCTTTAAAATTCCATCCAATCTAGGTCTTTACTTAAAAGCCCCAAACTAACAACGAAAAACATACTTATTAGTGTATGGACGCTGATATAGCTTACTTTTACACCAGTATTGTTTTTCTGACACTGTTAAATGGGCTACTTTTTTGCACTGCCCAACATAGTTTTTCTATAGTATGATTTTCAGGCACTCAGTCCCATATAAATTGAGCTTGTACAATAATTATTAATAATAATAATATTGCCAGCTGTTTCAGCTTCTATGGGAGTTCTTTACATCTTTAGTAGAAACCAGCTAACTTGCCCTATGGTGGAAAAAATAATCTACTTCCTTTCACTGAAAATTAGCAGCCTAAACAGTAAAAGTCAGGTTAGACCAATCATATCATAGACAGCAGGATGGATTTGAAGTGGGACATTGTCTTACCATCACCATGTCTCCAGTGAGAGAGTTGGCCAGGTCAGTTACAGAGGAGTGGCCATCAGCATCAGGAGGTTGGCCCTTGGGGCTGTTGGCTGGCTTGTTGCCTCTGCAAAGAGAAGCTCAGGTTGAAAGCAAGAAAAGACAGCGAGGACATGTGAAGCTAATTCATCTACAGAAAGAGAGAATGTCTGAGCACCCAGGGAGTCCAACCTCCACCTGTTTAACGCTTGAAACCTGCCTATCTGGAACAACCGATGGTGGTCCAAGTTAACTTTGGATAGATGTCACTTCAAGCTGCTTTTTCTGTAGCTTTCATGAGCAAAGCCAAGTAAAATGTGCCAAAGATTCCACAGATTAATGGCGGGCGCTAGAACTGAGGACAGTTGATGCGGCAAGTGGTGTTTGAGGAAAACTGGAGTCTGAGATGACTATATATAGAGAGCTCCACCCTGGCAAACATCCACATCTTTACAAGAAAGTTACCTCCACCAAAAAAACCCCCAAAACAAAGACATTTTCAGACAAAACATAAAACAGAATCACTAAATTTATTGACACAACCCAATTAATCATCCTGGTAGAAATTATGCTCAGTCTTTTGACAACTAACAAATGACAACTTTAACAGGACACACATGTATAATGACATATATAGCAACATGACGTTACTTTAAAAACAGTAGACAGACATATATAGCAACATGAAGACGACCAGATGTTTAACAGGACAGACATTAGTCGGCTTTGTAAAGTATTTTGCGTGTTTAAATTTCTCTCAGTTGCACCAACATCACAAGTTTTATAAAAACAAAGGTGAGTGCAGAAATCTGCCATGGAACAGCTGGTTCTTAGGTACAGATGTTAATAGATGTGAAGTTTAGTTCCTTCTCGTGAGTATTGTTTTTAAAAAAAAAAACATGTGGGATAAACATTCTGGGAGAAAAATCACTATGTTCATACATCGAGAAAACAAGAATCACAAAGTGGACAAAAAAAAGGAAATTAGCACAAGAAGACAAAAAAATTAAAGAGAATAAATATTTTAAGATTAAAGGAAGTGTGAACAGATATCACAAGAAAAGAGAGTCAGATGCAAAAGTCCTGCATAACATGACGCATTGGACAAACAGCACTCGATAAATGACTAGTCAAGGCACATGGAGAGGCTGAACACTGAAACACCAACAAACAGTGAATAGAGAAGGAGAACAAGAACAGAAACACTGAGAAAGAGAAATGCAATGAGCAGACACAGAGAGGACACACACACTAACACTGGATGGAAATCATAAGGACTGCAGATAAGACAGAAGGTTCAAAAGGGAACGTGAGAAATAGAAAAAGCAAGCTGAAAATTATTTATCTGTATTAGAAGAGATAGCAAGTATTAATAGTATGAACAGTAAGAGAAAAAAATAACAAACACCAGCACATTAAAGAGAAATAGAGAGCTGCAAGAAAAGATAGGGAATGAAGGAAGGAAAGCCTGGAAACACAAGAGAGGCTTAGTTTGGTCAGTCTGATAAGTATCAAAGAATAAGAGACAAAAAAAGAAGGCTATGCACACGTAATATCTTTAACAGGAGACAAAGGGGCAAACATGCTAAAAAAGAGGAGAGAGAACACAGAGAGTAAAAGAAAAAGACAATAAATACAATTGATCTTCAGGAAAAAGAGAGCAAGAAGCAATATTCTCTGCATGGAGAGCTCAAAATAATCGATAGAAGAACCAAAAAATATAGAGAGAGGGGAAATAAGGAGTCGATATACCACACGAAATGATAATACCACCAAAAACACAAAAAGGAACAAGTAGTAGGAACATAGGAAAAGCACATTTAGAGTGTTACAAAAGAGGGTGTTGATAGAAATTAAGTTGAGAACTACAAATGATAAAAGTTGATTTTAAGACTAACCTGAATTTTCAACCATTTAGCAACACTCTAAAAGTGTGGACCAGGGACACAGGGGCCAAAGCACAAACTGGCATTGGCTACATGTGCATATATGTTATATGCAAGTAGTTGTCACTCGGAGAGTGAAGGCAATGCCTTGAACAGGCAGTAGACAAGGAGCCCATAGAAAGTCTGTCTGTCCGGCCAGCATTCTCTGTCGAGCTTTTCACCAAGTTTGTTTCGAGGGATGTTTTTTGGTTTGTTTGTTTTTCTGGACCCACTAAGCTTCGAATTTGGATGACAATTGATGTTGAATGCAATAATGTGTACATTTTTGCAGAACACACGGACAAAACTAGAGGAAAATATACTGACAAATAGACAGACAGAAAAGGCGAGCAAACAAGACAAGCAAACAATCACTTCAACCAGCAAAGGAACCGGAGTGAGACGGGGGGAAGGAGGGATGTTAACCATTTCAGGAGGGGAAGGGGATGCTTATGAATTGCTGTTAGTTGTATTAGTCGCCAAGGGAGGTATTTGCATTTCCATATTGCCTGATTATTATTGCTTTTATTGTTATTATTCTGCACTGGCTCTAAACTGCAGGCAATGAGTTTGAGAGAAGCAAAAAGCTGCGCAAAACACTACACCTAAAACATGAGCATGTACTCAAGAAGTCTAAAGCAAAGGGAGACTCTTAGGGCTTGAAGTAAAGCAAGGCACCTCCCTCCTCCTCCACCTCCCAACTATCGATGGGGGAGTGAATGTCTTCAATTATTCATTCTCCTTCATGCTTCATTCAGGGGTTCAGTGCATTCTCAGGTAAGAGCTACTGCTGTCAGGGGAATGGCCGCTCTATAAGGCTTGCTCTACAGCACCTGAGGTGGTCCTCTGCTCCCTGCAACCAGGCTGCTTTAAAGAAACGTCTGGGCCTGCGGATCAGTTAGCGCTTCCAGATCGTACATCTCATTGTGTAGTGAAAGTGACTGGTTTCAGTTTATTCAATTTCTAGCAAGGCAATATTAAATGTGGCAGATGGTATTACTACAACTGATACATTTTGGTGCCAATGCTTTTTCCCTCTGACCCCATGGGGGTTGACGTGGTTGACATGATTTAAGCCTGCAGTTGTCTACAGTATCCAGTGGGGGGCAGAGTAGACTCAGATCAGATTCTCCCACAGCTAAGACACAGAAAGTGGGCTGTTGGCATAGCAACGACTCTAGAAACACAGACCATACATATGAGGGTTTGGGATGTGTGTGACAAGAGGATGTTGGGAGTGGCCGCAAGGGAAGGGTGTGTTTAGAGGAGTGCAACAAACAGGCAAACACACTGAGAACAAAGAAGTTAAGGTATAGGATATATGACAGGTACAGGTGAGAGCCTCGCAGACACACACATTCACATACAGACGTATGGAGGCAGGCGGGGCCACTTTGGGTTTCACCGTCCTGTGATACTATCCTGTTTTGTTACCTGACCGAGGGCCAGCAGCTCGTAGAGAGGGGGAAGGGGGGGAAAGACACTCCACTTCTAGGCTGGAGAGAGACGCGAAAAAGAGAGCCCAACCCAGCCCCTCTTTTTTTTTCTTTTTCTTTTTTTAAACATTCAGACTCCCCACCCCTCTGCAAACATGTCACACTCAAGCAAACAAGCTCGTCTGAGACCATGAAGTGATGTATTTCAATGTCTATGCTCAATTTCATAGCCGCCAGCTAGATCTGTCATTCTTTACAGGTAGGGCATACTTTCCAGGCTCAGTCACAGTCAAAACCACAGCAGTGCATTGCTTACATAACTCATTATCCACATGAAACACAGGTACATTCACACTAGACTCAGCCACTCGTCCCCTATGTGAAAAAGAAAATGTTGTAAAAACTATATGCCGCGTACTATCATTTACTCATGAAAGTGGCTGCTTTCTCATTTTTCCTGGACAGCATACTGTTTGTTTATAACTGTGTTGCATAAAAAAAATGCAAAAGGGTGTGGAGGACCAGAACTGCCAAAATAAAAAATAACAAATAGTTTGATATTAAAAAAAAATTCCAGTAAATGCACTAAAATATATAACATATAATTAGAATTCATATACATATATTTATTTTCATTTTCATAAAATATTTTATTAACATTTCTGTTGGTGCTGGTCAACCACTAGGGACAGATTTGGCACACTTGAGCCTCCATATTTGCATGCTGAAGCATGGCATAGATAAAGAAATCAAGAAAAGAAAATACTGAAATAAAAAAGTTTGAATTAATAATGAATAAAGTAATGAATTAAAACTAATAAATTAAATTAAATGAATAAGTAAAATGAAAGAGAAATAACTATTAAGAGATGAATAAATATACAGAAGGAAATTTAAAAAAATAATATTTAATTTATTCTGCATTTTATAAATTAGTTAATATCTACATTTTCTTTTCTTTTAAGCAGCTTTGGTCTTCCATAAACTGGAACTCTTTCATCAGTAAATCATGGTATGAGACATTTATTTCTCATAAGCCATAAAATACACGTGAAACTAAAACATTTAGTGTAAGTTTGTTCTGTTGTTTCTATTCCATATGGGCCCTGCTTCTTCCCTCAAGCTACAACCAAAAAGTCTCATAAATATGGATGCTTTCACTGACGACTAATTACTTCCTGCATGTTGAAACTAGAAATTAGCCTAAAATAGCATCATTTACTGAAATCCCATTTCAGGAATGAGCAACAAGTGAGGTGCTAAATACTAAATACTGCCTTCTGCTTCTTTCACTGAATTCCAAATGGAAATAGAAAAAAACCCAAAGGCACTCAGCCACTGCCAAATGTTTATTTTTATTAAGTAAGTACTGTTTTATATGTATTTTATTTTGACTTTTTAACATGCTACTTCCCCGAGCTTCAGTTTCTCTCTTTTTAATGTTCAATAAAGTGCTGAAGGTACTAAAAAACTGGCAAACATGATTACTTTCAAATCGAAAGATGAGCCTAGTCTCTACCTAACCTATAACAGTCCACGGTTCCCTTTATGGCATCCCAAAACTCTCAGCAATTTTAGTATTCATGCCTCAGAGCTTAATTAAAACAACTAATCTATCAATCCAGGGAATATCAGCAACACAAAATAATAAAACCGCTTTAACGGTCCATTATAACTTCAAACACGAATCTATCAAATGTTTAAAATTTCGATTAGCTTCGGAGATTGGCTTCTGAGGTGGAGGCTGCCGCATATGTGCCACCTGTTCTGAGGCAGAACACAAGAGTCCCAGGTTAATGCTCCTAATAGCTCGTCTCCCCAAACGCCATCCATCTATCTGGATGAATGAGATGAGCATGTGTAGCAGCCAGTACCTGCTGGCGAGAGTGCTGCCTTCAGCCCTGCCTTCAGTACAATAAGTACTCCCTCCTGCTACTCTCATTGAAGGAAGATGGATTTTCACTTTGAATTTTCTCTCATCCTCCCTTGACCTGTGGATGGATGGATGGATAGATGAAAGCACTCCTCCTCATCTCTTTGTGACTGAGTTTTTGTGTGTGTGTGTGTGTGTGTGTGGTTTTTGGGGGTTTGGGGGGGGTTGCCTTAGTGCGATCGACTCCCCCCCCCCCAGCATGTAACTGAATGCATCTCTACATTCCCCCTGTAATGCATGAATGAGCACAGTGGCCGCAGGGAGCCAAAGCTTCGGGGACAGTCTTAACCAGAGCCCCCGAAGACTATGCTGATTAGTCGGGTCTGCAAAGCCCTTGTCACAGGAGGAGCACTGTGTCAGACTAGCAGAGCGCAGCATAATCAATTTACATGTTTATGTACAAACACACGTGCAAATTATATCATCTTGAATTATAGTAATATCTTCTTTTTTTTTCTAAGAAAACGAGGCCTGAAATAATGACCATTAAAATGATAAACTGTGACCTCGGGATGCCCTGTCGTTACATTAGCCTAAACACACACAATCCTCCACCACATAAAGATTTAACTCCTCCCACTCTGGCTAATGTGGTTAGAGGACAAACACACACTCACAGTGTCAAACAAACGCACATTTATATTGATTTGGGTAAATGGTCATAACCGCCATCCACTGCGTTTGTCTTTTATGTCAATTTAAGCAACGTAATAAGCTCATAAATTATGAAGTTATATGTACATATATATATATAGCCCACTTGGCAATTAACAGAGACTCAGAATCTCACTGAGTGCATCGTGTCTTTAAGGCAGAGAAATATACATCTATATCTATTAATATCAGAGAGATGTTTTCAGGGGAAAAAAGACAACTCCACTGGCTTACACAAAATGATGTAACATGCATGGATGAATAATTGAAGGACCACAGGCAAGTGGATTGAATGTTAATGTGGCACACGCGTAAAGCCCGCCCCCTTTATCCTGAGCCTCCATCCTCATTGGGCTGTGCAGTTGCTGCTCAGAGAGAGATCTAGATTCGAAGCTCTCTGGGATTGTGCTTTCTCTTTATAGCAACACTGGAGGAGAACCTACAGTATATGTTCACTGAGTCGCAAATGAATTGTGTGAGTGCAGACCAATGAGGCATAAACAAGCCACTCTAACATCCTAATTAAGCCTTCTTAGAAGTCCAACCTATGGATGGCTGGACCGCAAACATCTCAGCATGTGCGACCTCCTCTCGCCCCAAAATTAAAGCAACACTCAATCTTAAAACCTGCAGTTGCTCTCTCTGCTAGTCTATCGTGTAACCTTTACTTCCTCTCTCTCTCCCCCCCCCCCCTTGTTCTGCAACCTTGGTTTGAAAGTCCACATGACTAACACCAGCTGTGGTGCAGTTCAGTCTGCTCCTGCCACACTTCATAAACAAATGGCCACGGAGAGCACTTTCATCCACCCATCGCACACACAAGGTCAGTGAGGAAGCATTAAGAATCTCACACACTTCAACACCTTCTCATGGCCAGTGGGATGTTTGGATTGCCTTCAAGCAGCAATGGACCGTTAACATACTGCTGATGGCTTAAAGAAAAGCCTCAGTAATGTTTGTGTCTTAAGTACTTTAGATACATTTTACCATTAATAAGATTGCTTGGCTAATTGCATTGCAGGACCAGGAGCACTGCTGTTTAAAGTGGTGAACAAAGCACTTGGATCTTTTACTTAATTAAATATAGTATGGGAGCAATTTAAAAAACTTCACCATAAAAGGAAGTAGCACCTAAATCAATCTTTTGAAATACACCATAAATGTGTTTACCTTTCACATTATTATTTGATAGTGAAGCACAAACATTTTCATTCGGTTGTAGCTGGCTAATTTGAAATATTTTGTGTAAGGTTTCTAAACCTTAGTTTTAAAGACTGGGTCACTTAAAAGAAAAATAGTAAAATTAAAGGCTTGTGATTAAATACATCAATTATACCCATTTCCAACCCCCTATTTTTTATTCATTTACGGCAGTGGGATAGCTTTATTCTACAGTTTATTGATTGATTCACATGATTCATAGCCTTGATGTATAATCCACAGTGAGAAAAATGCCCATTTGACTGCCTTTCACATCCCATTCAAGTCAATTTTCTTCTAATTGGATGTCCCTTGCAAACAGAAGGTTTGAACAGTGGGGCGTGGGTCTTCCTTTAGTCACAGCCAGATCTGTGTGCCTCATATGAGTGTATTAGGGATATCTACTCTTACTGAGATAATACAAGACTAAGAGTACCAAATTTAGAATCTGAAGCCTGAGCCTTTGGCTCAAAGTGACTACTTGTACATACACCTTCCATTACTGGCCATCCATTATTTTACAAAAAAGTTAAATTTCAAAGGAATCTCTGCAATCCTGTGAAAAACTAAGTACACCATTCCTGCTTCCACAGGAATGAATAGGGTTCTGTAAATAGCAGACAGGTGCTGCTAATTAAAGCACTTGATTAATTGATCATCAGCAACTGTGAGGAGTACTATGAAAGCAGAAGTTTTAACTGTTGCCTGGTCTGAAGCATTCAGGTGTGTTAACACACAGTCTTCCAAGGAGTGAACGCCCCAGATAAAATTCAACCCAAGGTCAGACTGTGCAGTTCTCAGAGAAAAACAAGAGACCTAAGATCTACATCTCAGACTCTAGAGGCCTCAGCTAGCATGTTAAATGTTCAATTTCATGACAAGACAAAACAAGTGTGGCTTGTTTGGAAGGGTTGCCAGAAGAAATCCTCTTAGTCGTATTCTTAGCCATAACGGTGGAAATCAAGCACCTCATATCAGATGTGAAGCAAGGTGGTGGAGGGGTAATAATTTGGGATTTTTTTTTTTTTTGCAACCACAGGGCCTAGATGCCCAATGCCCAAAAACCTCAATAAAGGGATGTAACGTTGTACAGAGTGGGCCAAAGTTCTTCCACAATACTATTAAAGACTGATAGTCATACAAAAAACCATTGCTTCAATATTGCTTTTTAAGTTGGCGCTACAAGTTACTGAATCATTGGGTGTACTTAGTTTTCCAGAAGACTGCATAGAATCTTTTATTGTCATTCCAATACATGAGGCAGGCAAAAAGGGAACAAAACGTAATGAAGTCCCAGTTAAACAGCATTAGAACAAGCAAAACAACTAAATCAGTATTACAATTAAATAAATTGAGCTAAATTTTATATCTAAAAATATTTATTCATTTTCCCCATTTTAATTTCAAACAGTTATTCAAATAAAACTTTATAGTTTTATAGAAAAACTTTATAGATGTATTGCAATTTTGATGGAAGTAGCAACAACTCACATGCATCTGTGGCCAAGCAGGCCTTAAAAAAAAGAAAACCTTTTATAGGGCCGTGTATCTACTGTACGTTAAAAGCAGCATAAAATAAGATTACTCAAACAAACAAGAGTCTACAAAAATAAAGCTATAGCTGGTTCGATCCCAGGAGGAGACACAAATCCCTGTGGGGTTGTGTCAGGAAGGGCATCTGGCATAAAAATCTGCCAAATCACACATGCGGCGCTACCCGCTGTGGTGACCCCTCGAGAACAAGGGAGCAGTCGAAAGTAGCTCTCTACTCGGGTAAATTTATTTACAGTAGTTGCTCTGAAAAACTGACTGGTTCATTAATGTAGGGCATGAAATATCAGTTGTGCAGACGGCAGCTCTTCTCTGTTCATGGGGAGCACAAAGAATTCCCTTTGATGTTAACACTGACTCCGTTACCATTTGACGGATATATAAAATATTCACATTAACTTCAGAGGCTCGATGTTTGGCTGAAGCCATTTGCCAGTGACATGTTTTTCAGTTCTTAGGTAAATAAATTCATGCGGGGTAGCATGAGTAATGCAGGTGAAGATGAGTGATGGGCACGAGCACATGTTTAAATGCACAGACTGTGATGAAACACCGGGTGTGAAGGGTAAGAGAGACGAATGAAAGCGTGCCTTTGTCTTTGGCTTGAGAACCCCTTTCAGAGTGAGCAATATGCCAGGAGTGTGATTGATTAAATCACGTTTACTGTGAAGTCAGCACTAACACCACCAGGAACTATACACTCCCAGCAAGCTTACAACTTGCACTTCTAATAGACTGTTGAGGTATGTTGGGGGGTTTTCAAGCTTCTAAATTTAGCAGCCAATTAGAGTGTGGCTAAATCACTCATTAAAATTTGCAATTTGCAATTTTACACGAAATAAACAAAACCATGAGAGTCTCAAGTGGAATTAGATTACATATCAGCAGAAGGCTCACTAAAAGGTCAACACTTTTAAAGCTTCAATTACAGTCAAATTGTTTATTTGCTTCTAGTTCTCTAGTGTTCACGGGCTATATGTTGCCAGTCATTCTTATTTGAGTGAAAGAAATTAAATCCAGGAAACAGCACAATGCAGTCTGCTAATAAAGGCAGATCCTGTTGACCACACGCTGGCCCGAGCGACAAACGCGCTGTTTAGTCTCCTAGCGGATTTCACAACTCATTTAAAGAGGTGTGAACACAAAAAGCTGAAAAGGCAAGACGCAATGCACACAACAAATTACAGAGGAAGTCATTCTCCTCTGCGGCTCGCTGCGTTTCAGGCTATAATTGTGAACAATGCGGAGACTTTTGATATTAGTAAAAAAGAAGCAACATTTCTTCTCAAAGGATACTTTGATGGTTGTTTGTAACTCTGTGGTCGCAGAAAGCTCAGGGCCAAAAAACAAAAACAGTAGACAAAGCAGCTGGTGGCTAGTGTAGCTCTAAAAGCAAACTTATGATAAATAAAGGAACTTATTAGTTAAGGGAGGCCTATTTCTACGACCCTGAAGACACAAGAGGTCCTTCAAATGTCAGCAGTTGCATGGTGCACATGTGCATGTCTGCACTGCGGCTGTGCAGCCCAGATAAGAAAACAGTTACCATCTGTGTTGTAATGGAGCTCTAGTTTTAAATCACGTGTCAAATTGATGAAACACTTGTGAATGAGGAATAATTGGTGTGACGAGTACATCAGAATTTGTCCGCCGTCCTCTGCCGTTTTTTTTAAAGGTGTGTGTCATATTATGCATCTGCACACTGCCGCCCATTTGTCACAGAATCAAAGTGAGGTTAAAACTGCCTAATTGGACTGCAGAGGAAATCGAGTGTGTCGCGTCTGCCTAAAGCTGGACCAAATCAAGGATTTCTCTGTGACACTGTTGTGAACAATCGAAAATGGCCGTCCAACGACTGAAAACGCTCTGCTTGTTTCACACTGTACTCATTTGTTAGCCTTAAATTGTTTCACAAAAGTAGGTCCAATTCCTAAACAGAATGCAAACCCAATTATTTCAAGAGACTGGGGGACGGTGAGCAAGGCTGGTGGATCCTTATAGATGAGTGGAAATATTTTGGCTTCTAGTGTCTAAGTTGGCTGGCAAAGAAAGCGGTTATTTTTAGCAGCATGTTTATGTAAGTGACTAACATGTTGTGGAATAATGAGGAGGCTCTCTGGGCCCTCGGTGGAGCTGCAGAGACGAGACTCTCAGAGCGGCAGAGGGTGATTGAAGGCAGCTAATGAGCAGGAGGGAAGAAAGAACACGGGGCAGAAATGACTTGGATAGTGAAGGCATAAAAATACAAAGGAAATAAGACAATTACCAATGGGAGGTCTCTGAAAGGCAGGAGTGAGAAGACAAGCAAACAGAGATGAAAATGGTGCTGAAAATGTCATTGCAATAAGGCAGATAATTATCATGGTCAGGGGAAAAAGGAAAAAAAAAGTACACTGGCATGAGAAAGCACTGTTTGATTTGACTGGCTGAAATTTTACCGCTAAAAGCCAAAGAATAAAAAAGAAAAAGAGTAGAGTACCAGTGAGCATCTCACTGCTGTGATTTATGAGCTCATTACTGCTTTCCAGCTAACACCCAAATTGTTTTATCTCCTCACTCATCAAAGCATTACGGCGAAATTTTCTACATTTGGTTTCGTAGTTAGCGCTCATTTTTATTTCTGTAGCAGTATGTTGAGCTCTGGTGGTATTTCAGGCGCAGGTCTATGACACAATAGACTTAAACGCAGTGACTCACCAAAAACACTGACAAACAAAACTACCCTCCTCTACCTAGATTCTGAAATCACCTCTCATTTTTCTTCAATAGCATATCCTTCACATCCTTTCATTTGCAGCCAATTTTCTCTCTCACATACACACACACAAACACACACAGAACAAGCGCTCTAGTACATTGTCTGGTACCTCTTCTCAGGGGGCGGTTCCTGATTGGCTGGTGGCGGTGGTGCTGCCTGCGCTGTTTCCTGCAGGTCAGGGATATTGGCAAAGTCATCTTGCTCTGCCACACCAATGGCCAAAGCCAGGACCACCAGCTTTCCTTCACTGGCTCCCCATAAAAAAATAAAATAAAATAAAATAGATAGAAACAGAGGTAGAGAGACAGAGAGGCAAGGAAAAAGAGAACAGATGCAAAAGGTTCGAGCATAAAGAAAGGCGAGGTGCAGGGAGAGAGAGGAAAAAGGAGAGGTCATTTTAGGTGACAGCGAGGGCTGAAAATTCAGAGGCAGAGAAAACAACAACAGATCATACGAGAGCAAACAGCAGAAGCGGTGACGGAGAAAATGGTCATAAAAGAGGAACTCTGCAACTCCACATAAAACCCCACAAAGTAAGCACACAGTCCAGGGAAGGATATTAAGAGGACACCTTAAAGTGAAAGGCCAAACTGATAAAAATCTAATGATTTCAACGGGAGCGGGTACAGGCCGTCGGACAACCAATACATCAGGAAACTCTGGGTAATGGTTGTTAATGGATGTGATATTCAGGAGTTTGCACGTCAGCTGCCACGCATGTATAAGGTGTCTACAGGTGCGCACACACACACGTCACACAGGCAAAAAACACTACCCCCCCCCCCCCCACACACACACACACACAAACACACACTGTCATTTATCTAGTGATTTAACCTGCCTCCTGCTTTTCCTCCACATTCACCTTTCCCACTGAACATCCGAGGCATCTTTCTCCAGAGTTAAGATTTAATTAAGCCTCATTAAGAAGATCTGGACTAATTGTTTCTATTTGAGCGATACAGTATCTTGAGGTGCACGGTGTGTGTCGTTTTCTGGGTCACGGCTCTCTCACTGCTGCACTCTTCTCATTTCATCATCTCTACTGTGCTACAGATTCTCACCAAATCCCCCCCACCCCCCGCCCTTTTTTTTTTACCCCACCCCCCTCACCCACCATATCCCCCCTCACCCCTATCCTCTGCACTTAATTCTCTGACTCCTCATCACTGCCTCCTTCCTGTCATCCACACCCACGGTTCTATAGCTTAAGCCTCTCGCTGTGTTACAATATCTCGGCAAAGAAAAATATGGGGCTGCCAAGCCGCAGAGAGATATCACCCTAAACTTCACAATTTCATCTTTCTCGCATGCCGTCGAAGGCTTTTACTGCAGGACTGTAAAGTCTGTTTAATAATCTCCCTTTTATACACCAGTAGTTTCAAAACTTTTATGTCTAGTAACCCTTTTCAGATTAACATGAGTTCCTGACACCATCTGTCACACGTGTATTCATTTTTCCAGCAACTGTATTCATATTCCTTTTTATTGCAGTGATTTCAATTCATATATTCATTACTGCTGGCTAAATGTATCAGTTCCTTTTACTGCTGTTTTTTTTTATTTCTATTTCTATGATAACTATTATTTTGGCTGCTTCAACCTCTCTGCCTTTTTTCTTGCTAGTTTTATATACACTCAGCTTAAACATTTTGCATTCTGGTGTTACAGCTCATTCAATATGAATATATTGAATATATTTAAATCAGTTATTCTAGATTATTCTATTCAGATCCACTGAGGTACCTCGTTATCTGGTGATACTCGCCTCTGATTGTTTTTGTAATTCACAGTGCACCGTGGTAGCTCAAAGTGTGCCCACATCAGCCAGTGCCTTTGCTATATCTGTCATACTAGCAGATCTAACTTAGAGAACATTATTTAAGTTGCTTTACCTTGCTTACGTTTGCTGCAGAAGTCCAAGCCACTTTGCATCCCACCTCCTCCTAAATCCTCCTTTTTATACTTTGCCTGACTTAATGTCATGCTTGCTCAGTTCTGTATGGGGGTCTTGCTGCTAGTCTCGTACAAGTGGAAGGGCGGGGGCATCCTAGATGAAATTTATCCTCCCAAATAAACACTCACTGACCACCTCATTAGGTACATCTGTTAAACTTCTCATAAACACAAATGTCTAATCAGCCAATCACGTGGCAACAACCCCATCAGGCGTTTAGATATCATAGAGACCTCCTACTGAAAGCTCAAACCAAGCATCAGAATGGGGAAGAAGGTGACTTTTAATATTTCATAGTTGTTGGAGCCAGATGGGCTGGAAACTGCCAATCTACTGGGTTTTCCTACACAACCATCTCTAATGTTTATAGCGAATGATCTGAAAAACAGAAAAATCCAGTTAGTGTCTTAAAATGCCTTGTTGATGTCATGCGTAAAGGAGAATGGCCAGACTGCTTTGAGTTGATTGGAAATCAAGCACAACTCAAATAACCAATCGTTTTATCTAAGGTGTGCAGAAGGCCCATAAAGCAGATGACCTCACAGCAGCAGAAGACCTCACCAGGCACCACTTCTGTCAGCTAAAAACAGGAAACTCAGGCTACAATATTCAGTTGGTAGGATCAGAATTTAAACAACATTAAGCATGGATCCATTCTGCCTTATATCACTAACTCAGGCTGCTGGTGGTGTAAAAGTGTGGGGGATATTTTCTTGGCACACTTTGGGCCCCTTAGTACCAACTGAGCATTGTTTAACCACCCCAGGCTGCCTGAGTATTGTTGCTGATCATGTCCATCCCATTATTCTGAGGCTGTTTCCAGCAAGTTGTCGCAAAGCTCAGAACATCTCAAACTGGTTTTTTGAACATGACAATGAGTTCACTGTACTCCACAGTCACCAGATCTCAATCCGGTAGAGTACATTTGGCATGCAGTGAAACTAGAGATTCACATCATGGATGAGCAGCCGACAAATCTGCATTGACCAAAATCTCTGAGGAATGTTTCTAGCATCTTGTTGAAACGATTCCAAGTGAAATTAAGACAGCTCTGAAGTCAAAACGAGGTCCAACTCAGTACTACCAATGTATACCTAATGTGGCTCTGGATGTATTTTTCCAATAAAAATGTTCAGTATTTTAAAAGTTATTTTATAATCACATTAAAAAAATGTTATTTCAATAATGACCAATCCAATCCAAGGTGTCCCTAATAAAGTGGCTAGCGAGTGTACAGTCTTCTTTTGTCTATAGTGGTTCTGATATAAATATTGCAGTCCAGGCATACAAAGCTAAGAGTCCCTGTCATAATATTTCAAACTATCAGCAGAATTAACCTGTACTTCTCATTGAGAACCACTGAATAATATAACATGGTCTATGCAGTAATACTGTAGATACTGTAGGTATGATGTTTATTGGATCTCTCTACTCTCATCACTTTTAAGTACTGTATGGGCAATATTGTTAAAGCACTTTGCTTGAGCCATTGAGCACTGGGAAGGAGAGAGACCGTTTAGAAAAGACATTATAGACACTGGGATAAACGATCGATTTAAAGCAACAAAAAAACCATGTGGTCAAACGGCTCCAAAAGTCAACTATCTGTGTCAATGACATCAACGCATTCATTCAGCAATGATTCATCAGGACAGGGATTCTGGCCAAGATTGAAATTAACCGGCTTGGACAATGGGTCACGTCTATTACCAGACCGCTCTGTCATCAACCATAGGAGGTGTTCCTGTTGCAGCAAAGTAGATACAACAACAATGACCTCAATCTCACATTTGCAATGATGAGTCCTATAGCTGACTATTACGAGCAATATTCTCAGTGACCTTGGTGCCTGCATGTGCTACGTTGCTGGTGCTCTGTTAGCTAGTGTTATACTGAAACACCAGAGAGGCTTTATAACATGTTTTTTTTTAAAGAAGAAAGAAACGGATGATGAAAGGCTAGTGTAAAACTGATTCAGTCGACATTAAACACATGTTACTTTGGCCGTGTCCTTGCTCATCCCTTCATCATCCCCTTCATAACTCACCTTCCCACCCACAACCCCCTCCCAGTACCAATATGTTGTAGAGGAAATGCGGCCGGTGACATAAGATCAATGCTTCAGGGTTAACACAAATCTACACACAGCTCCTTAACCCCTGCTCTTATAGTGTTGCAGTGACATGTGGGCTGTGTGATGTACACAAGGTCCCGCACACGTGAGCAGGCTGGCAGCACAACCAGCAGTTATACAGAGATGATGAAAGAAAAAGAAGGTGCCATTTTAGCTGCAAACACTCATGAAACATGGATTAGGCCCACTGGTGTGTCTCCAAAACCAGATATTTAACAGCTATCCAAAGGGTGGCTCAGAAATAGCATGATCTAATTGGGTGAGACAGAGTGAATGTAAAATATATTGTGACTTTTTTAATGAGACCAAATTCTGAATGTTCTGAACCAGCACCAGCAGCGCTGTCCTGTAACCACAATTGCAGCAGACAGGCTGAATGCCATCCAAACAGATGTTACTGTTTAGCAGAGCATGCAGCGTAAACATTTAACAATTTTGCCACAGAATGGGAGCGAAATGGCCTCCAATATGTCATACCTCCTTGCTATTTTTTCCTGCACATGGCATTCAGTCTAAATTTAGAATAATAGTTTTCTAACAGACTGCACAATAAAAAGCTTTTAATTTGTTACAACCGAGGAGTGAAATATTGTGCCTACATGATCAGAAGATTTTCAGGAGCCATATCGAGTTACTATATGTACCCAATAAATAATATGTACTACACTTTTAGTATAAGTGGGTGGATGACTTGATAAAGACATACACTGATCCGTGTCCTGCAGAGCCACATAGTATGCATAACAGCAAAAAAAGAGAAAAGGTGCTATTTACATTCATAACTGTACCCCTTATTAGCATGATCAAGAGAGTTTTCATCCAAGCCAATTTCTTGTCTCCTCATCTGCATTAAGCTTCATTAGCATGATCAGCTCTAACATTGTCTGAATTGCCTTTGTAAATGTACATATAGAAAGAGAGACTATCTCCTTGTCAGCAGTCAGATTTACCACAAGTTGCAGTTAAAGCAATGATTAAACTCAACTCTGAAACTCACAGTTTCACACACACTTATACATACGCTTATATAGACGCGCACTGTACAAATTTTGACAGACAGAAGTAATATCCTTCCCTGGATATCAGATGCAGACTGAAAGAAAAAACCTGAAGGGAAAAGGCAGAGAACAATATTTCATAAAGGTAAAAGCAGATTAAATTAATACTTATTTACTGATGTATTAGAAGCAATTTTATTCAGCGGCACTAAGTCTTAAGCGTTAAAGAACACAAATGCACACAATAACTCTGAAAGACCTAGCGTATACTGTAATACACTTAGACAGAGGCCTGAGCAGAGTGACGCTAGTTTAAAGCATGAATGAAGAGTTATAGAGACTCACAGGAAGGACTTGACATCCAGCCCACGATTCCGGATCTGGTCCATCATGTAATCCCAGCTGCCCGGGTTGGCACGCGAGCGCCCTCCTGCTCCACCTCCCCTATAGCGAGACGCACCTGCCGCTGCTGCACCGCCCCGTGCACCCCGGGGACCACCTCGTGTACCTGCACCCCCACCCTCACCACTGCTGCCACCTCCCTCTCCTCTCCCAGCACCCCCGCCTCCCCCAGGCTGTCCAGGTGCAGTGTGTAATTGTCCCAAGCTCTGGGATGTGGTGGGGGGATGGCAGAGACCAGGGCCTGACGGGTGGATGAGAGGCTGCTGAAGGCTCTGCTGGCGCAGCAGCGTCCGAGGCCGGGCCGGCCCGGAGGGTAAGTGCTCCAAAGTGGAAGCATAGGATAAGACTGGATCCCCAAAGCTGGGAGGGCAGAGGAGCAGGGAGGAAAGAGAGCGTGAAGAAGGCCACGGCCGGCACAGAATAGGATGATGACGAGGGGCAGAGGAGTCAGAGGTAGAAGAGGAATGAGAAGATTTAGAAGAGGAGCCGTGGCAGGAGGTGAGTTGGTCAGGAGTGGTGATGTCAGGTGATGAGATGAAGAAGAAAGGCAAAGAGTCATCAGGGATGAGACAAGGTGGCACAGGGCAGTAGGGAGGCACAGCAGGAGAAGTCAGGTTGACATCAGGGTAAAAACAGGAAAGTTCATCCAAACAGGAAGTTGATGATGGACGGATGGAGGACGAGGAAGGCGGAAGAGTGGTATTAGAGGACAAAGAGGAAGAGGGAGGAGTGTTGGGAGGTGGAGACAGGAGGAGGAGGAGAGAGAAAGAGAGCAACGTGAGGCAGCAGCAGTAACAGCAGTAGCAGAAATAGCAGTAGAAGGTGCAGCCTGAGTGATCGCTGTGTGCTGTGTACTGCTCATGGGGCTGCGCCGGGCAGCAGTGTGTAGACTGTGAGGTAGTCTTGTGCGTCTGAGTCAGACGTGTGTGGACCCTGTACGTCCGCGAGGTTTGAGCGTGCTGTTTGCATGGGGGTGTGTTTCGCGGTGCCAGTGGTCGGATGTGCACTGTCCGCACGGGCGTGGACCGGCTCTGTGCCACGTGACCGCGTCGAGACGGGTGGGTCGTGGCTTTGCAGCTTCCTGGCCTCGTCGGCGAGGGTTTTTTGGTCTGATGAGAGATCACCATTTCCTCTACTCGTCAGTCAACTTTTTCCCATCCCTGACAGACTCTCCTCCTTTCTCTCTAAGTCTTTTTCGTCTTTTAAATGTGCGGTGCACCTCTAGAGACATCCGAACAGCCAACCAAGTTCTACAGCACGACTCCCTCCCTCTGCCAGCCTCTCATTTTTCACTCCTCCCCTTAATAAATGCTGTTTAATTGGCTCACTGCCTTTCCTAAAATGTCACAAACAACATAAAGATGTGTCACACATCATATGATCGTATTTGCATGAGTAGGTTATACATACTTCGTTGCTACTCTATATTTTGTCGGTTCTATTGTCACAAACATGTCATCATCTTTTTTTTTTCTAGTTTCTTCTACTCCCTAAATATATCCTCCTCTTTCTCAGATCGCTGTGTAACCCAGACTACCAGAATTAGGTCATGAGAGAGCTATTCACATCAGTTAGGGGCAGTTTACTCTGCATTGCATTACTTCACCTAACACAGTTTTGCATAAAGCTTTTAGCACGACACACATCACATTTAACAGTCACGAATAAAAGGATAAAAAGGTCAGTGAAAGGTGTTGCAAGAGTTCAATGTTTTGAGGGCGGAACAAGGGAAAAAATAAAAGAGAGAACATGTAGAGTGGCTTTAGATGGTAAGAGGAAAAAGGGAGAGGGAGATGGCAACGAAAAGAGAAGAGGGTGACGATGGAGGAGAAAATGGGGTGCGAGACACAAACACAAGAGACATAGACACTTACAGCGGCCTGAAAATAGAATCCAATTATAGACAGGGGCAAAATGAAAGATGAGAAGAGGAGAGAAGGAGGGAACGAGGAGTGAGGAAGTGATGAGCGTAAATGTGTTGTGGAGGAAGAAGTCCCACACATGGAGTGCCAAAGGGAGGTGCAAAAATCACAAAGTACCGAAAGTTAGCTGCGTCTTTTGCAGCACACTGAATATAGACCCCCAGTGATGTCATGCGTCATGGCTGGTGGGTACAGACAGTCAGTGACCAACACACAGTTCGTCTTTCAGCCTAAATTTTAATTAAAGGGAGGTGAGGGTGGGGGGGCTGCCAGCGTGTGGTGCATTATTTCAGTTAGTGTGCGAAAATGAGACTATTTCTGTGCACAAAGCTGTACTGTGCAGCCGTTCTGCATGTGTCAGCTGGAGGCCTGAGTCAGTGTGATACAGCTCGAGAAACTATTGTTATCTTCTCATGATGAGGTTTACATTCCCTAGCGCTCACACCTTGCGCTGTGCCCACACGCTTACATCACGCTGTCATCGAAGCTGCACCTTCCTCCCCTGCTGAACTTGACCTCGCTCTCCCTGTTTCTATTTTGAATGGATTCATTCAAGGCGCGAACTTGTAAGAATAAATGTCGCGCCGTGGAAAGGTGTTTATTCTGCTGCACGCCGACTGAAATGTTTGCTTTTTCGGCTCGGGTTCCGAACTCACTTGCTGGGTCTCAGTCCTCCAGACTGCATGTGGCCCTGGATGGTCTGCCACCTCCCGGCCTTCACTCCCTCTGTCACCATGCTCTTCACGCTGTCACTGCGATAAGGACCCCCCCCAGTATCCCCATGGCCAGTTGCCGCCCCCTTCTGACCCCCTGACACTGCCCCACTAAGAGAAAGAGACAGGGTGCAAAGGGATCCCATGGCAGACAGAGGGTATAGAGGGAGGAGAATAACGACAGGCAGAGGAGAAAAAGACCAAAGAGTGTGAGAGAGAGACACAGACACACAAACACACACACATACACGCGCACACACACACACACACACACACACACACACACACACACATACACACACAGGGAAATAGATTGAGCAACCACAGGGCTGAGGAGGTGAGACAGATCAGTAGACTGTGTGAAGGGGCAGGCCTATTTTCCAGGCCAAGTGAGAGGCAGGTGGATAAAAAAGGTTTGGAACCTATTGAGGAGAAAAGCAGGGAATGGGGCAAGGAGAACAGAATGAAGGAGGAGGAGGAGGAGGACGAGGGGGAGGAGGAGAGGAATTTACTGGGAGCCTGTGGAGGATGGAAAACCAGCAAAAAGTCCCAGCTTTGGGCCTGGAGGACCAAAACTCTAACTGGCAGCAACAGTGTGCAGACACTAGTCATCGAGTTGAGATGTGCTACTTTTTATGGCATTATATTCACTGCAGCAGCTTAGAGGACGATTTGTGTTTGTGTGTTTCATCCGAAGCTGTTAAGTGCATCTGGTCCTGATCTCAATGTCTCATATTTCACTTAGAGTATGTAACATTACTCAGAAATTAGTGAAATTCTTGAAACTCCACAGTCGAAATTACCGGGAGAGCAATCAGATGACAATGGCTACAGATACAGTGATTAATCAGTGTGTTCATATTAAGGCATGTCATGCCTACAGTGAAAGCATTGGCGATCAAAAATAAAGAACATTAGTGCCCTCTGGTGACATGACTACATTTCATTAATATGCAAGGTCCTCCTGCTCTTAAAGACAAAATATATGAGGTAATGAAAACACAGTGAGTCCACGTGGGTACAGGAGGTGCGAAACTTGCACCGTGCCCGTTTAAAGGTCACCTTTCACATGAAACTCTGACCAATTGACCTGACAGCGCTGGTGGATAAGTCATCAATCACAACAACAACATAGATGACACTGCTGGAGCAACAGTCAACACAGGAGACATGAGCCTCATTTATCGAACTGAGCACAAGGGGGACGCCTTTACTTTTCATTAACAGGAGGAAAACATCAATAAGTGGGGCTATGAATCAGAGTATTCACAGATGTATAAAGCTTTTAGACATCAATCCTGTTTCTGACTGAACTACAGTGAAAGCTTAAGAGATTTAGAAAAGAAGTAAAGCCGCATATTATTTGGCGGTTTTTTAAAGCCACCAGATAGATAAAATATTGAGTCTAATTAAAGTCACTCCCTAAGCTTGACTTCATAAATTTGAAAAATATCAACAGACTACAGCCACTTTTCTAAGATATTATGGTGGCTGCTGACTGCTCCTGACATAAAATGTATAGTTTTATTTTTTTAAATGATAGAATTGAACTTCAAATCCAATAAATCCTTAAACACTGAGAGCGATCCTGCTGGATAGGAAACCTGTTTGATAAATGAAGCTCAGCGTCATTACAGAGATTGAAAGCTGCTGATCTCAAGAGAGTTTCAAACAGGAAATGATTTCCTAGCTGTCTGTTGGCTTTAGAGGCATATTATTGGTTGATGTCACAAGGTCAACCCATCTCTCCTTGGGAGAAATAAGTTCATAATTTATTCTTTGTCTAATTGAGTGTTTGTTTTTGATTTTAAACTGGCTCACACACTATTGAAAACAGCTTATTTAACCATTACTGAAGTCAAAAGTTCATCTGTTTATGTTCCGTGAAAGCAAGTCCAGCTGAAAAGACGTCTATCAGGGCAATCAAGAAAAACCTTTAAAAGATCTTTTGGGTTGCATTGAATTTGCGCTATATACTGTAAGTAAAATTGAAATGAACTGAAGGTGAACTTCTAAAGAAACGAAGATGAGGGTCTATCGTGTGGCAATTTGAGATCAGCAGCCATCATCTTAAGGCATTTTTCAGACGCAAATGCATATAGCCACTGTGTTCATAAACACATTGCTGCCTCCTTTCTCCAGGCATTTTTTTAACACACACTCCTCAATGGCTAGGTCTGGTAAAGATGACCAGTTATTAAACACTTTATCAGACATATGCCTGGTAGCAGGGTGTCTAAACTGTGAGCTCTCTCAGTGCCCAGAGGGGCATGGCCTTGCCAATGCTTTATTGGAATCAAGTGCCTAGTGGATGGAAAAATAAATAAATAAAAAAGAGCTTTCATTGCAGTAAGGAAAAGCAGTGTTACCATGACTTCCAAAAAGATAAAGAACAGATGCAGTTCAAGTTTTTCAGTGTTAGTAGCAGTACATGTTAGATTTTATACTGATGGGATTCAGAAAGAAGCCACAGATGGATGTAAACGGCAGGCGAACACTGGCACAAAACTGCAACCTGGTGTAACGGTCAACCCTCCACCGCCACGGCAACAACAACAGCAACCAGCAAATTTTAGTGAACACAAGGAAAAGGAGACGGAGATTACAGAGAAGGTGATTAAAGTATACACATCTCTTTTCTTTTCTTTTTTTCCTTTTTTTTGCTAAGGGGAACTACGAGGGTTGTCCGTCTCCATGGTTACACTCCATGGGAGAGAGGTTAGAGGTCAGGAGTTAGTGTTTAGCGGCAGGGCTGTAGGGAGTAGGGGGGCATCTGAACATGCGCCTCTGTGTTCATTTAAAGGTGACAAGATGTGAGGAGAAGCAGCAGAAATTAGCCTGCGGGGTTTACGCCGCTGTGCTGCAGTCGGAGTCGAACAGCCATTGCGGGATGCTGAAATGTGCATGTATGGCATTTCCCTCACTCACATTTCCCAGGCAGATTATGAGTAATCATTACTAACCCTTTGTGCCCTCGGGTGTGCTAGCATTGGATGGATTACTATCGATGGTGGAAATTAGATTAAACAAGAACAACAACAAAAAAAACCAGGTCTTAAAATGTGCAGCCTGTATTTTATGCAACACTGTGACATTTATGGATTATGGCTTTTTTTAAAAAGGCCTTTGGCTAAACAGCCCCAGTTATTCATAAGAAAATGTGGGCCTAAGGAACAGAGACATAATGGAGATTACAAAAGTAGGTGAATTTAATAAGCTGTCATGCGTGATAACAGCCACATCGAGCAGTTCAATTTGATGATTGACTAGCAGTGGTGACTACACAACTAGGAAACAGGGAAGGTGGAAGGGAAAGGAAAGGAAAGGAAAGGAAAGGAAAGGAAAGGAAAGGAAACTGGAGTGGCACTGCCCCTGCCTCATTACAGCCCTGCTCAGGGGAAAGTCTCTTACCAGCTTTGGACCAAGACTCACTTGAGCGTGAGGCGCGGATCTCCATATGGGGCATAGGGAGAAATGTTTAGTACGAACTCCTTGGGCGGATAGGAGCTCCACCTCTGCTGCACTGTGCTGCTGTCATTGTTATTCCAAAAGTCTCTGTCTAGATCACTGTGGCCAGAGAGAGAGACAGGTCAGAGCAACACAACTATGGACAGCCTTGGCACCAACCAACCATTCCCAACAGCCGCTCCTCGTTTTGGAGACGATGCAAGGTCGGTTTGAAGAAGAGGGTTGTTCTTAGAGCTGCGTCAAATGGGAGTTTGAAACAAAACAAGTCCAGATTCATTTCTATCTTTCTATCTGAAGTAAACAAGCCACCATAGTGGTGTGACTGAAAAATAAAAAGTAAATAAATAAATAATAATTTCAAAAAAACAGGAGCCTGGAGGAAAAAGGCATTCACCGAAAGCTTTTCATAGCAATGTACTGTAGCAAAGACACAGAGACAGAAAAAAAGGAGATAGAGCAAGAGAAGAATTATACTCTGATGAATACATACAGCATGTGATTACATTCTGTTCATTAAGCATGGTACCACTGATGAGAGACATTTGAGTAAACATTAAGAAGTCTGTCCCCGTCCTTCAAGTGAGCAGTGAGAAAGCGTGAACACATGAGACAGAAGGCAGAGAGGTAAATTGCAGACAGTCATAGAAGGGGAGAAAAAGGTGAGCAGAATCACTGATGTCATACAAATCACACAGCAGTGGTCAGAGCTGCAGCGCAGGGACAGAGCGGGAGAGAAAGGCGATACACAAAGAGAAGGAGTTCAAAGCTGAAATGATCAACAGAGCACAGCGATGCTGCTGGAGCCAGTGAGAGAGAAAATGCAAGAAATTAAGAGTTTAAAACAACCCAAGTCAGAATACATTCACAGAAGCTCATCTTTAGTGCTCAAAACCGTTCAAACGGAAAATAAAAACACGGCGCACACACGGAAAAATAAGCTGGAGCGAAATCAGGCTACAGGAGAAAAGTAGTGATGAGCAGGTTAACAGAGGCATTTTGTGGAATAAAGTGGAATACTCTGAATTATGAATCTGACATTTTCTGGTACTGACCTATTGCCTTGTTTTATCAAGAACAGAAAATACCTTAATACTAGTTGGAGCCCTGCAAGAAATGTTAGAAGAAAATACATCCTCCTGAGCATTTCACTGTGAATGCTCGAGTCCCCGCTTGTTTTACTTGACCCTGAACCATCTTAAGTGATGCAGATGTGCGGCACTTAAAGGAGACCTGTCTTACATCCAATAAGATAAGTGCAGGAGCAGACTCGTCCAGCCAAAAGCTTCACAGGTAAGATAATGCAGATTTAATCTTTACTGATTAAATCACTAACCTTTCATTTAATGCCTCCTGAACATGCTCTTGTAGAGATTGCCCTCTTCAGGATAGAACAACGTGGGCTGTCTTTCTTTTTTGTGTAGTGTACATCGAGGGACTTGAAGCTGAACCAAATGGACTTCATTATCACCAGATTTTTCTACCCATACCAGTTACCAGGCACTTACTTGATGGCTTTCTTCTCCCCTCGCCCACGTGCCGAGTCTGGAGTGTCTGCTGTTTCCACTCCTGGCTTATTCCTCTTCCCCTTGAGCCAAGAGCAGGGGGATGACAGAAAAATAATAAAAACCAAAGGTTAGCTTAGATTTCTCCTTTTGAAGCCGTGTTTTTTTTCTGTCCTAAAATGAAATGTAAATGCCTCTCCTGTTATCTCAGGAACACTGTGTCATGAGTCCTTTACCTCACGGTCTCCTGATTACACTAATCAAAGTCAAATCAAATCTGCAGTGAAGAGCCATTTCTGACTATGACTATGAGACTGGAGTGTCTGTTGTTTCCACTCCTGGCTTATGCGTCTCCCCCTTGAGCCAAGCGGAGGGAGGGGATGACAGAAAGCAGAGAAACAAAAGGTTAGCTTAGATTTGTCCTTTGAAGCTGTGGTTTTGCTGTACTAATTTCAAGTGCGAATGCGTCTCCTGTTATCTCAGGAACACCGTGCCATTGGTCCTTTACTTCTTGGTCTACTGATTACACTAATCAAAGTCAAATCAAATCTACAGTGAAGAACCATTCCTGAATATGACTATCATTCGCACCACCCTAAAAATTTACATGGCAATTGCCTGTTTAAGGTAATCTGCTGGGTGTTGCAGAGAAGCCTCTTGAAAGTCCTGCAAAAGCCTTATTTCAGATAGCTAGCACATGACCTGCAGTAACCATGGAAATAATGGCAGCTTCAAAAAGTAAGGTCGGCTGTGGGCATTCTTCTGGAAAAGCTCATTTCAGTTAAAGGTGTTTCACATATGTCATACTGAAGGTAAGCTCTATTGACACTTTGCTGGAAGTGGAATAAGGAGGGAGATCAGTCTGAAATGTCCCTATTCCACAAAATATAGTGAATGCAACTCTGAAAGTGATGCTCTGATACACATTGAGGATAGGATGGATAGGATTCTCCATCCCAGGAAATACATTTTGCACAAACTTTGCAACACCCCTTGTTACATTTCGCTCTAGTAGCCATGAAAAGCCAGAATCTGGTAGCCAGATTAGTCCAGCTAATTACAAAGCAGCAACACGGTGCATTTAGGCAAGTAAAGTCGACATCCTGCTGAAGATCACACTAAGCATTAGAATGAGGAAGAAAGGTGATTGAAGTGACTTCGAATGTGACATAGTTCTTGGTTTCAGATGGGCTGGTCTGAGCATTTATCTACTGGGATTTTCCCAGACAGCCATCTCCAGGGTTTACAGATCATCTCCCAAAAAAGAGAAAATAGTCAGTGAGCAGCACTAGGTGAAAATGTCTTGTTGACATCAGAGGTCAGAGGAGAATGGCCAAACTGCTTCGAGTTGATAGGAAGGCAACCATAGCTCAAATAATCACTTGTTACAAAGGTTTGCAGAAGAGCATCTCTGAAATGATAGCACATTGAACCTTGAAGCAGGTTGGCTACAGCAGCAGCAGACCACACTGGGCACCAATGACTACAAAAACACTAGAAGATCGGAAAATTGTTGTCTGGTCTTGCGAGTTTCCATTTGTGCTGCAACAGTTCAGATGGCAGGCTAAGAATGTGCTGTAAACAGCATGAAAGCACGGATCAGTCCAGCCTCGTAACAACATTTCAGGCTAGTGGTGGTCTGTTGGTTTGGAGGATATTTTCTTGGCAGAACTTTGGATTCATTAGTACAAACTGAGCATCTTTTGAATGCCATAGGTTACCTGAGTATTGCTACTGACCATGTCCATCCTTTTATGACCACAGTGGGCCCATCTTCTGAAGACAGCACACTATGCCAAAGAGCTCAGATCTTCTCAAACTGGTTTCTTGAACGTGACAGTGTGTACACTGTACTCAAATCAGTCCATAGTCACCAGATCACAATCCAATCAGTAAAGGAAGATTATCATCACGGGTATGCATTCCACAAATCTATGTGGTGTTATCGTGTCAACATAGGAATGTTTCCAGCACCTTTTAACTCTATGCCATGAAGAAATAAGGCAGTTCTGAAGGCAAAAGGGGGTCCTGTACCCAGTACTACCATGGTAGATCAAATCTAGATCTAAAAGTGGTTGGTGAGTGTATTTTTCATTTTTCAAGTCATTTTGAAATCACATTTGGTTTGTTAACAAAACTAATCATAATTATGATCTTACTAACATGTAGAGAAAACACAAAGGAAAAATTAACCACATATTCTGACTGCCTCTGGACTGACTCACTTCTACATGATCGATGCTCAGACAAAGCGAGTCTATATGGAAATGCAAATGTGTCCGAATCTATATACTGAATCCCAGCAGGCAAACTGACACTGTGGCTTTGTATCCTGTTGAACTAGTTACAAAGCCAGTGTTGACAATAACACTGCTGAGAAAAAATGATAAAGCCCACACAGCTCTACTGATAATATCCATTGCACACAGTGAAACAAAGCCACTCGCCTATTGTATAATCAGCGCTAACCTAAATTGGAAAGGTCCCCAAATAAATAAAGACTGATCTGACAGGATGACTCGCTGAACAGCAGCATACAAGAGGTGTATGTAGCTGTTATTATAGACACAGACCTGCACTGAGCACATGTCCTCAGCCTATTCATGACTTTTAAAGCACATTTTTGATATGACATGCTGGCTAGAGACCTAAAACCAGCGATTATGATTTCTTACACCATTCCCTATACAAATACTTGCACATAGGCAAACACAGTATTCTTGAACGATCATTTCTGGGAAGGCAGAACTGTCTGTATTTCTGTGAAGCGAGGACAAACTATCAAAGGAAACTCATGCATCATTCAACGCTATCGTGAAATTTTCAGGAAGGTGGGAAGACACAGATGATGAGTGAGAGTCCAGTACAGAAAGAGGGCTGAGGGCTGAAAATAGAAATCAAATTTGAAAAAAAAGAAAAGAAACAGAAGATGCTACCAGAAAGGAGAGAAAACAAAGGCAGTGCAGAACAGCGTGAGAGACAAAGAGATGGGAGGAGGGGGGACAGGTGCAAATAGTGAACTGAGTGAAGCAATGAGTGACAGATAGTCCCAAGCGGGTTGGATGTGAAAACAAGGAAAGAGTCGAACACTCTGCAGTGGGCACTGAGTGACAAATACACATCTGTCTTTCCGTGCACGTGTGCACACACACGCACAGCTTCAAATCTGTCTCCTCTTCACTCTTCCTTCGGCTCATTCACAAGAATGGATGGCAAACACTCAGCTTCTGCCTTCATGGGAGGTGTGGAGGCTACAAAAATAGTGATGAATACAACAGCACAGACATGAGACGAGAAATAATGAAGAAAATGAAGTCAATACTTCAAATGGCGGCTAAAAAAAAAATGTGTTTTTTCTCTTCTTCTTTAATGGCAGGGAGTTTACAACGATCATAGTATTGGGTGGCGTCTGGCTCTGTGCCATTACTTCATAATAGTTCCAACTCTTATGATGAAGCAATTATAAGAGATACCCCAATTGCACTGAGGCTCCACTTAGAGAAAAAAAAAACAATCCACTAATACGTTTTAACAATCAAACTGCAGCAGAGCAGGTTACAAATTAAATTATTGGAATATAGAAGAGCTGTAGAGCAGGACGTAGTGGAACTAAGAACCCAAGGCTCTCCAAAAAAAAGAGTAATTAGGCAATTAGCAAACATTTTCAAATATTACATAATCAGCATTAAAAGTAAAATAATACTTTTGGTTGAATAAATAGGCAATGTCTTGTTCTTTATCAGCTCTGGCTTCTCTCAGCTGTCTCAATTAGTTTTAGTAATGTGTTCATAAACTTTACTGATGGAAACATGTCATTTTGCAATATATATCATTTAAATGCCTGTAAAAGAGTTCAAGAGTGACAGCGGGCCCTAAATCCTGAGTTTTTTGGATGCATTGTGCTTTTAAGTTTTATTGTGCCACTTTATGTTGCTGCAGATTATGCAAGCGCCTGGCAGTTTGTCCCCTCAATTCTGCAAATAAAACATAATTTTGTTGAAGCTATGTTTGGAGGTCTTTTTTATCAAGGACTAAAGCAAGCCACTCTCAGGATAAGAAGCGTGTTCTTTAAATCAGGCCAAAAAATGTGTTTAAATTTGAGTGAGTGGAAAAAACAAATTGAGTCAGGTGACATTAGCAAAATACTGCTTCTCAATACTGGATGCCTCAGTTTGTTTTTCATTCCTAATGAAGAGCTGCCCTTTTTATTACCTTTATGTGGACGATTCATTTCTGTTGCATTAAATAATACAAAATTGGAATTTAAAAGCTTTACAACAGGTTTAATAGAATCACTGTCATTGGCTCCTTTTTCTGATGCTGTTATTCATTCGTAGACTGTAAGTATTTGCTGTGTTTTTCTCTCTGGGTGGGGGAGCAAGGATAAGCAAGCTTATTAAAATTTCAAAAATGTTCCAAGTAACTCTTATCTATAGCCCTAAGGCTTTCAATCTTTTTAGTTTTTGAGCAGTCACTTATTAAATTTGGGGAAATTTATTAAGGAAAACCAGCAAATATGTCAACTATTGGCTAACCATTCATTCTAGACATGTAGTCTTTCATGCTTCATCATGTCTTGAAAACTCGCTGGATGCCCTTTTTTGGAGAAGAAGAAGTTTTTATATGATACAATATTCAGGGTTCAATATAGTGATATGACCATGTAAACATTAGACAATTTGAGCTTTTTTATTGTTGCTTTTTTTACTGTTGTAATTTACTATGCCATCTGAAACAGGTCATTTGTAAATGAGATATTGAGTCTAAATGAGAATACCCTTATAAATAATGGTTAAATAAATATGGGTTTGCAGCTTTAACCAATTCAACTCTTCTGTCAAGGCTTTCCACAAGGTTTAGGAGAGTGTTTATGTGAATTTTCAGCTCTCTTCCAGAAGCTAATTTGTGAGATCAGACGCTGATGTTGGATAACCCTGGCTTGCAGTCTGCTGTAATTCATCCCAAAGGTGTTCTGGCAGGTTGAGGTCAGGACTCTGTGCAGGCCAGTGAAGTTCTTGCACTCCAGACTTGCAAAAAAGGCTTGATTTTGCTTTGTGCATGGGTGTGCACTTATGTTGAAACAGGAAGAGACCATCTCCAAACTGTTCCCACAAAGTTGGGAGCGTGAAATGTCTTGGTATGCTGAAGCATTAAGAGTTCCTTTCACTGGAACTAAGGGGCTGAGCCCAACTCCTGAAAAACAACCCCAACACTATAATCCCCGCTCCACCAAACTTTGGCACAATGCAGTCAGACAAGTACCGTTGCCCTGGAAACCACCAAACTCAGATTACTCCATCTGACTGCCAGACGGAGAAGTGTGATTCGTCACTCCAGAAAACACATCTCCACTGCTCGCCAGTGAGTCCAGTGGTAACGTCCTTTACACCACTGCATCCGACGCTTTGCATTTCGCTTGGTGATGTAAGACTTAGATGCAGCTGCTTGGCCATGGAAACCCATTCCATGAAGCTCTCTATACACTGTCCTTCAGCTAATCTAACAGCCACGTGAACTTTGGAGGTCTGTAGCGATTGACTCTGCAGAAAGTTGCCGACCTCTATGCACTTCTGCATCTGCTGACCCCACTCTGTGATTTTAGAGTGACCCATTCTTTCACAAATGTTTGTAGAAGCAGTCTAACGCCTAGGTGCTTGATTTCATAGACCTGTATCCATGGAAGGGATTGGCACACCTGAATTCAATAATTTGATTGAGTGAATACTTTTGGCAATATAGTGTAATTTGCCAGCTGTCTCCAGAGAGACAGTGTCTGAGCTACATGACCAACACACACAAACATAGACACATGTATTTAATTTCGCCATCAATATAATTGATATAATTGACTCAATGTTGACTCTACCGTACTCCTTTTAACTTACCCAAAACTGAGTTTTCTCATCTAATTTGTAAGACTTGCTGTTTCTTGTTGTTCAGTAAGCTACGTCTTCTTTTGTCTTATTTTTGTCTAAAACAGAGCGAATTAAGACTGTACAGACTATTCTGAATTATTAACTACTACTTATTAACTTGCCGATTCTCTTTGTTTTCTGTATTTGCTCCAACAGATAAGTGAGTGCAGACGAGTGAACAAAGGCTTGATGCTGGACTGCCCAGGGTAAAGCTGAGGGTTTTCTTGAAGGAACACATGAGAGGAGACTGAGTGAAACTACCACTCTCTCTGTCTCTGCTGGCAGTGCACTGCCTTCCAACACCCAGCTGTGTTTGTTTGCTGTGAATTAGCAGGCAGCAAGAGTCTACATGCTCGCTCAATATTACCCACATCACACCATAATTAGAGAGGAGTGCACTATTAAAATGGTCGTCTGCTGCTAAATCATCAAGTGATCACTGGGTTTTTAGCATCTGTCAAAGCATTTTTATATATGTATGTGTACCTGTAGTATTTTCTGACATGAAGAAGTATGTAATGGTGGAAGGAAAAGACACAGAAAGAACCGACACCGCTTTCCGTCATTGAACGTGACAGGTCAAGAATCCAAACGTTTACATACTGTGCAGTTACTGTAATTTTCCTGATGATTGTGACAATTCTCCTTTTGAAATTCTGCAATTATCAATTTTCACATCTCCCCCCTCCTCCGATGAATGTAATTACTATCATCCCATTAACGACTGTGAACTCCTGACACCCACTTAATGCAAGCAAAGTGCCGAATGTTGTTGATACAAGCCCAACAGGGACTGAATCAGGCTGCGACTGTGGTCAGGTCCAATCTCAACCTCACTCACAACTATGTCATGGATCAAACGGCACAGGGCTCACAGGAGCAGGCGGAGAGTTTCTGAATGCCAAACAGCCACTGCTGCCCAAACAGATGTTAGCTGCATCACCTCTGATATCTCAAAATCTCTCCCAACACCTACAACACAAGCCCCCGCTGACAGTCCTCAGCTTCTCAACGCACGAGCTCATCGCTGCATTATCATCTGTACTTCCTTTAGCTGTCAGGATGGAAGAGCACAGAATAATTACTTTAAAACATGACTAAAAAAAGCAAATATTCAAAAAAATATAAATTGATGCCAGCGAGTTTATAAACAGCCATGAGCAAACAGGCAGCCTAAGGAGAAGCATTCAATTTGTAATACTTCCAGGGGGCTTAAATAACAGAGAGCTAAGCAAGAAGGAGGCTTCAGGATGACTGCACATGAGGTCTTTTTAAATAAAAACCCACTGCACTGGTTGCCAGCTCTAAAACACCGAAAGCAACACTCGCCCAAAATGTCTTGTCTATTAACCTATGAATCATAAGCAAAAGTGGCATGGGCCCACTCGCAACTGACACGTGAAGCTTCAGGCAAACATTTGTTTTTATGAAAGCTGACACTGTCAAAGAGTACACTCAGAAATATCAAAAATTAGAGTTTTAGACATGGACTGGCCCGCAGCGGCTTTAGATAAAATGAGCATCAAATGATCGAATGCTGAGAGCTTTTTTCCTAATGACAGTATCATGTGAATAAAAAACAAAGCCTATGTGATTTTGTAGCATACTATATATTCCAGGTATTTAAAATAACAGGGCTTAGTTGGAAGTTACTGTGATAAAGCAAATTATACTGTATGTGCACTCTACTCATGCTTTCAGGCAATACGGCGCTGCCACGGAAAATAACAGAGATAAAGAGCTCCAGCTAAGAGAGGATGCGGAAATCTTTTGTAGCGCAATTTATGTTAGAAGAACAGATTATATAGCTGCCAAGCCTTCATTGTTGTTAGCCCCATATACAAAATAGGCATTTTGAAGACGATAAGATAACGTGGGAAAATGATTTTGAACAAGATTAGCAGTTTTTGTGCTTCGTCAAAGTGCGCTGTTTTATTAATAACAAGTTTCTCATCAATGGAAATGACCGCCATTCATCTCAGTCACACTTAATTATTTTGTACATTAACCAGCTGCGTTTAATGTGGTTTCACACCAGTGGGCGGCTGACATTTTTCTCAAAATAAGTGGTCCAAAGACTACAAAGGCCTTAATTAACATCTTAATGCCACTCTGTATAACCCCCCGCCACAGCACACACGCGCACAAAAGCACACGCTCTGATGTAAACAGTGTAAGATGCACAGATAAGAAAAAACATAAGTACGCAAATTGGTATCTTCAATGAGATGGTCATCCTGTGTCTGAGGCACAGTTTTTTAGGTTTGTCAATTTAGACAAAGTTTTGTTGTTTGTATGAGCCTGGGAAGTTGTCTTTAGCCTTCACAAATTAATGGCACAGTATTATAATACGTATTTTCCTCTTGACAAATACCCTCATGTCAGACCTGGTTTCCTGGCACCTCTCAGGTGGAGCAGTAGGCTGGTTTTTCTAGTTGGAGCTTGTGCACCTGTTTCTCATCAGCTCATCAAGGATGCAGTATTAAAGACCGGCTCAAGCGGAATTGTTGCCTCTTCGGTGGTGGTAATCAGGGTTTGTAGTGGTTTCTCACAGTTCCTTTCTCCGTGAAATTCCCAACCTTGCTTTCTGTTGTGTTTCTCTGGTGAGTTGCCTGGTGAGAAAACAGCTGGAAACACGTCTCTGAATTTCCTTGCCCTGTGGAAAGTTTCTGGACCACTCCTTCAAACTCGGCTCACCTGCGCTCTCAAGCTGGTTGCCACCTGCTGAGGGAAAAATGCTTTCCAGTTTCTAATCTGCCTGCCCAATTTCCACCCCATACTCTCCCCTCCAAGCTCCTGTAAGGAGGCAACTTTCCTGTTCAAAGATAGATTCTGTTTCCTGATTTTCCTGCAAATATACTGTTCAGTTGTTTCTTGTCCCTGAATCCTGGATTTGGCTCCATATTTATTGGCATTATGACAAAACATAATGGAGGGTTTAAGGTAATGACTGAGATCTTGAATTTGGTTGAAGATGTAGGCTTACCAGACACAATTAGGTACACATTTATTTTCCTTCAGAACTATCTTAATTCTTCATTGCATAGATTAAACAAGGGGCTGGAACCAGTCCTCAAAGGTGCTTTACTGGATTGAGATCTGGTGACTGGAGGCCATTAGAGTACTGCTATGTTCAAGAAACTAGCTTGAGATTATCTGAGCTTTGTGACATGGTGTGTTATTTTAAGAAGATGGGTACACTGGTCTTAAAGGGATTGGCATGGTCAACAACAATACTCAGGTAGTTTCCACTCAGGGACCCAGAGTGAGCCATTAAAATATATTGCACACCATTAGACAATGACCAGCCTGCACAGTTTCTATAAGGCAGGATGGATCCATGCTTTCATGCTGTTTTTCCCTAATTCTGACCCTACCATCTGAATGTTAAAGGACAAATTAAGACTCATCATATCAGGCCATTTTTCTTTTCAATATTCAATATTTTATTTTGTTTTTTGCACCTGTGTGAATTGTAGTCATTGGTGCCCAGTGTGGTCTGCTGTGGCTGTAGCCAATCTGCTTCATGGTTTGACGTGCTATGATTTCAGAGATGCTCTTCTGCAAACCTTTGTAACAAGTGATGACTTGAGTTCCTGTTAGCTTCCTTTCAGCTTGGAGCAGTCTGGCCATTTTCCTCTGACCTCTGTCATTGACAAGGTATTTTTACCCAGAGATCTGCCGCTCACTGAACATTTTCTCTGTAGAGATGTTGGTGTGGGAAAATCCCAGCAGGTCATCATTTTCTGAAATACTCAGACCAGCCCATCTTGACCTTGTCTAAATGTATAAATGCACTGAGTTGCTGCCATGCCACTGGCATTAACAAGCATGTGAACAGGTAAACCTAAAAAAAGGGCAGGTGAGTGTATGCCTCTTAGCCTTCTTTTCACAAATCAAATATTAGCTTAAAAGCTTGATTGTAATGTAAAATTACCCCATTTATTTTTATTAAATCAAAACCAGGTCCAATTAAAATAAATCAGTGATATTGGCTGCCTTCTTCTTTATTCTTGCTATTGTTAGAAAGCATGACATTTGCAAGAAGACGAAAAAAGCTTTCTGTTTTATAGATGATAACATATCCAACATAGTGCTAGAAATAAGCTCCTGAAAACAATACAAATAAGAACTATAAAAAAACAACTATAATAACTGTGGTGTGAGGACAGTTGCCCACACAGGGTCATAAGGCCGAAAGATCGGCCCCCTATCCCAGCCCCCTGCTCCTCTGTGGCTGCTGCACAGCACTATCACAGGATGGAAATAAGATCCATTTACAGCAGTGCTCTGGAGAGGACCTAAGGGACTTTCCAAGGTAGTGGCAGCAGAACTACCTCCATCCACAGCAGAAAACTGGGAGTCATTCACTGCTCCATTTACTTTAAAGTGGAATATCAAATATAATGTGATGTTCCACTGAAGCAAACAATAGAAAGCCTGTGTTGTACCTCTGTTGCATTTCAGCACAGATCATTTCCTCCCTATATGTTGTAATGGCATCAAGAAGTAATCTAGATACAGTCACCTTGCTGGCGATACAAATGATATTATGTAGTGAGGCATGTGGTGTGCGGAGCCTGTTGCAGTGCCAAATTCTGCCATCTGTGGACCAGTAAGTTTAACAGCAGCGTGATGGTGAGCTCAAATAAGTAGGAGTTGGAGCCAACAATAAATGTGAAATAGGTGACCCGTGTTCCTCGGTTGTACAAGCACAGGATGAACCTGAAATCCATTAACTTTAGAGGCATGTGAATATAAAAAAATTAAAAAAGAATCAGTCAGCCAAAGTGCCACCAGCCCATACCGCTCGGTCTGTCTAAAGAGTGGTTGCCTCCCTTTAATCAATCACATTTCATACCACATAATCAAGATGACATGCCCCCTGTCAGAGGTCAGTCTTTTTGATCTGGTTCTTCCCATCGAGTGGACTGGTGCTAACGCTGTATCAGCACTCTTTAGAAATGCTGAGATGGTAATATTTAGGAGGTTAATTAGTACCCTACTACAGTGTTTATCAGCCTTTTTCATCTAATGTACTCATACAGGCTGTCAGATGGACTCAACAACCCTTTCATCAACAGCACCTCATTAGAATTCATGTTAGAGTGGATGTGGATTACTTTCAGCTGTTTGCTTTTAGCAAAAATATTGATCAGATTGTAAGCGAACTGTCTTAGCCATTTAAATATAAATACAACTAATACTCCATTAACAAGTGATCATAATATTTAGCAAACTATCTGAATGGTTTGTCCATTAGTTTTAGCTCACATTGTTTTAGCTGTACTGCTAGCTAATGCCTTAACTAATAGCCATAGTTTAAGCTAGCTATGGTCATTCCTAAATCATTTATCTGTTCCTTTATGTTTTCTTTATTGGTATCCTTTTTGTTAGCTTATACCCATTCTTCTCAAAGCTGTTTAGTTTCACTCAATTGTTCAGTTAAATGTATTTTTGTGGCAAACACATGATAATGTTTCTATGTATCTTATAACCCATTTGGAAATCACTATAATGCTGCTTTTTACAGTGAAAAAAGTGTGTGTTTTATGTGTCTATGCTAATTGAAATTCATATTGAAAACTACTTATACTCCATAATAACATTTTACGAAAAACAGTGCAAACATTGTTTGGGATTAAACTTTTGGCTTAACTTTTTGGGACTCCTTAGACTGAGAAAGGGCCTTGTCATTTTGCAAATGTCTTTAAGTTGTTAAGTTGGTCCCATTGGATACATAGTTTCTTTCTAAACCTTTTACAGAGTACTTTCTATTGCATAATTGTTTGAGTTTTAAAAAAGCTGTATTATTCACAGGACAACAAAGAGTCAGTTCAACGTCCATTCACTGCAAATATATGAATGTCTTATTTTTTATTGTTCAGTTAGAAACCATCTTATGATCCTGTCATCCTCTTCTGATAAACATCTAGAAGAATCTATGAATAGCTGTTTAAAAAGTTAGATAAAATTAATTCTAATCCAGATACAGCAATTCAGTTACTGACACACTAATTAATGATTAGCAGTTAATACAAAACACTGTAAAATCATTAATAATCCCGTTTTGGGGGGGAAAGTGCTAAGAAAACTCAAAATAATGAGGCAAAATGAGTTTTCAAAACTTTATTGTTTCCAAGAGTTTTGGCAACTCAAATTTGTTGTTAAGCTAATTACTATATTCCTGTGAGGTGAACAGTAAAATTATAGCTTCAGCAGCATATATTTCTACCATCAAAAAAGTTAGAAATGTTTGTTGAATTTAAAAAAAAGTTCCAGTTCCAGTTAGTAATGTAAAATTTGCATTTACAACTTTCATCTCCTCTGTTATTTCCCACAGTAAATCGATCCACATATATACCTTTGCACAGATTTTAATGCCAGATGCAATCCTCCCATTTATCCAGGCTTATGACCAGCAAGGGCTGAATACTAGTGCGTGTACTGGAAAAGTTGGATTTGTGTTTCCTGTCACTTCTGAATCAGGGAACTTATACTTGATTCGCTATCTTGCTAACCTCACAGGAATATTGTAATTAGACAATTAATGATAATAATAAGTGATTAACAAGAAAATTGAACTTGCTAGAAGTAAAGTCAACAATAACAGTCAAGTAGCGCTAGCTGCTGATGCTGTTAATAACAAGACTACTACTTGCAATGCTGTATTTGAATTGTCAGTCCACAATTAATCCGTCCACATAAATTGTTGCGTTCGAAATTTCTCAACTGCACAAAATATTTGCACAGACTTTCTTAATAGCTGCACACATTGTACTTTTTTGATGATGCTCTGAAATGTCTTTTTTGTAGCAAACCCGCACTGTTTATTTAAGGCTCTCTGATTGCTGAAGGATAATGGGGTGGCAACAAATGTGACTGGAAGCTACAGTGTATCTGTTAGTGAAGCTCGTGTGTGTGTGTGTGTGTGTGTGTGTGTGTGTGTGTGTGTGTGTGTGTGTGTGTGTGTGTGTGTGTGTGTGTGTGTGTGTGTGTGTGTGTGTGTATAAACTCACCAGCTTGCGCTGACACCAACCACAGACGCCACAAAGAGCCACCAGCCAAACAGCACACACTGTCACTGCAAGGGAGACCAGGAACACACTGAGGGACACTGAGCCTGTGCACAAACACACACACATACAGGGGGGTGGAAAGAGATTTTTTTTTAAACGTGAGTGATGGTTTTTGGCACACACAGAGATATTTTCTTCAACATGTGTAAAATAGAAACATGGAGGACATTGTACATCATGTTGTCAAAGGGTGCAACCCAAAAGAACGCAGGGATTTCTCTCACCACGTTTAATTGAATAGCCGAGCAGAGCTCCCTTTTTTCTTTTTTTTTTACATTCTCATAAAAACCTAAGAAATACAATCTCATCACCAGCCCTTTCATGCCGGAGCGTTTCAATACCTTTCCAATAAGGAGTGGAGCCAGGCATCACTCAGATGCACACACATCACTGTCACTGTGTCACAGCTTGTTAAGTGACAGCCTGAAAGTGAAGGGAGGAGGGGGAGAGAGGAGGAGGAGAGGAGAGGCTGACAATACAAGAGAGCTCATGATTTATGGGTATCGGTAGATGCCCAGCGAGAGAGGTGGCTCTGGAAGAGAGTCATAAAAAAACATCATCTATTGCTGCTCACATGTGTCTCAGTGTGTGACTGAGACAGAATAGATTCACACATCAGCACTCTTGAGTTTTCAATTCCACATTCTCCCACATTTAAAACAACTGGATGGGCTTCACTTTGCAGCACGAGGACAGACGGCCTCACTGAGCTTTTCTTATCTGCGCAGCAGGAAAGATGGCCATGTATTCAAATTCAGGATTTCTTTCTAACTGATTCTAAAACATACAGCGATAAATGGATGTCAGGATACATTTTCACACCCACAAGTGATAAACAATGACAAACAGGCAGGCTTTGGCTTTCAGTTACTGGGTTTGCCTTCCTCCCAGCTGCTGTCTTCTTCCCTTCCTTTGCTTGTCATAACTGCCCTTTCCATTAGGGATACACCAATATACCGGCCAGACGTGGGGCCGGTACTGGCCGTAGGCCTACAGGCAAATAAGATGGCATTAAGTAATGGCAGTGGTGTTGCATTAATTTTTGTGCCGGCCTAACGATCAAAGACAGTGGGATGAAGATGTCATGGTAGCTTTTCGTTGATTTAGGCGATTAAAGTCTTAGGCATTGTATTAGAGTTTGACGTTTTGGATTAAAGTTATCCTCTGATTTCACTATACTCTGATTTCATTACTATTCTAGCAATTTTCAGCATTGCTTCTTGCTTGATTAGTTTTATCGTTGCACTGTGATATCTGGTCCCTGTTTGTGTCACGCTCTGAGTTGGAGATTGTTATTCATGCCTCTATCTCGTCACGTCTGGATTATTGTAATTCGTTGTTTACTCATCTTAACAAAACTTCCTTGGAGCATCTGCGGGTTGCCTTCTAGGTACTCGCATGACACAGCGCTGCTAATTCAGCAGCAGAGACTCTCCATCAACTCCAGACTTTTTTTTTCTTTTAGAGTTTTGCATGGACAAGCACAAGAACTTTACATCCATGCATCGCCAGGAGGTCTCTGAGGTCATGTGATCAGGCTGAAAACTAGACAGAGATTTTGCAACACTAGAAAGCTCTCTCACTGAGACCTTTGGACTTGGCGGTGGCTTTTCAAAGGCAGTTTAAACTTGCCTTTCTGCATGGTGGTATAGCAGGTAGTTTTTTTGTAGTGTAGTGCTTTACACATTTGCCTAACAAGCAAAAAAATCACTGCTTCAATCCTGGGAGAAGACACGCTTTTTCTGGAACTCACCGACCCAGGAGTGAGTTCCGAGGTATCTGGAATGTGGCAATAGTCCCGTCTTCTCTTTGTCTGCTGTTAAAGTGTCTGTTATGCCTTCCTCTGTGAACTTGTGCACCTTTGGCTTCAATAAAAGGTTTTTTATTGTTATTTACATCCCACGTCCTGCATTTGGGTCCATCCTTCAGCACTCCACACATCAACTCCTTTGACAGAAGAGTTAAAAGACTTCAAAACAGTCAAGTTATTTCTTTATAACAAAGATGTCTTTGTGTCCCTGACATAAAAGGGTGGGGGGTTGGGGATACAATAACAAAAGAAAGAGCCAAAAAGTATTTTAAAACTTGGCATCAGCCCATAATTTACCATCACTGCATCCTTACTTTTCATCTCCCTTCTCTGTCACATCTTTTGCCTTATTGTCCACCTTGCCATCTCCTCGGGGAACTGATGTGACTAGAAAGGAGTAATAGTGGCAGGTGATATTTCATAGGGAAAGTCTGAATGGGATCTCCATTTTATTCGCGCTTTCCCTCAACCTGAACCACTGTTTTCAAGTCACTGAGACACCAGAGGCCACTTCAGAAAAGAGAGAGCAAACTCAACCACACAAGCATTGCCACACACGGAGTCTTTGTGGGACAAAGGATGGTTACTTGTCTTATAACATTTTATTTTGTGGTGCAAAAGAATCATTTAGTTTGCGCATTAGAAAAAAAACCTTGAACCCTGGATGGGGAAATATAGGCAACACAGACAGTGCATCCCTTATAAAAAAAAATAAATAAATAACAAGTAATCTCGTCCTTTTATTTTTCCTTTATCAATGTTCCTGCTGACTGTCGTCATTTCAGCTAAGCAAACAACCTAAAATGAGAAGTAGTGTTGCCAGGTCCTTCTTTTTACCTGCCAATAGCTGGTTTGTGTTAGCCACCTTAGACGCTCAACAGGAGCCAATAAATTATATCATTTATTACAGTTTAAATGCTTGTTTACCGGTTTGTCTGTCGATCCACTTTTAAATATGTCCCTGCACCATTGTGACCAGCTAATGATTTGTGTACTCTGTGGAGCTTTCCTAGAAACAAGATTTGGCTTACATTCAGTGCTTTCTCAACAAAATGTCGGCATCCTTGACTTTTAATACAATGAACCTATTTCATACAGCGCTACATTTAATTTCATTATGTAGCAATAATAATGTTTTTTGCATTTCTTACCACTATAAGATCAGCTGTAAACTGAGAAAACAATAAACGCACAAAAAGCCTCAACCACGCAACTCCTTCAGCAGCTCTGTGTCGTGAGCTGCTTGCAGACGTTTCTGTGGATTTTCAGACTATAGCGACAGAAAGAATATGTGCCTTAACCAGCGCCAGCGGGAACTGAACTTTGCTCTGCGTGGTTGATGGAAACCTGCTTTTACACCTGTATTGCCTGCAAGATAAGAATCCTAAACATCTTAAACATTAGACACTACCTGAGTTTATCTCCTGATCACAGAGACTGACCCAGACTGGAAAAAAAGGCACTATCCAGCTCGACTGAACATGCACTGATTGTACAGATACAGTAGATATAATCAGCATAATAGTCTTTATCCATCCATCTGTCTTTATCAACAGACAGGCTACTAATGGTAAAGAAGAGCAAACATGCCCCTCTGAGCATGAGAGGGTCGGTGAAACGCACCCATATCCTGAATGATGATTATCTCTATTCATAGCGGTTTGAAAATAGATGCCATGTACTCTGCTACTGTATATTCACAGAGAAGTCAATAAAGCAGAGTCCATTAGATGCTATGACATCAGCGAAGGGAGCGATAGATCTTAAATAAGGAGAGCTGAACTGGTGTCCAGCTACAGCTTGTGGTAGCTGCAGAGCTAAGTGGCTCTCTGATGGCTGTTTTGAACTGTGGAAGAGGTTGGAGACTCAGGTGGATCTGTGAAAGCCAGCAGCTGATGTAGGGTCCTGTATTCTCTCTGAAGGTCGGAGGGTGTGGGGGTGTGTGCTTTATGAGCTGTGTCAGTCATGAGAGCTAAGGGAGTAAAAAGCTTCCAACTAAAACGCAGTCCAAAGAGGCCATGCTACTGCTCTCAGTAATGGACAGCTGGCTTCTGCTTTCCACTTCATGGAATATGTGCTCCTTTTTTGGGAAACACTATAGACAGCTATAGCATGCAGGCTGAGGGATGACGAGAAGGAAATGCACTGCTTCTGCAGTATTATGAAGATATGCAAATCTTCAGCGCCACGGCTGCGGAGGAAAAAGAAGCATCATTAGAGTAAGAGAAGCCCGAACAACACGCAGCTATCACAGCACTCAGGAAATTCAATTTATCTTTCCCCGTGAACACTACAAAACTTTTAGCCTGAAATCCTCGAGCAGGTGATACATTAGCGAGGTGGAAGATAAAACAGCGTTTGTATGCCGGAGCTGAAATAAGGTTTCCACTTAAAGTTAAACGAGGGCAGCAAACATAAAATGCAATCTTTACCATATGTTACCAAGTAACGAAAGAAAAGACCCTTTTTAAATGAAGGCTGGTGGAAAATGGCACCACTCAGTAAAAACTGACAAGTGAGCTAAACGAGCCATTGAACCCTTTGATCAGAAGCTTTTAGAAGTCAGAGCACTCTTGAACTTGAAAGTCGCTTGTTTGCTTGAGATTTCAGTGGCGATCGCTTTTTATATGTACATAAAAGAGAAAATAAATGGCACTACATACTGGTGTGAGTGGTGACGGTGATGTTGTAAATGAGCCTGCAATAAAAACCCCTTTCAGGACAACAAAGCGCTTCGTGTAGGAGGTTAAATGTGGACGGCTAACGAGAACTTGCAGGAAATATCAAAGCGCAGACTCTTTTGCATAGAGTGTAAGGCTAGCAGCATTGAGGGATAAAATGCACGTAGGTGATCTGGTGCACATGAAGTGAGGTAAGCCAGGCAGAAAGGGACCAATCCTCGGGGGGGAGAGAAGAAATTGCTAATTGGACAGGCGGAACTGGAGCAGCATCCAGTCAGCAAAGCTGCCACACCTCATCTTTATGTACTGACTGAGGTGGAGAGGCCAGTGCCTTAGAAGCTCTAGGTGCAAAGCTCATAGCCTAATTGCCACTTCAAAGTCCCTGCGTCTTGTACTTGAGCCTGGGCTCTGCCCTCTTTATATCCACTGAGCTGCGGGGTAATCCTTAGATGTCACTCAGATGTCTTCACAGTCTGTCCCCTCTGAGGCAGAATCTGTGCGTAACAGCAGAAATGGTATTTACCTCCAGGTATATTGTAATACTGAGCATTTCAATTTGCTTCCATCTACCTTCTGGCTCAATTCGGAGCTCAGATAATTTCCATTGTTTGCAGTTGGCGTCTCAAGACAAAAGGCTGGATGTCAGTAAACAGCGCATGCATACGAAGGCACACAAAATAAATATTTCGCCTTTTGCTCAGTTGCACAAAATAATTTGAGTGGGAAGAGTCTAAAAAACATTCAGCAGACGAGATGTAGATATAATGAAAAATGATTGCAGTTCCAGGTAAATAATGCAGTTGATGAGATGACATTTAACACAGTGAGCGCAGAGCTGGATGCTGGAAATGCTGCAGAGTGCTCAAAGAATGACCTGCTGTTTTGGCATGTTTCATCACATTATTGTAAAGCCGGGCAGTCTGGCGAGGCTCAATAGGTATTTGCTCGCGAAAGAACGCCACTTCAAATAGGACGGACGGCAGATTATTGACAGTTCTATCCTTCTTGCAGACAACAATGTGAGCCGGTTGGTGGGTGCATATTGGTATTTGATTCAGAAAACAAAGCAGCTCTTCTGGAAATGTCAAATATCTCCTAATCGTTCCCTTTTTGGAAAAATACTTTCTGAATTAATTTTCCGCCCCAAAGTCGTGTCATTTTATATCAACAGCACTTGGTTTAAAAGAAGTGTTTTCAGGGTTTTGGTACCTGGACCCTGGACTCTTGCTTCTCAGGTGTCAATGCTTTCCATCCCTTTATGTTAGCATGCGGTGATGATAACTGTGCAAAACCATACCAGACAGCATAATGTAAATCCCAATTCACAGTGAAACCTGGAGCCCCATGTGCTGCAATCACTGGGATGTGTAAAGTAACCAGTGAAGTTGTGACAGGTGGCGAGCACCTGTGGTTAGAGTGTCTCTTGCATCCGCTGTAGGCTACAGGGACTTGTGCCGGTTTTCTGTCCATATATGCTCTCAGTGGCTCAGCTGCAACACTGTTGTGCCATGACAGAGCCTGTTTCACAGCAAGAGGACAGCCGCCTACGTCTGTCTCAGATGAAGGGTAAGCACAGTGACAATCTGAGCTGGAGTTTGACCAACAAAGCATCACGTGGCACATGCCTGGTGTCACCTATAATGCCACCATCACCCTATTAGCACCTCTGACAGTGAACGGATGAATCAACCATAAAATCCAACAAAATCTGGGCAGTAGGGGTGTAAAATGAGCTGGAGCTATGATAGAATTTTTAAATATTTATAAGGGAATGAAATAAAGTTTGGTCTTTTTCTCAGTCTGCCATATAGCTGTTAAAATAAAATATAATTTAAAGTTAGACTGTGGACTGTGGAGTTTACTTGTCAACAAACTTATATTTACATCAACTGTTAACAATACACATAATATGTGTATCCCTGAGGCAAGGATCTGGACATCTCATATCATGGATAATCTTAATTTCAGTATATGATCTGCTTTTATGAGGAATCATGTAGATCTTAGCATTAAATAAACAAAAAATAAATAACAAAGGGAAATAAGCAAAAGGCAACAGTTGTTTGTGACACATTTAAAAAGGCAAAACTTTTACTTTGAAAGTGAATTGTTTCTCTCACTTTCTCCCAGCAACCTTCAGCAACCAGTCAACAACCAGTTGGAGAACTGTACATTTTTCCATAGCAACTGGTAGTTGCCAGAGGGTTGCTAATCATATATACTACTAGTCACAGGAGTTAAAATAAACCTGGGGGCATGAATCGTGATTCGAAGCATAGATTGTGTTTCTACCCCGAAAGTGTATCCTTACATATGATCTTTCGCTCAGACGTTGTTAACATCCACTTTTATGACAAACAGTAGTCTTATTGGCTGTCAGCATTAATCCTTGAAGAAGCACAAACAGCACAAACAGGCCAAATGGATCCAGTTCACTGATTCCATAGTAGAAGTGAGGCCTAGCAGACACTGATCAGCTAAAGCTTCCAATCAGCACACCTGTCAATCAAAGCAGTCCTGCTCCAATGCCTGTATCTAGATATATGACTCATAAAAGAAAATCACCCCTGTTTGAGTTGCATTTAGAAAAAAACTGGTTAAAAACATGTATACAAGGCTTATAAACATACTTTTTAACTCTTTTCCCTATAAACTCGACATCTGACGACCTCCCCTGTATCCATAGTAACGCGTTTTGACACTACAGTATATATCAAAAAAGACACAGTTTGACAACCATTAGAACAACTGGGTTTTTCCAAGGGTAGCTGAATAGGCAGAGACCACCCTCATGAACTTCTGATGCACACCCGGTCATTTTGTTCTATAAGCAGGCCTGAAATGTGGCAGAAACCACTCCTTATATAAAAGAACTTCAAAGCTTGCTCCTAGACTAGGCTTTCAAGGGGTAAAGAGTTAATATTTTTGAAACCAGCCTCAAATGCCCATTAAAAGAACTACAGCTTTTGGCCCTTGGCAATGGCAATTTTATTTATATAGCACATTTCATTACATGGCCCTTGTGTGCTGGTTACATTTTCAGCCTCGCGGTTGCCGACCGGTGCATTGCTGCATTTTTTGACACATTACCAACATCTATAGATTAATCCAACAGTGTGACACCTTCGTAGTAATGTGTATTATGTCAAAAGAGCACTCACATGTGTGTCCCCATGAGGATGCCCAAGACAAATAGCTCTATAGCTCCACTAGAATCCCCAAACCTTATGAGGTAGTGTTAAATACAACAGAAGGAATCTGTATGTATGTATTTATCCTTTGGCAAAAAAATACAATAACTCAATAATAAAAAAATAAAATAATAATAAAAAAAAAAAATCTTTCGCCATCTTACAATGCTGTGATTGCAGCCATTCCCCAACTCTCTGTGAATGGTACTCATGGCCATTGATCAGTGGTCTATGATCAGTGGGTATTGGTCAGTGGTTGTTGATCAATGGTCATGAGAATTTGCATAATTATGATTAAGGAACTGACCTCCCAGCCCATTGTTCCTTCAGTTGGCTGGTTTCAGTCATTATGCAAATGTACTGTTTATAAGATTGGGGAAACCTGCAGTCAGCTGAGACTGAAGAAGTCACTTGGATGAGTTACGAAACGTTTCTCCCACAAAACGCTACGTCCAGATGAACAGAATCAACTTTTGGAGATTTACTTTTCTGGATGATTGAGAATGCATCAAGACGAACTCAATAATACAAATCGTTTTCTTATCTACTGTATGCTACTAGTAAATACTCACAAGTGTCTGTGATAAATAAGCAGCAGCCTGCTCATGGACAGATGCTCACAGAATAGACTGACAGCTTAACTTCTGTGTGGTAAATATGCCTGTAATAAACTGTCAGAATAACAGCTGAATCTTTTTGTATATATAATTTGTTACACTTTTGGCTGCACATTGTTCTTTGGATTATCATTTTCTTAAAGCCCACACCACCCTGTAGGAAACAGTGTGATATCAATAAATTATATATTTATATTTTATTTTTGAAAACGGAAACTCCACACACTGATTTATAACATTTCTTCTTTTTCCTTGTTGTTGTGATCTCACCGAGGGGTTAATCAATATTATCTACTTCTAATTTTGATTGGACGAGTGATAAAGTTGACATTCAGCTTACATCCATTTCTTCTGTGTCTTTGATAAGGACTTTATCCTGTCTGCACGGTCTGATCTATCACGTAATCTATCAGTGTGTCTGCCATAATTTTCTCCCCCAGCTCAGCCTCAGAAACACTGAATTAACTGGTCAGATTGAAATGAATGGTTTTCATATGTAAGTCTCAAAGACCCAAAGACGCTCTCTTTGAGAAGGCAGACTTGTGTTTGTAAGTGTGCGTCTGCCTCGCATCAAACGCACATTAATAATGGATTACAGTTGTTTGTTGGAGGATGCCTGAAAAAACAAAAACACTACTTAAAAGGAGGTTAACTCATCTGCCTGCTTGGACTGCAGTTTATCATTTAATCATTTCTTTAATTATTTCATTTTCTCATTAATTTACCTCTTTACCTGATGCTCCTCAGGCCAGATTAACCATCATGCCTTCCTCAGACTTGACCTCTCTCCTCTCTTTTAAATACTCTTCGCACTTTTCCCCTCCTGGGTGTCATTTTGGGATAAATGACTGTTATGTACAGACAGACGCCTGATCAAACCAAATGAGCTTCTCTTGGCTCCTAAGCTTGAGGATGTTATGGCTCCTTCACACCGTTACAAGCAACCTATTATTCACCAGTCCCACTGATGCCCTTGAATCTATTGATTTAAGTCCTCGTGGTGGCTGTTGATACTCTGGAGGTGGACTAGTGTCCATCCCTGTAATGAGTGTCTAAGCTTTAAACTAAGTCAACCATGACTACCATTATTCTAGGTTGAAGGGCATTAAATTGCCTCTATATACCCTATGCTATTTGTTCTAAGGAGGGTCAGGGCTCATAATAAACAGTTTATTGAATTGTTTGATACACTTTTCCCCTGGTGTCTCCATTTTTTCCCACATTTTCCTTATTACTCAGGCTGCGAACTTGTTAAAGGAGACCCATTATGTCCATTTCCAGCTGTAGAAGAATCTCATTGTTGGAGTCTAGTAGGGTAGTTTTACACAATTGCCAGGTTTTATTTATCCTATATGAGCCCTCCTGCTCAGCCTATCCTGTTCTTTTAGCTCCTCTCAGTTTAAGGCCACCCTCCCTTTAAGTAAACTATCCTTTTCTTTTTTTGGCCCGCCAAAACAAAAGGTTTGAACGACATGTGGCTGGTTCTCATAGTTAGAGCTGTATGTCTAAGATTACCACATTAGTCTATGTTATTATGTATGTCATAAGTTCATTTATCATAAAAGAATTATATCTGGGAATCCACTGACTATTGTCTCCCTGGCCTGGGGAGCCGATAGCTATCAGCTAGGTTTTAGCTGATAGGAGAAGCACCCAGTTTGGTTTTCTCTTGCCGTAGTCCATCTGCTTCAAGGTTCAATGTGTTGTGTATACATTGGTTATTACTTGGCTTACTGTTGCCTTCCTACCAGCTTGAAGCAGTTTGGCCTTTCTGAACTGCTGCTTACTCGATAGTTTCTCTTCTTAGGACCATTCTCTGTAAAACCTAGAAATGGTTGTGGGGAAAAAATCCCAGAAGATCAGAAGTTTCTGAAATAATCAGACCAGTCCATTTGCCATCAAAAACCATGCCACACTCAAAGTCACTTAAATCACCTTTCTTGCCCATTCTGATGCTCAGTTTGATCTTCAGCAGGTTATCTTGATGTTTACATGTCTAAAATGACATTAATTTACATTAATAAGCCATTGAACAGGTATACTTAAGAGTAGCTGGTGACTATCTGGTTATAGAGGTTCAAGGCAAAGATTCAAAATCCTTATTAGTCAATGATCCACAAAGGTCACTAAAATAGAAAATTCTTCTTTTTCTTGTGTTTACTTTCTCATATGCGCCACTGAGAAGCTTTTCATTTAAATGAATCTTGTAATCTCGTGTCCAGTTCCCCTTAATGTATTCACCCTGTGATCCCACTGAACATTTAGCTCTTGCAGTTGGTTAATGTTATGTTTACATCACAGCAGTAAACACTGGTTAATCCATTCCTTATACTTTTATCAGGGCCTTCTTTGGCTGTGGTGAGGCTTAAAAGAGCCACCATCCTTCAAAGTCTTTAAATGCTGTGTGCATTACTACAGATATGTTTACATAACGTGGAGAAATGCAAAGCGTGACGGAGCTGCTGTGCCTGGTTACTGCATGGTTGTACACAGTCACTGCCACCGGTACAGCCTATATCATTTTTTCCTCACATTTTCTCTTATTTTTTTCCAATAGTCATCGTCATCAAAGCTCAAAATGGTTATAGTCTTTAGCGCCAAACATTTTTCCTGGCTCCTCTAACTTCCTACGCCTACTCGACGTTCACTTTTTACCACCTTCTTCTCTATGTGCCTCTCCTGTAACTTCTAATTTATAGCTGCATCGCTTTTCACCATCTGTGTTGAAAGTTGTTTTTTAGCCGAAGCCCTCCTAAAAATGTGCACATGCACATGTGCTCAAAGCTGCACGCACCAACACGCACACATATTCTTCCACTTGACACAGCTTAAGCACAATGACATGAGTGGGAACGCATGCACTTTAGGGATGTGAAGAAACCAAGAAAAGTGGAGAGAGAACAGTGCAGGAAAAAGCAGAGTGGGAGTGAGGGAAGAGAGATTCAACTGTAATGCTATTGAGAAGCAATTTGTAAAGCTTGTGCATATGCATGCAGGCCTACAGTCCCCATCTGCCCACATCATCAGCTCACTGCTGGTGACATCAACCAAGACAAAGAGGTTTCGGATGCTCCAGATGTATTATGTGGGTGGTATTATAAAATCTAATCCAAGTCAAAGTCAATTGTATTTGCCTAAGGATACCAAGTTGCATGCATTCGTGGCATGTGTTTGTATGCGTGCGTGTGTGTGTGTGTGTATGCGCTATTTTTTAATCGATGTCTAACTTCCTGTGCTACACTTACATGAAAAAATATTAGCCTAAATATTCTCCGTCTTTCAAAAGTGGGAAAACAATTATTGAGGGTGTAATTAAAGTATTGGCAGGACAAGTGCAACTTTAATTGAATGACAGCTAAATGACAGCTAAATGACAGTGAAGCGGCCTAGTCTCCGCGTATCCGTTATGGTTTATATAAAATCTCATCAAACTACACAATGAGCTCGGCTTAAGGCATTCACACGACTATTCTCGTCCCAGACGGTCACACATCTACAGAGCAAAGTTCATATGAAAATGCCAGACAGACTCCATTTGTCATAAATGAATTAATTTTGATTCATTGCTACCTGGAGGGCGCTACCTTTGCCTTCTTCATTCAATTAAAGGCTGCTTGTAAAACGCACTTTATTACCTGTCTGGACAGACTTGGCAGTAAAATCCCAGAACCTTAGCTTCTAGCTAGAGGTTAAAGTATTGACTCGACCACAACCCAGCCAAAGTCATCTCCCTTTAGACTCCATAAAAAAGCCACTAAAACGCAGACCTTAAGTGACCCGATGCCAGCCTTGCGTGTGTGTCTTTCTGTACGTCCACCTTAAATGTAGGTCTTTCTGCAAGTGGCGTTCCCTTTCCACTGAGTCAAAACCTCGCGCTGATAGCCTCAGCTGGTGCGATGAGTGATCACCCTGCCTCTCCTGTGACCGCAACGTTCTCGGCGCCTGGTGTCAGGAGCGCTGACAACAGGAGGATGTGCAAGTGTGCGACAGCTAAGTGAGACGGTTCGTTTAGAGGAAAAATAAATGGGTCCGGTGTCTTTGTATGTGCAACAGGCAGCCAAGCTGTAATTTACACTGTCATAGGAGCACAAAGGGAGAACAGGCCAACACCACTATAGGGTGCATTATATTTGTTCAGTGACTTCTGCTCTCATCTGATGGAACGGAGAATTCCCAGGTGACCTTTCTCGTCAGAGGGCTGTGCATTAATGGTTAAGCTCCACTACGGCCCGACTGATCCTGTTCTCTACACTGCCGCGAAATGTGCGGAGGCCCGAGGGACAGCACTGCATTGGCTTCGTGTCAGGAGAAGATTTAAATACCCCTCTGCATTTAGATTCCAGCTGGAGTGACACCACAGAAAATAACCCTCATTAGCATCAGGCAATGTCAAAGGAAGGACAAATTAAAGTAATGAAATGTATCCTCTCTTAACGGCGACTCTTTAATGTATCTTCTTCCTCTGACTCAAAGCGTCTTTCTTCCAAAAAAAAGAAGAAGACAAGAAGAACACATTTGATAATTAATTATTTAAATGAGTGAAGTTTCACTTTTTTGGAGACAGACAGCTCTATATAAACATAATTTCCTTTTCATAAGCACGGGGTCATCGAGGAAGGGCCTTCAGCGCTGCTGTCTGTTGCTTGACTGCTCATTGATGTGTTTGCTTGTAAAACTGTCAACAATTTACAGCTGGGTAGTACCCAGCAGACTGAGACTTATTGACGATGCCACGCAGCTGCTCGCTTGCGGCAGGCTACAGTACAGCTCATGGGAAATATAGTTTTCCACAGCTTACCGGTCCTTGTGGCCTTCGCTTCTGCAGGGAGTGCTCTGTGATTTTTCCTTCCACATTAAGTCAATTATACAACACCTGAGGACACTTCAAGCCCAGCTCCACGTTGTAACAGCTTGTCTTAATTCTTCCTCACTAGCATATTAATACAAGCTGCTGTGACAATGCTTTACACTCACAAGGAGGGCCTGCTCCTGCAGTCAATACCACCTCTGTGTTACAGCTTGGGAGTGGCCGTATTACTCGCAGTACCGTGCGTGTCACTATTTGTCATGTCAGCCAATACTGCAAAGTTTTCCATCTGGCTGGCAGGGGCAGCGGTGAACTAATGGCAGGCTTGGCTGCCATTAAGCAGAGCGATACACACCCAGAGCTCTCATATCTACTTGACATTATCACCCTAACATCATGACAAGGATGCCATTTGGCTAACTATTGCTGGCATAACTGAGGAAGAAAATAATAGAGGGAGTGTGAGTTCAGGCTGGAGAGGAATTAAGAGAGAGAGAAAGAGAAGAGATTTAAGTTATTACTGGAAATCACAGTAGACGTCTCTTCTGGCAGGGTAATAATGAGCAACACGGTATTTCTGCCCGAAATATATAATTAAATGTGGAAAGCGGCAGCGCGCTGCTTTCCATCACTGTCTCAATTTACTTGAAACCCTCTTGAGGGCGCACAATGCTGAGCTGACCACATGTAAACTGAGTTGTCACAAACAATCTAACCGGCACTGCGACGGTTATTTATTGTAATTGGAATGAAAAGCTAAAGCTCTGAACTAACCTGATCTAAGGATGATTAATTAAGTCGCTTCAAGGAGCTACAGTTCTCGTCATGCATAATGGGTCAGATGAAAAAAGAAAAGTTTAAATAGAAACAAAAAAAACAAGCGATGCTATCAAGGCAGACACTCAGCCTCCATGAGGTCTGTTAGATCACTAAAAGGACAAACGGGACAGTTGTGTGATCTGTATGCAACGTGACCTTTAAGTCAGTCGAGTGGGGGGGGGGGGGGACAGATTCCCAAAAGCCCCCAAAACAGTGGTTGCCTTTACATCAGATCTGGTTGCTTTGAACAGATTTTTCTAGATCATTACTGTTTCTAAAAAAAGATCTCACTCCGCTGTGCTCCTTTGGATAGGAGCGGGTTCAGTCAGAGGACAGGTTTAACAGTGCTTGTGTCATGGTTTTAAGTAAGGCAGTTTTTGCTCAGTTGAAATACACGCTGGATGGGACCACTGGATGAATTACAATGAAATTTAGAGCAAATATTCATGGTCCCCCCGAGGAGGAGTGTAGGGATGCGCCAGCGCTACTTTTTGTCTGATAAAATGAAAGTACACTCAAAAAAATATTCATGCCCAAACTGAATTTTAAGTAATTTAATTATATGTAAACTTTCCATATAATTTTGTTACATAAAAACAATGCAAATCTAATAGAATCTGGTCAAATGAAATTAGTTTGACTGGTATGCATTCAGTTTATACCAAGCGGATTTTCCTCATTTTTTTCCCCAAGTACTTATATTTACAGCGGGTAAAATCAGTACTGAACACGTCACCGATTTCATTTCATCATTACACATAGAATGTGTAATAATGAGAAATGGCCCAGGAAAAAAGTATTGAACACACTTGCTGAAGTTTATTTGACACTTCGTAGAAAAGCTTTTGTTGGAGATGACAGCTTCAAGACGCCTCCTGTAAGGAGAAACTAGTCGGATGCATTGCTCTGAGCTTTAGTTCCTTCCATAGAATTTCTACTGGATTTAGGTCAGATGATTGGCTGGGTCATTCTAGCTGCTTTATTTACTTTCTATGAAACCAACTGAGAGTTTCTCTGGCTGCGTTTGAGATCATCGTCTTGCTGAAACATCCACCTTCATCTCATCTTCATCATCCTGGAAGACGGCAGCAGATTTTTATCAAGAATGTCTCACTACATTTTCCCATTCATCCTTCCTTCAATTATATGAAGCGCGCTTGTTTCATATAATTGAACTTGATTCAAAATGCTTTTCCTTCAGCGATGGAGTCTTTGGTGGTGAGCGTCCAGACAGGTCATGGCGGTTGAGTGGCACTGAACCAGCTGATATTACTTTGCACTAAGTGGCAGGATTGCTTTCTAATCACTGATAGATTTCAGCTGGTGTCATGACTTTCCATGCCTTTTTGCCTTTCTTCATGTGTTCAATACTTTTTCCCTGTGTCATTTCTCATTATTCCACATGACTTAAGTCATTGACATCTTTGGTTTGATTCTTTGCATTGGATGGGTTGTTACTGAGATTTGGTGATAATTTCATGTAAATAGCACCTTAAGAAATGTATTTACTTAGAAAGTTGGTGACATGTTCAGCACAATTTACCCGCTGTATGTGCCACCAATCACCAATATGAATAATTACAATATGCAATAAAGTAGGCAAATCAAGACATTATTACTGGTTAGTTATCCAATTGAGGTGATTTTAGCTTATTGCATCTTTAAAGATTTAATCTTTAGATCTTTAAATTAATATTGTAATTATGATATTCATATACAAATTTAAGTTGCCCCATTAAAATTTTCAAAATACCGCTTTTATTTGTTAGATTTGTACTTTTTAAGCTCTTCTTTCTTTTTTGTTTAGTTTAAAAAAAACATTTTATATTAACCTTTTTATATTATATTTGGATTATTTTTTTCTGTTTTCTCTTTAAATGTGTTACTTTCTTGTAAATTTTTACCTTACTGAGGTATTTTGTTTTGTTACATTGTCTGCATGCAAAAACATCTTCATGCTGTGGGAAGCAGCTACAGCAATCCATCATTATCATCAAAAGAGAGAAAACAGAAGGTGGGTATTTCTATCTGCTGGTGGCATTTTAAATTAGAGCTGAGTGTAACTGTGCCTTTGCAACATTTGCTTCATTTTTTTGTTTTACCGGTTTGCTTTTGGATATTTGAGTAATGTTTAATGAGAATTTCAAAATGACAAGAGAAGCTCAACGCACATCTGCAGTCTTCTCTGACCACTCCTCACACAATGGAATTCAAAGTAAATGTTTAGCACATATGTTTAAAAAGATACTCTGCTTAATGTGTCTGGTTTTTGTTTCCGAGATCACGTCTGGTGGGGCAGAGAGTTGCTGAGTCGAGAGTCTGGCTAGAAAGGTGGAATTTCAATATGCTGGTCATCTTTTTTTGGCATCGGAGCTGCCTCTGTGATCACCCATGAGTTTAGCTGTCACCGTGAAATCACTATACATGAAAAATACATAAAAATATTTGACTCCACCAGCACAACAAGGCCCTACAACTCGTTTAGCCTTTTAGTCATTACAGAGATTTTACTCTGTGATAGTGCAGGTAGCAGTGAGATGAGATTTGGGCACAGCAACATTGGCTGGAATAGAAAAGTTCATGATGCCAGAGTTTTAGTTAACCCCTAAACGCAGCGCTGATGCCTCATAGCCCATAACCCACCACAGAAACATAATATCTGCAGATTTAGATCATATTTGCAGATTTTGTGAAATCCACCATGAGGATGTCATGCTAGATGAAGACTATGACAATATTCATCAAGAGGAAAATAAAGACAATACAGAAAATCTTTACAGATGTAGGCAGTGCAGACATAATACAAGGGATGTGTGTGTTTAACACCTGAAATACCTACAGCCAAGGTCAAAAGTAAGAAGGAAATTTAATAACTCAGTTGGGTAAATTAAACTGGCATTTCTGCTGTGCTTTTATTTTTCATCAGTGAGTTATGTTTGGTGGTCATCGAGGTTTTTATGGCAGCATGTAAACTTGTCCAAATGAACCACACAAACAGAGCAATCGCACAACAGCTTGTTTTAATTTACCTAAACCTGCAAAGTGTGCAAATGCACTTTGAAGAAACCAGCAGTGGGACTCAAAGGCCTGCCTGAAGTCAAAGCGTGAAGGTATGATGGAAAAAGTAGAATAAATATTGAATGAAGCACTTGAAAGCTTTGTGGGTATTTTGAAAATCAGTGACTATTCATAAGTTAATGAAAGGGCACTAGTTATCTAATGGAAGTGTTTAAAGTGGCGAGCACAATACCTTCTCAAAACACTAAATGATGCACGGAAGAAATGTGAGGCTCAGCAAAGAGTATGATGTGTGTGGTGTGATGTGTGTGTGTGGGTATGTGTCCATGCTTATTTGTGTGATTGCCAGAACGTGGCTGAGCTGTGCCTGTGGATGCAGGGTGATTCACCAGGCTGTTCTGGAGGACTCCTGTGTGGGCTCACCATCATTGAAATAGGATCTGAGACGAGGAAGAATAACGAAGGCAAACACAAGGGAACACAACAGACAAAGCAAAGATCTGGGTTTCCCTTAAGGACCACTGTATCCCCCCCAGTCTCCAACAACTTACAGCAAGTGCCCCTTCCACGGTGCTTCTCACGGTGATGTGTGGTTGAACGATGGAGTGGTCATAAAGCAGATTATGTAACAATATGTAAAGGTTTGGGAAGGGGGGAGGAGTTCCAAAGTGTCACTCCTCCGTGCATCTGGGCTGGAGAGATTGTGCAAACCTCTGCTCAAAAAGCAGTACCCAAAATAGGATTAGACCAGAGCAAGTAAAAAAAAAAAATCTGAAACGTAGACAACTGCCAGCATGCCCTACCTCCAGGCTGTGCTAGTTGGGGCCTGGCAGGCTGGAGGCTGGGGAAGGGGAGGGGGGAGAGGAGACTGTGCGTATGGCAGTGGCTGTGCTGCCCTGATGGCTGGAGGAAGACAGTGAGGGAGCATAGGCATGCAGGCCTACAGATGCTCAGGGCTTTTTATTAGCCTGCTTTCCACTGCAAAGCCAAAAAGGGCCAGGCAGGGCTTACTTATTCCTCCTATTCCTAATGTCATCCCTAAAACATTCTTGAATCTCTCAGCACTTCATTACCCGTGTGCTGATTGCCAAATGGGTTACAGTTTACAATAGTTATCGTCATTCTTCCTCCTGTTCTTCTTCCCTGCCCACATCAGGTTTGCCAGCTGATAAAGATTCAAAATTCTTCTCGGCCTTATAGTTGTGGCTGGTGGCCCATGATTCTTGCAGAGAACAGCCATTCATGGAAACAAACCAGCCCGTGCCTAGAATAAACTGCAAATTACACTTGGCCTGACCACATTGCTTCCTGGCACACATTTAATGTATGTTTATAATGTTGAAAGGATAAAAAAAACACATTTTTTTTTCCTCAGCCACAGATCTACTGTAGAGACAGGAAATGCTATTTGGTTCCCTCGTGAATGGTCTTCAAAACACAGCCCGCCCCGTTTGCCACAAACAAACAACTTGTGGTACTGTATGCATGTTGTACAAAGTCGTGGATGACCCCACAGCCCTCACATGCAGTCAGAGAGGCGCTTGCTTTCACAGTACACTGAATATGCAGTCACATGCATCACTGACCACTGCTGAAGGTTGTTTGAGCTATTTGATCACAGGAGATCATGAAAGCTGTTTGGGTGCAGGAACACCTGTATTAGGAGGCTTCATTTTGGATCAAAATGTAAACAGAGCTTTAGTAGTAGTAGTAGCATTGGCTCAGTCATAACAAGCACAAACACAGAGGCTATTTTACAGCTGTGCACTCCCATTAGAGCTGAATTTGAAGAGAGTATATTTTACTACTCACTTAGATAGATAGGTAGGTAGGTAGATAGATAGATAGATAGATAGATAGATAGATAGATAGATAGATAGATAGATAGATAGATAGATAGATAGATAGATAGATAGATAGATAGATAGATAGATAGATAGATAAAAAAAATTTAATCTATCCAATATAAAATCGCCATCTGTGATTCATTTTTACTAGTGGACAGTCTCCTTGCTCTCATTTTGAACATTCAGGTGTTTCCAGCTTGTCCCAGTCCTTCCTACAAGCTGACACATGTGATAGGCCTTGACATTATTCAGTTTGTCCTTCTTCTGAGCAGATCCAATGCTAGCTGCAGGGCCACTCAAACCAGAGCCTGCAGTCAACAAACTCGTGCTGCTATGCTGAGCTCGCCAGGGGTGCAGAGCTAACAGCGTGTACTGTCACCAGCTGTAAGTCCAAGATGGCGGAGTCCATCAACAGAGTAAGAGACTCATGAAAAAGGGAGGTCCTTATATTTCTCTCTTATTTCTTTATTTTTTTCTCAAAGTACAACCTTCAGTATAACTTAATAATTCATTTAACAAACATTTTGACATTAAATAACCGTTGGCAGTCATTTCTCAGTTGGTGGAAAAATAGTTGAAGATTAATGTTGAACCGACAGATGTTACCACGACATCGGGTAAAGTGAACATGAAACACTACATGTATAAAGGATCATTTACACTATGGATTCCTGCTCTCAAACACTGAGATAGATTTAACTCTGTCTGTGAGCTGAATTTAAGAAATAAGTGCATAAAGTTCAAGTTTTTAGAACATGTTTAGCGCCATCTTGTGCCAGTACAGAACGTGACGTCATCTAGTTGGCTGGTTGGCTGCGGCTAATAGACTTAGTAACTTTAAGTTAGCAAACTAGTGACAGAAATGGTAACTCAGTGGAAAACAAGGGTAGTAAAACTAGAGGAAAAGCAGAGAAACCGATTAGGATACTTGTATTAGTCACACATGCAGACCTCTGTTTCTAAATCAGACTGCAAAGCTGCATGCATGCTCCAGCTTCATCCTCCAAATAAATGGATGCGTGCACTGCATGTTCCTTCTCTATCACTGCACACAGTAATAGCTTCAGGTCAGCACTATATGACCTGAGTAGAAACCATTCATACATATTCAGACAGGTTACTCTGAAACTACATCGCCACATGATTGAGGTTCCACTTTAAAAACAGGACGTATGTCATTGCTGGAATATTACCACATACGTCATCAAACTGAAATGAGATGATATTATCAGACAGTCAGAATTAAGCACCATTTATTGAGCTATATATTTAAAATTAAACTCCATTTACAGTGGAGAATCCAACTTTGCATAAGATTTTAAGGTCAGGGAAGAATCTTCGACCTTAATTCCAACCTCTTCTTCCCCATCCTGCTTTCCATTAATTCCTCTTTTCCTCACTGCTCTACCTAAACCTTACAAACTCCAAATACCTGGGTTTGTGATCTCTTGGTAGATAGCGCGCCAGCAGGAGGCATTTTATGGTCCACATCCAGGTTGTCAAATCTGTCTGGAGCACATTACACAAAGTGCTGCTGCAAACAGTGGGTAATAAACAGTGGGAAACAGAGCACGGCATGCCGCATTTAGAAGCAGAAGAAGAGGAAAATGGAGCAGTCTAAAGGACACGGGATGCATTTTCACTGAACTTCCCGAAGCAATTCTCTGCTCACACTAGACACTGTAACATCCCCTCCTCTCTCAACCATCATCTGCTCCTCTGCCGGCCCAAATCTCTGTCCGTCCTGCAAGTTTTCAACATTTCAAAGGCAATCTAGAGTAACACTGACCAGCAGTATATGAGATGCAGATATAACACAGAATTAAATATTTAATACCAACAGGCTATTACATTATATTAATATTTCAGAAGAGTTAAGGAGAGGGGCCTGGGGCTGGGGGGGGGGGGTGGCTCTGAGATCTGGATTGAAACAGAGGTGTCAAAAATATCTCTGCACAGAATGATAATATGCTACTGCCACTGAACCAGGGCCCATTAATTTTTACACATAATAATCAACATGTAACATAGTTCAAGGCACAAGACAATATACAGCAAAGATACATCACGTATTCCCCGACATGAGAGACCTATAGATCTATACGTTCTGCCCTATAACCTGGTGTAATTCATGTTTCATGCTTCCTTGGTGTGTTTCATATTAGTGGACGCTGCGTGCATGATGAGGTTTGTCAGGCGCTTTAAGGAGGAGGAAACTTGTCAGAGGAAGCTGGGAGCCACACGCCTGTCAATCCTCGGCGACATCTGATGTGCAGTCATTGTGTGTTTTCCTCAGAGTCAGAGCCTGCTCAGTGGAGGATCTCAATTTGCGGTGATCACCAAATATTAAGTGTCATTTTTTAAGCAACGCTCCGCCAAAAAACAAAAAAAGGATCCTCATTACGAACGCTCTTGACGTCTGGCGTCTGTTTCTTACAGCTGTTCCCATGCGTGCATTTTACCTCCTCTAGTTACACGCTTAAGCCGCCTTCTTTCCCATTTCTGCTTTTACTCATTTCTCCCACTTTGTCCTTACCTCCTCCTTCTGTTGCTCTCTAATTAAGCAGTGTTTTGTAGAGGGCAGTGAACTCAGAGACAAGGGAGGAACAGATATACCCCAGGGAAAGATGGTGCGAGAGGCAGATACTGTGACGTCCTATGCATTATCCCACTGATAGCTTATTTACCAAGTGAAGATCTCAATCATCTCATTAAGAGTGTGCTGACTGTCACTGATGAGCAAGCAATTCACCGTCCTTATCAAGAGGAAAATTACATATAGGATAACATATTTTAGCACAATCAGTCTTGTGTACAGTAGCAGCTGACAAACATTACCACCCAGGAAGGACTATCACCACAGGGAGGACGCGCTGTAAGAGTCAGCATACTGGATGATACCATGACAATTATCATTTAGTGGTTTTAGGCATTCAGGCATCTTGTTTTGATTATGCAATCAACATGCTTATTTTGGTTGTGAGTGAGCTGAGCTGAATCATAGTGAGCTCTCTGTTTGACCCGCCTGTTTGTTTTTCCGGGCTGTGCAGCAGGATCCTGCTTGTGCCCAAATATCCTGAGCGCATGGAACACACCACGGGACTGGAAAGTCAAGATTTCGCTGTTTACTTGTGCAAATGCGTGTCTGAGGGCATCTGAGCGCGTGCCAACTCTGTGGGCAAATAGACTCTGAGAGTAAGTGACCAAATATTGAAATATCACCCAATGTCAAGACTGTTGGAGTGTATAATTATTCGCCTTTTATGACTCATTAAGGGTATCAGCAGCCCCTCCCAAGTCTGAGAGCCATAATCAGCATAAGAAGGGTCTCAGGGCGGTTGGCATTAATCAATGACTGTTGTGGACATGAAATATGATCTGTGGATGTAGAGAAGTGCTGCTGTTCTTTAGCGTGAGAGCGAAGAGCAAGAAAAAAAACAAAGAGAAAGAGACACGTGTTTACCAGAGGCACAAAAGGCACATTTCATCTTTGTAGCCCGGACCAATCAGAAATGTACTGCTTGGACGACTCGGCCCAATCTGGCGTGTCTCAGCTCTATCGAGTCCGAGGCTGAGCTCTCTCAGCTCACTCCCGTGCATGCACAATTGCTTGCATCCAATTCATTGTGCTCTTCCAGCTGTACCAGTTCATGGCGTCACTAAAGCAAACAGGACGATAAGCTTGTGACCTCAAAAAGAAAAAAAAGTTAACTTGGCAAAGGAGCAGGTGATGAAAATAGTAATCCAGATCATTTTTAGAGACAGAGTAGGCGAGAAGGAGATGGTGGTATCAGTAATTTCATCTTTTTGTGCTTATAGCAGGTACAAATAACTTGAACCTAAGCCCCTTGATTATATAGAATCTGCCCTCACACGCCTACACGTATACACACACACACACACACACACACATTTTCCCATTTCCCTAATCAGCCATGTGAATCCATATTTGGATTTAGAGATGTGGGACTGTGTGTTTCTTTTGTCTATGTCAGGTTTTCCCACATCATCTGTCCCTCCTGCCCAGGCTCATTACTCTCTGTTCTGCCTGCTCCTCTTCCTCCTCTCACCAATGCGCATCCCTTTCCCTACAAGACACTCAGAATGGCGAGATAAATCAAAAGCAGATGTGAAATATAATAATAGTGTAAACACGTTTGCTGAAATTGTCTTTTTGCAAAATAATACCTATATATATATTTGTTTTTAATAGAAAATGAGTGAACTTACAAGGATAGAGAAGAGAGCAAAGCAAAAACATACTGATAGCTGTTGCTCCGAGTTTGTCTATGAGTTGCAGTAAAAGCAGAAGTGTGAAAACAACCCACACAGGGACAATGACTCTGCTGAATCCTATTCATGACCTGGCCCAGTCCTGCAGAACAAAAGCTCTCCCAACTTCATAATTTACAGTTTATGTGTGCTTTCCAACGAATCCTGATGTGGCCGCAACCTGCTAATGGAAGAGAGTACACACTGAGAGTGCTCACTGCCATCCTGTGCATTTTTAACCTCACATAGTCAAAAGCTACCTCCCTGGTTTGTGCACAGAGGGAGACAGACCAGGACGTCTGAGCCAGCATTTACTGAAGCTACAGTTATGGAACAGTGAAGGGACTTAATCCATGGAGCATGCTTACCTATACAGCTAGATAAGGTGAATGAAGGAAAATATCCCTTGCCCGGCTGGTCACCACTGAAGGAACGGGAGATGAGACGGAGGAACGAGGAACGAGGGAGAAATACTCGGCCAGCCAAGCTGAGGAGATGGCACTCATACAGCCCAATCTGTCAGTCTGACTACCTTGCCAGATACAGGGTGGCTCACACAAAATTACACACTTTTTGCTAAATACCAAGAGACAGTGAGGCTATACACACACGCATACACACATAAAAATTGTGGTTCCAGCACACACACCAAGTTGTGGAACATGCTGTACTGAAGCAAACAGCATGATACAACTGCAATTTAAACCTCCGTTCTTTAACAAAATACGCACACAATTCCTGGTTCGCCCTCTCCTCCTGTTAGCACACAGTGTCATCTCTTGCATTAAGTTAGCTCGATGGCAACTTGCGGTGACTTTGGTGTAGGAGCTGTATTTTGCTCCACTGACGTGTATGGCTGCCCTGTCTCCCTTTGACGAAGCATCTGACATTTTAAGAGAAACACTTTAGTAAAGAAGAAAAACACCACCCTGCTATCTGTACAGTAAGTATGAAGCTACAGCTAATAGCCTGTTTGCTTAGTTTTGCATACACTCTGGAACTCTAATTTATTTAAAGGTTACAAAATCTCACCATGGTAAAAGAAAAAGATCATGTTTGCTGATTTCTGTGTGATGTTGCCTCCTTCTTGGAGAGGACCAGCTCATCATACAAGGGGCAAAGGTTTGAGCAAGTTATCCTTCATACTAAATAAATAGTAATATAAATTTTTAAACTGATAAGTAATAGACAAATGTTTGTACTTTGGCAGGTTAGCTTTTTTCTCAGTGTTTCCAGTCTTTTGATCAGCATAGGCTAGCAGGGTGAATTAAGGTATATCCTATTAAAAGATGCACAATTTCTGTCTCTTCATGTGTCTGTTCAGAGTTCTCCAGCACGACCAGGAGATCAGGAACCAAACTTGGCAGACAAGTACTATTAAACTAACTCTACACTGGAAGAGATTCACATGATGCTACATGATGCTACCTAGCAACCACCTACCAATCCTTTAGACACCTACAAGGTTCATGTAGCATAATTAACTGTATAACTGTACTTAAGGCAATGGGATTTCAAGCCATGTCAATTAGTCCAGCATATAAAACCAACTTGTTTCCTGCCTGTGATCTTGTGCATTTTAGTCAAGTGCATCATGATGACATGCATAGGGAAAATCATGATGCATGTAAATATGCAGCTATATTGGATTTTAAGTTATAAAATCCTCTTTTACTTTATGAGTGCATGTTCGACTGAACAAAATCTTGCACACCAGTTTCTCATTCTACATTTAATGGGGTAGGCAACAGTAGGCATGATCTCATATCCTCATGTAGGTGTTGTTCCTACATTATAATAACACTGTGACTTCAGTGTCATTTGACTAAACAGACCTTGTCTGGGCATTCATTTTGCATTAGCCAAGAAGTTAGCTTATGCTATTAAAAACTATTACGTGCAAAACAACACGAGTAACCTGATCATATAAATTAGTAAAGACACTTCCACACAAGAGATTTATGTAAACAATGGCATTTTGTTACTTTTTCCTCCATATTCCAAAGATATGACATCACAGCAACTTCATTGGTCAGTTGTAATGTTGGTCCTGGATCAACATTATTATGATGATGCAGGACACCAACACGGGGCTATCAGATACACCGTAGTAGTAGTAGTACTTTTTTTTTAATGGACAGGTGTCAGGTGTGAAAACCTTGATGATAGACGTAAATACATTTTACCATATATAAGCATGCTATGAGTCTCATATTTGTCTGAGATTTATTTATATAAACAACCTCTACCACCACTACTTTTACTCTGCTCAGTGTGGTTGAGTATATCAGTTTGCTAAGAGCACATACACACAAAACACTACAGCATGGGCGTGTAGTAGTACTCACAATATATAAGCACGGTAGTACCCTAATGGTTAATAATACTGCATAATAATCTACAATGAGCTGGCCCTTTGTCACACCTACATTAACATTACCCTTATCCACACACCACAGAAAAATACTATGAGGAAAAAAGCAGAGCAGTCTGAAAAGCATAAATGAATATGTGCTACTTTTTCTGTGCAAATCATTCTGGGTAGTTTATTTCTCAGTTCCAACATGAATAGAAAGTAATGTATTCTAGTGTGAGAGCACAGAATTGCAGTTAACTGTGCTCACATAGAGCTGGTATAATTTAAATAGACAGATATTAAAGCATGCTCTTTTTTCTATTGTAACCAATGTGTAAAAAAAACATCTTAAAAAAATTCCTTGATGCTTAGGCCCAGCCGGAGGGATGCTCAAGCACAATGTATTTGCAGCACACTGACAGAAACCCTGTAGTCAACCGTCCCATTTAACTCTCAGTTACAAAGGGAGTACAGTAATCGTTTTTCCCAAAATGTCAAACTATTGCTTTTATGACTTTGGGCAGTTTTCTTTTAGAGGACACCTTTGTGGATGAGTGGATCCAGCTGGGGGCTTTTGTTGCGTGTCATACCCCCTGTCTCTCTCCCTTAGTTTCCTGTCTATAGTCATCAGCTACCCAATATATTAAAAAAAAAAATACAAAAGTTCAGGGTCATTTATGCTAGCTCACACTGCAGATCAGTTCTGCAGGGTCTGTTTAAGATGAGCAAAATTACAGTTGGTAGCTGGAAAAATGCTTTGAACCCATTATAACAGAAGCTATTACTCTTCATCTGTGTAAAATCGTGGTGTGGAAAGACTAATTATGCTCTGGAATGGTAATGATGTCTGTCAACAGGATAATTCGCAAAGAATTCACTCTGAGCCTTAAAGTGAATGCGATTGTGCGACCACTGGAGGTTTAATGCGAGGATTAGTGGTGGTGATTTAAGACTGGCAGCGAGGGAAAAGGGCACGTTTTCTAAAAAAGTAAAATACTACAGAGCACGACTATATTACCGATGAGGCCATATAAAACAATAAGAGTAAGAGCTTGGAGTGACCTCAAGGGACTTAGGCAAACTCTTGACCTGCTGTAAACATAGCCATCCTATATTATCAACACTCCAGACACTGTTCCTCTGGAGAGATAATCTCATAGAGCACCCGAGCCACCTCAGATCTTTCATATCAGCGCCATGGTGCTCTGAAACACTATGGCAACTGCTCGCACACGTAATCTCTCCTGGGTGTGAGATGCAAACAGAGCTAATAAGTTTGAAGAGACAGCAGTGATCACATTTCCAAACGACTCTTTGCATCCTGCTCGGATAACCGAATAAAGGATATTCTCAGCAAACCACAATCCCACTTTCAAAACACTTGATCCTAAGATGACAAGCGCCAGGCTATCCATTATGCAATACTCTCCTTTTCTCCATCGCTAATCAAAAGTGGAGCAACTTCCCTGGATGGGATTAACAGTCGCTCAGCCTTGCCTCTTTGCTTTTAGGACAGGGAAAAAGGTGGTAGGATGCACTTAACCAAATGCATCATGGCACCTACTGACAGTGGGAGCTGCAATGAGACTGTGGAGGTCATTGTGGTGGCCGTGGTTGGGGAGGGGGGATAAGGAGAATAAGCAAAAGAGATTGCGAAGAGAACACGAACCGGCACGGCGGCACTGGGTGGTTACGCAACAGCATACACAGAAACGTTCGCTACACACACGCAGTAACCACAAACATGACAAATGTCCCACCGCTGCCTCTAAATTTGAGTCAGCCATGTTAAAAGTTAGACATTAAACCGCTCCAGTCAGTTATGAAGTCACATTGCTCTTTTCAAGTTTGCCTTTTTTTCTCCTCTGCTTCCTTTTCTCCCCTTGCCCTATCCCAGACTAAAGCTGTCAACTACCCTTCATTCTTTACTATGCATGCCTCCCATCCCCGCTCTTCTTCCTTTTTGCACACACGTACATAGACATATACACACAAGGCCTCCTCTCCTCTGTGTGACCTTGACTGGCTAGCACTCCAGGGCTTGTTCTTTGCCTCTCCCTCTCCCTCTGTCTCTCTTGTTCCCTCCATCTTTCAACGCTCGTCTCCACTCCATCGTCTGCCTCCCTAGCTCTTGCCTTCTATCACTCTCCTGCCGGCCGGCTGATGCTAACCGGTGTGGCCCCCCCTTTTTTTCTTCTTCTTTTTTTTTCTCCTCCTCGCGAAGGCACAGAGGAGAAAGGGACAGAAGATGGCAGAGAATGGAGAAGTGAAAGACCTCCCCCTCCTCCGCAATCTAGTCAGCTGGGAGAGTCCACCATAAAAATAACTCCAGCACTAAGAAGCTCTATCAACAAGTCTGCTATATAGGGCCTGACTGATTTGTTATATTAACAGAAAAACTGGACTTCCTGCATGGATAATTTGTAATAGCTGGTCAATTACATTGCAGTTACCCCTATTTAGCATCTATTGCAGCCATATAAATATTTAAAAAATGGTTTAAAACACACTTAATGCAGTTTTATATCAGATTTATCAATGCTTTGATAACAACTCTAATTTTTCTATATAAGAAGGCAGTTGATGCATTGACCTAAGAAGTGAAAGATCCCCAGTTTGATCCCCAGAGGAGACACAGATCCTTTTGGGGTTGTGTCAGGAAGAGCATCCGGTGTCAAAACATGTGGAGCTACCCGCTGTGGCAACCCCTTGTGTATAAGAGAGCAGCCAATAGTAGTAGTGGCAATAATATGAAACGTGTCTGTAAAGAGGAAGTCCTTGTTAAATGCTCAATCGGGAGGGTGCTTTGGATAGTGGGAGATGCCAGGGGGGTATACGAGACAATAAATAATTAAATGTAATACGTCTTTACATTACATAAGGCTGATTCCCTGTTATGTATGAGTGATGCTCCCAGAAAGGGTGCAGGTTAATCAATGGAGCAAAAAATAAATCTATTCTCCACAAACGCGGTTTTTATTTCTCAGTAGCGCAAATTGCTTGATTCAAAGTGTGATTAGACTTTGCTCTAATCAGCTGATACGGCTTCCTGTTCCACCAGGGAGGATGACGAGCTCTCTCAGTGGAACAGTGAAGCAGCAGGTCCAAATCCATGTTTCGTTGCAGGTGTTCCTACAAAAGCATCTAATTGCCTGAAACCGAGCCTGTTCTTCGTACTCCAGTCATCCTTGAGTTTTTGTTTTTTTTCCCCAATGGCTCAGCTCATAACACCCATCTGTATCATAAATTGGAGCAGTTAACTCTTTGACTATCCATTCAAAGCTAAAATAAACGTGAGCTCAGCTGACAGAGCGATCCATTAAATGTCAAACAGGCTGATTAAGCACTCTGTACAATAATACTGTTCCCGTGCCAATTTATGTACCTTACACATATCTAAAAGGTCTCTGCCACAATTGTGCTCAGCAATCTGATGCATGCAGACTGAAGCTCATGTGTTTAACTCCAGATTTGCTATAAAATATGACATTTTCATCTAATCTACATCTGAAATTAATACAGCAAGCTGACAGGACTTCAGAATAGCTCCCAGCTGCTTTATGTTTTAAACAATATTAGAAGGGAAGACAGAGGGCTTCGTGAATAAATATCTTCAGTAGCGCTGGGCCATATCATACCGTTCACGGTAATACCGGTATAATGTTGGGCAACGATAAGAAAATGAAATATCGCGATAGAATATGGGTAAAACGCGCATACGCAGTGGCTTTGTTTTCATACGCACATGGCAGAAAAAGCATGGCAGCGACGGAGAATGAGAAGGGCAAAAGCGGATCGTTGAATGAAACGGATGAACCAGAATTGGTTTGTAAAAATGCTGCAACTTCAGTGGTGTGGAACTGGTTTAGCTTTCGTCCGTCAGATACACAACAAAGCACTATTTTTGGTAGAGCATGCTAGCGGCCCGTCGTTATTACCGTGTTTTTTGGAAAATACGGCACACTTAAAATCAATCCTTTGATTTTTCTGAAAATTGACAGTGCCCCTTATAATCCTGTGTGCCTTATGTATGAATTCTGGTTGTGTTTACTGACCTCCAAACGATTTTATGTGGTACACGGCACTCGAAAATCTGTCAAATGTTTTAGTACGACTTTGCTAAGCTACGAACCCGCACCACTTGATGGATTGTCGGAGCATTACGGCTATCGTAGACAGGCGCCTCGCGGAGTAATACGTACTGAGCTTCAACATAATATTACCGTATTGTGTGAGTATAACCTCTTTTTAAGTTTTGTGGATATTATACATGATTATGCTGAGGATATGTCGGCCAATTTCCACTGGAAATGCCTTTTGGTTAAACTGTCAGCAAGGAATTTGCATTTGCACTGTTAAATTTTTATATAACTTTAATGCACATAAAAAACAGCTGCTTGTTTAAGTGAAAATACATTGATGGGGGTTTTTTTTGTTTTTTTTGCACTAATAAAGTCGTGGAGTTGTAAAGTATTTTGTCTAGTGTCAATTATATTGTTATCGCAAATTTTCAAATATATATCGTGATAAATAGTTTTGGTCATATCGCCCTCCTCCAATCTTCAGCAACCTTTCTCCAAAGTTCGATCACACAAATGTAGACTTGTTGAATGCACCTGCTAAGCCAGACATCTTTTTCTCCCAGGATCCAGTTCTTTCTTTTTTCTTTTTTTTTCAATTCATCTTGCTCTAAGAGGCATGGTCATTACAAGACTGCCACAGCAATCCCCCAAAAATAATTTCCCATCCTACATTAGTAAAACAGCCATGAAGTCGAGGGACATCATCAATTTCTACAGGGCAATAATAACAAAGAGGTTAGGAACTCGCAGTCTTCCGCTGACACCTACACTTCACACCGTGTTAAAGACACCCCACAAACCTCCTCCGTTTTTTCCATTTCATTTCCCTCGCACTTAAAATCCTTTGATGCACGCTAAGAAAGGTGAGACACCCGGGGCACAATGAGGGCCTTTTCATTCAGCGGTAAGTGATTACAGTAAATCACTCTAACCACAACTTTGGTTCATATATAAGAGCATATTTCAGCATGTTGCCCGTGGTCTGAAAGATGGTGGCAAACCAGAAATAAAAAAGGAACTGCAAAAAATAAAATCTATACTAGCAATTGCTAATAATTTTATCTCTAATCATATAGAATCTCTCTGAGGTCATGCTAAGGCACAGCTTTTATCTAAATGTGGTGGCTGTTTGATTTTAACGTGTTCGCCATTTGAGTCAGGCTCATTCGAATGCTAACATCTGCAAAATAACGCTAAAAAAAAAGCACATGGGAATATTATTAGTACTAAAGAAAAATATGGTATAAACCAATCATTATTGTGCCAAAATGTGGCCCCCAAAGAATTCTCAAAAATGTGAAACGTGAAAGAAAGTGATTGGACTTGTTTAACTTTTGTGAAGACATCTCACCTTTCATCCGAGAGGCTTCTTCAGTTCCCTGTCCCAGGTATTTAAACTCTCCACCATTTGGTTTCAGAACTGAAGAAGCTTCTTTGATGAGAGGTGAGACGTCTTCACGAAACTTAAAGAAGTCTAGTTGCTTTCTTTCCGAGCTCCTTAAACCACGCTCAAACGTGATTGGTCAATAGCGTTCTGTTTCCAGACTACAAGTGGACTGCAAACAGAAACCAGGAAACTTCCTGCACCAAAAACGTCTCTCACCTACATATGCTACATTTTCATAAGCAGAATCTGTTTGTGAAGAGTCATAAGCCAGTGTACTATAGACATATTAAATTGCAACTTGACAATGGTGCTTCATTAAAAAATAATGGGATCATCAAAATTATAACATTTATTTTCTGGAGCTCGTCCAATCTAGTAATTGATGAGATAATTCACAGTCATGATATTACTCCTCTAAAATGATGCCATTTGCTTGCTGCATAACCTTTATTACAGGCTGCATATTCTATGAAGAAGCCAAAAAATATATATACTCTACTTGAAGAGCTATCTTAGTGCAGGTCCTGCATGCCAAGTTTAAGTCATTTAGATTGGTAGCCCTGCCCGAATGTTTGGACGCCAGCCCAAAACCAAGGCCAGCATCAACCTAAATCAATAGTGAACCTGACGTTATTACTATACATCATATTCAAGTAGTATGGGGTGCCAGACAGAGTCTGGGACCACACATCAAATATATTTAGGGCAATTTGTCCCAGATGGACAAACTCTGTTTCCAGAAGGTATGCATCACAAAAAGCAGAGAGAATAAAATGTCAGTGTACAGCTTTATACGTTATAGTTCTAAAATTGTGTTTGCCGTAAACTGGATTGTTTTAATCACGCATCCGACAAATTGGGACCCTGCCATGTGGTGGCATTGCTCTGCCCAAGAAGACATATTAGGGATTCACCTCTTACTGTCAGCGACGCAGGGTGAGTGCATAATACAAGAAGTCAGTCAACCACAGGTTCTCTCTCCGAGCGTATCCTCAGTGCAATCTATCAATAAATGTCTCAGTATCGGTCCAACAAATCTATTATCGATAGATGAAGCTGGAAAGCTCTTCTCCTGCTTTTCAACAAGCTGAAAAATGCACTTTTTCAACTGGAAACAAAACCTCCAGTTCCTGACTACTGCTGTTCCTCCTGCTGAAGAGGGAGTCGAAATGTAGCGCAGACATTTCACAAGTAGAGGCAGTCTTCTGGTTATGCATGGGGTGATGATGCTGCATGCCTCACAGATTTTTCACACTCGTTGGTGATCGTTAAAGAGAAAAAAAAGCCACACACTACACACAGTGAGGCCCCATACAGACCCAATCCACTGATGAACAATGGCAGTGTCACTAGATAATTCCAGTGACTAATTACCTAAGTATAGAAAATCAGTTACAACAATTATCTTTAATTAGGATACAGCAGGCTTTGGTTTAAAACAATCATTGTTCAAAAGGAACCTAAAGATTGTATTTTAGATATAAGGATGAAAGTTAAAAGAAAGCGCTATAGCCATCTTTTTAAACAAAAAGCAGCTGTGAAGCTGTTTTCAACTTCTCAGATATGAAGATTATCTGTTTTTCTCTCAAAGCAGGCTGAACATCTTTGAGCTTGGGACTGCTGGATATCGTAAAAGGAATCGGAAACTTTAATTTTTAGAGAATAAACTATGAATCAGTAACTCGTGAAAACCTGAACTGTCAGAGCACCCAGCAGCTCAGAAATCCAAAAAACTGATTACTGTTATTTAAGAACTATTAGTGCCACTGTGCATGACTTTCCAGTTGGCTTTCCATCCATCTACTTATCCAATTCAGGCCTATCCCAGCTGTCACTGGGAAAGAGGCAGGGTACAGCGTGGACAGGTTGCCAGTCTGTCGCAGGGCTAACAGGCTACCATTCATGCTCACATTTACACCAATGGCCAATTTAGAATCACCAGTTAACCTAACCTAATCACCAATTAACCTTCTTCCCACAAAGCTGAAGTACTCGGAGGGAACCCACACAGACACAGTGAGAGCGTGCAAACTCCACGCAGAAAGACCCCGGCCAGGTGATGGATTTAAACTCAGGATCATTTTGCTGTGAGGCGTGCTAACCACCACAGCGCCACCCACTGTTTTCCAATTATTCTCTGTTTAAATAGCAAATACTTCCATCTCTGTTTTTTCAGTACTGATCATCCTGTCTTAAAAAGCACATTTGTCATATTGCCGAAACCATGAAACACGAGTCTCTGTGTATTTTTATGTGCCAATATGGCAAAGTTGGGTGGTGGAGACTGTGCCGAAACAGCCACATGATCTGGCAGGTGTTTATACTATCTGTCTATTTAGCGGACTAAAATAAAGGCCTAGTTCAAAACGGGTGTGGTTTGGCATGTGAGTGCTGAATACCAAGTAGTAATGAGTATTAAGTACAAATGAGTTGGAACATCAGCATGCTTCCTACTATCAAACACTCCTGGAGCTCACACTGGAGCATTTTTCTGATCAGTAAACGCTCTTAATAGTTGCTGAATGTTTTCCAATGGGCATAAATGAGGAACCGTTTAGCTGCCTGACTGAAGAGACAATAAAAGGGTGCCACATTATCAATCTTTAGTCTTTTCTTTCTTCAGTGATTGACTTTTGTTCTCAAGTTATAGTGATCACAGCCCACTTTCAGTCCTATTTCGGGTGTTTATTTGACGGTAGCCCACAGTTTGTGTGATTGTCAGGTTCACATATGATCAACCTGTTTGTTTTCACCCCCCACACTTTAATCCTCTGAGGCCATAATCAATATGTCCCCGGCAGACCTTTCTCCCTCTCCCTGCCACTCCACCTTGAGACGCGGTGTGAATTTAAAGGCCACATCAGTGCAGCAAGGGGAAACACCGACTCGTTTCAATCAATTAAAAGCGTCAATCACAAGTTCTTCACTCAGAAGAGTAGCTCCGTCACGCCGGGAGCCCATACTCATAACTTTACTTCCTCAGTTGCAGTACATTAATTCCTGAAAACATCCTTTTGTCCAACGGCGGGTTACAGCAGCGTTCACTTTGCAAAGCTCGCCTTGAACCTGTCTCTGACACGTGTGGCCTCCAAACTACAGATTTTTTTGATGTTCGGATTTCCCTTTGCAGAAATGCGTAGGCAGAGGCACAGTGGTGCTTTAAGCTCAAATTCTAATGTGCTCACAATGACAGTGCTGGCATGCTGTTGTTGAGCTGATAATGTTCACCATCTTAGTCTTTAGTGTGTGAGCAGGCAAGCATTTGCTCTGCACCAAACATTACCACAGCGGAGACTGATTGTGTTATTAAAATGATGGATTTTGACAATAAACCAAAGTATTAGAACTCACGGTGCCAAGATAGTTATGTTCTGGGAAAAAAAAATCAAGAAATCAACAGATTTGGGAACATGAATATCTGTACCAGTAGTTCTTGAGACATTTCATTTTGTACCGCAGGGATCCAATCTGGTGTCCAAACACTAAAGCCACACTATAGCCCCAGCTAAAAAAGAAAGAAAAAAAACAACAACCCTGAAATAAACAAAGTGGAAATTCAGATGTAAACTCACCACCTTTAGCTGTCAGCAGGGGCAATTCTAGGATCAAACCTTTTCCTTCCTTTCCTCCTTTCTACCTTTGCAAACCTAAATTCAGCTGCAGTCTAATAAGACACTACTTATTGTACTGTCTAAGAATGACTCAGAATGAATAATCACAGTTCTTATACTGGTTTTGGGGTGGGCACTTCAGTTATAAAACCTGAGGCAAAGGCTCAATTATGTTGACCATAATTTTCCAGAGTTAAAGAACAATTTGTAGCAAAGCAGATAATAGCTTTTGTCAGTATCTTAACCACACAAAGCTAGTCCATTGTACTTTAAGCAATTTTAAAAAGTCGTAGTGCCACTTTATATATCTGGACATTAGTAATAGAGTTGCTTTTAGCTGTAACCTGTACTGTGCTATGATGAAATTTAGATGTGCTTAGGCACCCCCCCAAAAAGGGTCTAAACTCACCAGTGGGTGTCAATAGGTTTGGCCACTAAAGTCATGTCCAGTCCAGTTTTGCATGCTTAAGCAGCTTCACACTCAACTGGGAACCCTCCACGCTAATGTCAGCAAGAATAATTAAAACAGTGAATTTTGTTGCATCAGTGTGAATTTTAAAAAGGTGAGATGACCAAAAGAAAAAAAACTACATGTTTTTGTACCCTATTGGGACCCCTTGACTTTTTTGAGGGGGGGGGGGGGGGAGTACATTGCTTTACTGTGACTTATCATCAGTTCTCTTTTTTCTGGAGACACATCACTTTAAAGGTGCTACAGTCTTCTCAGATTCCCCCAAAGTGTCTAGTGTTGAAGGTTTTTTCTGAGGCGTGGGCGGTGTGTGTGTGTGTGTGTGTGTGTGTGTGTGTGTGTGTGTGTGTGTGTGTGTGTGTGTGTGTGTTGGGGGGTCCTGTGTAATCAAGCCCATATTTCTGCTGTTTCTGACACCGCATTTATTCGCTGATCTCACTTGCATCATTGTTTCTAAAGCCAGCGTCTCTCTCCGTCCCCAGTGGTGCTGCCGATGCTGCTGCCACACATCCCCGTACAGTACATCGTGTTGTGGTCCTTGCATGTGTGCTGGGGATCATATTATCTCGCATCACAGGGAAATGAATAAAAAAAAAACGGCCCCTCCCACTCTGCTTCTTTTTTCTTCTTCTTCTTCTTCTTCTCCTTCTTTTTTTTTTTTTTTTTTTGTGCTCTTTTTACACCACCACCCCTCTCAGCATGTCCCGCCACTTCCCCTCCCCCTGTCCTCGGTAAAAAAAAATAAATAAATAATAAAAAAAAAGCAGCAGGTGTTATTCCCGTATAACCTGAAGATTTAGGTGGTAATTAGCATTACCTCTCAGCCCGGGAGAGTTATATTTATGCTTGCTGGTGACGGCAGGGGACGCGAGTCGAGTGTGCTTCTGGGCACCCGACGAGAGAAGAAATCACGCCTCAAAAACACGTGGGAGAGATTACTCAAATATTCCTCCTTTGTACCCTCTTTACCCCTCTAGCGGCTGCACGGTTGTCTCTCCCCGTTAAGCAATAAGCTGCAGCCCATTAGTAATTTTTTTTGTCTTGCAGGATGTCAGGCACACCATAAATACACATATACATGCACACAGGTTTCACTGTAGCTAAGGGCTTTGACCTTGTGTTATGCTGTCCTTATTAAGTAGCTATTGCAAATGTCCCGAAAGCACCAACAACACAACGCAATGCACGCTGGCAAATCCATGCATATGACAAAGTAGATGTGCTTACAACAGGTTCACAATTGATGGTTCAAATGGTGCACTGGTAGAAATGCAGGATCGGGCTAAAGATTCTCCTAGGAGGCAATTAACTGCACAGATATTACATAATGACAGCCCACACTTCTCACCAGCATCCCCGGTCCATGCCAAAGGATGAGATGGGGCTTGTTGAGAAGAATTACGTTAACGAGGAGGTTGGGGGGTGGCGGGAGGGTACACCCCCCTCTCTCATCCCCTAACACCACCACCTTTTCGTGCCAGTCACCTCAAGAGGAAGCAGCGGGTCAGAAATGAAACACCTTGAAACTGTCACAGGACGCTCTCTCCCTCCGCACAGAGGGGCACAATTCTTGACGGGATCTTACCTTTGCTATTGTCCTCTTCCCTGTTCAGATACATGGCTGTTACTTCACTCCGAGGCAAACGCGATCGCAGGTATTTACTCCTCCGGCGCGTACCGTGAGCTCCGCTGATGTGATTTAGTAGTAGTAGCTGTTTATTGTTTTTGTTGCTCTCCTCAACAGCTTCTCCTCTCTCCTCCTAGTGGATAGGTAGGCTAACCAGTTTGAGACTCTCACTATCTCCCTCCCTCCCTCTCGTCCTCTCCCTGCCTCCTTCTCTCTTTCTCTCTTTCTCTCTCTCTCTCTCTCCCTCTCTCTGTCTCCCTCTAATAACCACTGTGCGCTGTGGCTCAGAGGACAAAATGGGGAAAGTGACTTTTGCAGCAGTGTGAAGAAGTCTGCCACGTGTGATTTTTTTTATCATTTCGCTTGTTTTGCATATGTTTGTCATATTTAAAAATGTGCCTGTGCGCGTAAAGGGGAGTGCAGTCACAGCCCACCGATGGAGACTTATTTACGCAGGGCTTGTATCCATGTTGCACAGGTTAATTGGGAAATCTCTTTGGTATAAACAGCTTTTAACTGTGTAAAAGTACCAAATTACAAGCAAAATCCTGCGAAGTCTTTAGCTTCTTTTTAATGGGTTTCCACAGTGGTTCCAAGATGTATATATTATCCTAATCAGAAGATTAATGTAAATGCCCAGTAATTCTTTTATTAGAATGGCCATAGGTTGTGCGTGTAAAATGCAGGTGAAATGATTAGCTGACAACTAAATCCTCATTTAAGCCATTTATCAAGCAAAACTGCCTCCTTCTCCAGTAGAGTTCAAGCTTTTGTTCGTTGATGCCAACATTAACTGATTGGATCCACTCAGGAAAAAGTTCATGCCCAAAATGCTGACTTTAAGTAATCTGATCACATGTTAATTTTCTATGTAATTTGTTTACATGAGTACATGTGACTTGAAAAAAATACGTTTTTTTTGTTGAGTAAATATTTAATCAACAGTGATGCTAATCATAACTAAATAACTATTTAAATGTCCAAACAAATGTTGAATATTAAAAGTGCATTTTTAAAAAATGATATGATAATAGTGGAGTGGAATCACCAGTCTTTAATTAATTGTCTTTAATTAATAAAGACAAACCAATGGTAGCGGTCATGTACTCGGCACACTGCCTGAATGACACATTTTAATGGATCAATTTGTAAAACCCAGTGCTTCACTACCACCTAACACTGATATGATGCGAGAAAAGTTGGAAACCCATCTGGCCCTGTCACTTCACCCCACCTGCCTCATATCCATATCCCCGCTTTGTATAGTATTTCATGCAAGATGGTATCCTGCATGAGTTTGCCGACCGCATCATTAGGCCCGGGGCAGACTGAGAGCTTTCTTGGAGTCATTGGGTGCTTCCCCTGTCACTTTTTGATGCAAGGTGATGTGACTGCTATCCCTATATTAGATGCAGAAATGAGATGTCGATTATTTTACCACTCGGTATTCAGCCTGTATTACATCACCCATTGGCAGCCCAGGAAGTGGTGAAGGAACAGTTTGTCCATGACCTTGACTTAGTTCTAGAAAAAGCCAGTTAGAAAGCAAATTAAAACATTTTCAATTATTTTTTCCCCTTTCTTTGAGCAAATTTCCAATTTGTGCTGGAACTTCCTGTCGCATGAAGCTGGAGCATTATAAAATAAATGGGATAAGTCATGACAGTTATTAAAACTAAACCATAGAGCCCACATCAAAACATTTGCCACTCAGTAGATGTTGTAAAAAATAGAAGTAGTTTAATTAATCCATGGCATTAAATCTGAAAAAAAAAAATAAAAAGTGGACACTGGTCACCAATTCCCTCTGCTCTGAAATTCTGACAGCGTCTCCTGCGGTATGTTATTGTACTTCACAGCCTATCAGAGACTCTCAGATTGCCTGAGTAATAAATGTGAATGTTACCCACACAAGTCTGCAAAATAGAAAGCTAATATTCTATTCCGTCACGTGGCCCTCTGATATCACAGATTAGAAATTCAATAGGATATGAGAAGAGCTGTACTGTAGATGCAAATGCTGTGTGCATTTGCAATACCTCAACTAACTGTTTGCCTGCGTCTTGTGAATAGAGCTGCGAAGGTCATTTGCTCAGAGCGTCCTGCAGTGATTTCCATTTGATTATATTTTGTTTTGCGCTGCGCTGCGCTTCGTGCTATTTGTTCACGACCTGAGAATCTTTTTGCCATTTGTTAGGAGAATTCTCCACAGGCTAATTTGACCACAGTCTATTCGCACCCCCTGCCCCACGCCGCAGCCACCACCCCCTGCCCCTGTGCTCCCAGCAGCATTGTGCCTGTCACTGATGCATCTGTCTCCACTGGTATCTATAAATACCCCCTTCTCTCCCCTTCAAAAACCTGATTCCCATTGATTTAGTGACCTATATACACATCACCATCATCCCCTCCCTTCCTCCGGCTCTCTGCTCCTTCTGTAGATGGTCCTTTGCTGTCTCCACCTCTGATTTTCTCTTTCCTTCATCATCCTTTCCCATTAAGCCCAACTTAGACCACCTCTTCCTCCACCTTCTCCCATCCTCTTGCTAGAAAGCAGGAAAGGCTAATAATAGTTCACGGTGGAAAGCTTTAGTCATGACACATGAAAAGGACTCGAGTGAGGAAAAGAACAGTAGCTGGTGCTCATTTCTGTATTTCAAAGTGTTGTCATTGTGGTAAAATGAGCCTTCAGCTAATCTGCTGTGCGTGTAAACACTGGAGTGGATAGGAAAGGAGTCTCTCAGAGAGGAACAGCATTCAATGTGAAATCTAACTCTGCCTAAATAAGATCAAAGACAAAGACATACAGAAAAAGAGAGAGCGGGGTGTGTGTGGTGTGCATGCAGGGCTGTATGAAAGTGCTATGATGTAATAATGCTGCAGGCTGCTGCAAAATAGCACCCAGAGAACTAATGCCATGAACAGTAATGTTAAATTCATTGCAAACAGCAAGGGATTAATAATGAATACGTTCTGCTGAGACAAGCAGGAATCCTAAACCCCAAACATTAGGCTAAATTGCACAAGAAAATGCACTTGTTCCTATCATGCAAGTTCTAAACACATAGACAGACCTTATTCAGCTAGTACAACCACAAAGAGCTCAGGTAAAAGAGGCTCAGCTGCCTATAAGGTCTGCCACAGCTGTAAGAGACTAACAAAAGAAAGCTGAAACAGTGAGTGAGATCGGAGCGCGTGATTTTCTACCACACCACCCCAGCTTAGCATACACCTGTAGTACAAGGCACTGCTCTGCTCTCTTCCCACTCCCACTACAGGACCACAGCTCTACTGCGAGCCCACACTGACACCTGGTGGCTTCATCGGGCAAAAACCATAACAGCAGTCACAGCTGCTCCCGTGCCCCGAGGAGCCACAATGTCACCCTTGTAGTCTTCAAAACATAGCCCTACTGTTCAGTCTTCACAGCAGTATTACACGTGAAAAAAAACGCTGTGTCAGTTCTTCTGTGTTCTCTCGGACGACCGCCGGACCACATTTATGAGAGTTGGAAAAAAGTGTGACACTCAGCACACAGACAACCACAACAGGAGATTTCAGGACAGTGAGTTTATTTAACAGCGAATTGTGACAGGGAACACAATTTATTTATTTTCCATTGCATTGTAAACCATGTCTAAGACAACCGTGTCATTCACCACATATTCATAAACACCGTCTATGTCATAGAGAGACTTTGTAGGTGGACAGCGGGGGTGGGGGGTCCTTGATTTCTAAAGTGCTATAATGCACAATTCCTCTTGGAGGAAGAGAACAGAGGCCGTGAAATGAGCTCAGACCCTCCAAAAGGCCTCCAAGGTCCCCCCCAGCGGCATTATTCATACACCGTGTTTCCTGTGACTGACGGATGGTGTTCAGTGTTTACTTTTTTCCTACTGAGTGTCTGTGTGTGTGTGTGTGTGTGGCTTTACTTATTGCATATCAGTGAGCTGGTTCGTGAAATTTCTCGGTGAACGTGTAAAGCACAAATCTTTAGATTAAAACGTAATAAACTCTTCACTATATTCATAATACATCTCATAATATCTACGTTACATTCTTATATTAGATTCGTTTAGAATATGTACGGGATATACATTTGTGGATAACTGGTGACGGGTGACATAGTGAACACCATCACGTTGGGTCTCTTATAATGACCTGTTGTCTCAGCCCTATGGATCCAGTTTTACAGACATACATAAGCTGACATGTTCATTTCATTCAAGACTTCTGCACAGAAATAAATCAAGACTTTTAAATCACATCTGCAAAAGCAGCACATGGATTTCCAAGATTTCGAGTATCCAAAGCGGGTCTCTTGTGCCTAATGATCCTTTGTGCTTTCTTTGATTGTATACACTCCGGGTCGTACATTTGGTGTTTTAAAAGCTCCTCTGTGTTAGCCCGCACCCTGGCGACAGATGCTGGACAGATTGGATGGCAGAGGAGGGCAACAGATAGAAAGAAAGGGAGAGGGGAGGGCATTGGACCGACAATCAAGAGAATCAAGAGAAAAATAGTGTGTCACACTAACAACTACACATCAACTACACCACTACACCGTCAGACACGCACGCACATACACACAAAAAAACCTAATGCACGAGGTCGGTTTAAATTCACAGCAGGGTTAAAGAAAATTGACTTGCGCAGCGTGTTCAAAGTTCGGGCAAAAAAACAGATGAGAACGATCCGAGAACAACGAGGGAGGGGTGGGCTTTTAAAGGAAATCACAACAGTAATCTGGACGAGACAAACGTAGGCATTGTGATGACAATAACAGCAAATACAAAATGAACTGGAATGTGGAAAAGAAAAAAAAAAGATTACAGCGGTACTTTATGTAGCCAAGCTCACATGAGCAGACGGGCCATCTTATTATCTGCCGACATGGCTGGAGGTGCCAGATGATGTCCCTTACTGACCTATGGCTTTCAGTTAAGACATTGATAACGCTGAGATTAGCTCGAAGTGATTCAGTCAGTGTGGCCTTGGTCATTAGTGCAGCCACTGTCATATTGCAGCCACCTCATGAAAGAAGCACCATTCAAAACAGACAGATTTTCTTTACCGTCCGATGCCAGCAGGTCTCTGTCGGCTTTCACATTTAATTTTCAGAACTCTTTAAGCATTTCTGCGAGTCGTTAACTTAAAACGAAAGACACTTCGCTCTATCGCCGATGCTTCATTTGGTCCTAGCTGATGAAACAGGCTGACCCACACTTAAACAACAGCAATAGGCAGAAATGCCTCCATCCCCCCCAAAAAAGAAAACTACACTAGTGTTCCCCACTGCAAACATTTACGAAAAAAATCTCATTAAAATGTTGCATTTAAGTTCATATGATGTGTCCGGCGTTAATATTCCTTCATTCGATATGTCCACATCATCATAAAACATAAAAATCACCACAACATGAATTGACAGGGGAGCTGGAGAGGTAGGTGTGCAAAAAAAGCCATCATTTACAAAACAAACAATAAATCCCAAAACGTCGAGTTCATATCATCTGCATATTTACAATATAGTTAAGGTGGACACTTTGACACAGGAAAAGAAAAACAACACACAAATACATAGTGCTATACTGCCCACAGAAAGGAATATCGATAAATAAAGCTCACTCCCACAAATTAAATACACTGAAAAGTTGCATCGTGTATCTACAGTGCAACAGTGCAGTTGACGAGCTGCTTGAACGGTGGGAGCAAGGAGGGAATGTGATTGGAATAATACACTTCAAAGTCACCTTGATCTCCGGTGAGATAAACCAATGGCAGCGCTTCAGTGTCGTGATGCATAAACAAGATACAACAGGGCTGCTTTCCCTCGCAGCTTAAAGCAAACAAAACCCTCTAAAGCAAATAAACAGATGTTTGGTTAAAAAAGAAAATCATCGAGTGCACTGAGAACGCATTGGTGTGATTTTCTGATATCCAAAGGATTTTTAGCTCTTTTGGTCCTGCCATTAAATTCAAGTTTGGATAAAGAATTCAAACTGAATATGAACTCATCTGTAAACAAAAATAATTCGGTCTGCATCTGATGTGAGGATGAAATGCTCTGGACTTGCTGGCTCCACAATGGATGACTGTATTCATAAATCTCAGGAGGTGAGGTCTGACCGTTTGTTAGCATCAATAATTACTAATAATCTGGCTTTCCATTAGAATTACTTTCAGCTCATTTAGTGTTCACAGCTATCGTCTGTGTCTGAATCAACTGTGCATCACACGTGGCAGAAAGCTGCTTGCTGCACTTTAGGTTGCAATCCAATCAGTGATGTCACAGCAGGTGTTTTCGGTCGCCTGAAAAAGGCTAACTAAACCCCCGCTGTGACATCAGTGATTGGGGTGTGGGCAGGAGTGCGATGCGCTTGACCCATAAAAAGGCGCGAAGACGCAGCTGTTTTGTGATTCCGTCAAAGTTCAAACAAAGTTTACGCATGTAGTTTGTAGTTGAGCACCGATTCTCACACTGGTGCTTCAGTCCAGTGTGCATCCACGAAACAAAGCTATAGTCGTAGTGGGGGGGGCAACAGTTGAACCATTGTGGTAGTGCAACGCATCAGATGGAACCTGATCTACTTAAAAAGCCATGGCAATCAAAGTGTGCTCAGAGCTGAATGGCTGGGTTCATTACAACCACTTACAGGAAGGGATGTGGCTCCTACGGAAAGATCATAGCGATTGTGCTGGTATCACATCAACACGTTGCCTCGGTCTTTGTCTGAAACAGAGGCCTGTGTTACTGTAACTCGTTGTGTGTTACCTTTTAAGACATAAGGTTAAGGGAAGGTTGTGTTTTTGTTTTTTGTTTTACAGGATTAATATTCTTCTACTTGCCTAAGTAAGGAATGTGCATTTATTTTTAATCTGATCATCATCATTTATAATTTATAGTTTCAAACCAATTGGTAAGACTTCGTCTGTCATTTAAAGACTAAAATTTGGTACTGTAGGGTGGCAGAACTGCAGCAACCGAGGGCAGTACATCTGCTTTAAAACTTTAACAATCATATTCAAAAAGATAAGTACAATGTTGTAATTATAAAGCGATATTCTTTTTAAAACTTAAAACAAGCTGATATTTGTGGCTTTATTTCCAGAGAGCTGGCTAAACCTGCCAACTGGATTTTTTTTTTGTGCCGCCATAGGCAGCTTGGCAAACTAAGGCTCCCTCCTGAATGATTTGAACACATTCAACACAAAAAATTTAAAACAATCTGTACTAATGGTCACGCTCTGACCCATCACAAACTTCTCTCGGTATGGGATGAATCTTCGCGAAGTTGGTGTAATGCATTATGGGAGGGAAAGGCAGAAAGGAGGTGCTCCTTATTTGTCTTTTTTAGGCAAGAAGCTGAGGATAAATTCACCCACGCCCAGGAAGTAGACCACCTGGGCAATGCCAAACAGAGGAGCGATAACCAAGGCTCGACAGTAGGCTCCCTTCAGGAAGGCTGATGGACCCTCGTTACGCATGATTTTCCTGGGGAACAAACAGGAAAACATTGGATTAACCCAAAAACACATCCAGCACCGGCAGACATGGTGGGTGACTGTACATAGCACTTGGCACGTGCTGTAAAAGCATAATTAGGTCACCTGATGCAGTCAGTCACTCCAGTGTACGTGTCTTCTGTGTTCCCTCGGGTCAGCGACTGCAGTCTAGTCTTTATAACTGCAACACAGTGAGTTCAGGTGAGTATAACATCAAACATCAGTGCAAAGACTGCGGAAACAGTGTTCTCAGCATCACTGCTCACCATCAACGGGGTTTACAGCCACAGCTGCCGTGCTTCCTGCAACGCAGCCTGATATAAACGAAACGTAGAAAGGAGCAGGGCCCTCTGCGCCTCTTTTTCCAAAGTTATTCAAGTTGGCGAAAAGGGGGAAATAGATAATAGAGAATGGAACATCCCTATAAAATCAGAGAAATAAAACCATGACAGTAAGTTCTGAGAAATTCACTAAATCTACAAAAGTACAGTTGCCAAATCTGTTTTACCTGAGCAGCGTGGCACCAAGGCCTTTATACAGCCCAGCAATGCCCTTTTCCCTCAGTAACTGTCTGCTAATCTGCATGGCTGTCGGGGATTTCGTCTCCACGGTACCTGCTGCCACTGTCTCTGGCATCAGCTTCCTTTGAGCAGCTACAAATTGCAGGGAACATTGAAAGAAAAGTTCAAGCACTCGATGCTAAGAGCAGGTATACATAAACAAACATTTTGGATTTGTAACAGAAAAAAAGACAATAAGATAAAACTGTTGTCATCTCTGACGTGACCACATGAGGCCACTGTTACTACACAATGTCACAAACAGCAGTCTTTGCTAGATTAGATCTCCTCTTACCAATCCGCCCAGCATCTTGGAGCTGAATTTTCAACATCTCCATAGGAGTTGTGACAATAACCTACAATTAGAGCAAAATAAAGGTTTCACATGAACTGTCAACATATTCGGATTGTGAACAAATTAATCTGAAAGTTTAGTTTACGACTGATTAGTACAGAGAGTGGAGGGGGGAAAAAAAACAAGTGCAGTGTAAATCTAATTTCATCCATTAGCTAAATGTCAACTCTTGTTTTCCTCTCTAATCCACACAGTAGTAACTAGTTAACTGGATTAAGGGTGAGATGGTCATGTTCTCAGCTGCAATCTTAATCCAAGGTCTGCTACACTTAATCTAATCACATTCCTCGGGCTTGAAGCCTTTGGCCTCATTGACAACAGGCATTTCCTTCTGACTCACTCACTCAGCGCACATGGCTGAGCACTCTCACAGAGTCTTATCTGATCACTCACGTCTAGCTGCCAGAGTATAGCCCGCTAATGGGACAGCATCTCAGTGATTAGAAATCATTCACTAAAATGGAATATTACAGGTCACATTCAGATCACAGATAACACTATCTGCAGTGAGAAACTCCCAAGTATGTTTTATGACTACCACCTCTTATTTAAATGTGGCTGTGGTTAATTCCAGCTGTAGGCAGAGACAAATGAGGTCCAGTGGTTTGGATGTGATCTGACACTGGCAGTGTTAAAGCTGGGTGTTCCAGATGGAGAACAGGAGGATGCAATTAAAGAAGCGCCTCACTCACTCACCTGGCATGTACCTGCACCGCAACCGGCCAACATCTCTTTGAACAGAGTAATCTTTCTGGAGAAGCAAAAGGTAAAAGCGAGATCAGATTAAAGCAGACACTAGACTGACAGTGTGAGAGCCAGACAACTTCATTTCCACAGTCCTCAAAAAGGAGTTGTAACCACTAGTGCTGGTGATGCTAATCTTTGTCTTCCATATCAACATGTCAAGCACAAGGGCAGATTAATAATTCACAAGGCGAGCAGGTGGGCCAGACAAGTCAATCATTCATCAGCCTACATGTTTGTCTCCATAGCGATGGAGACGGATGCCCCAGAGAGCTCCAGGGTTGTCTGCACAGACAGTGCTCATGGTGGATAACAGGTACTTGTTTATTCAGCAGCGCACCATGATTGGTTTGTGGCGTATGTAATGTGATTCCACTGTGTGCCAATTATATTTCACACGTACATGTAACTCTGTATTTAGAAACCAAACAGTTAACAAGCCAGCGTGAAGTGCTCGGTGCCTCTGAGAAGCTGACAGAAAATGGGGGATTAGCTGGAGCCTTGGTGACACTAAAGACAGCTAACATGTCAGGTTATATACTAGTAAACACGCCAGTTAATTACAGTGGGAATTAGAGAAGTGGGCAAGTGTCAATCTGCCTGTCAGCACTTTCATTTCTCACCCATCCTTGGAGAGGTGATGCCTGAAGAAGTCGTTTGCAGCCAATTTGATGGCTTTCTCCGGTGTGACTAGCGTTAAGTTCACGGCAGCTCCTGAGAAGATAAAAATGGCAGAGAAGGAAAGTAAGACACAAAGAAGAAGAAAAAAATAAGTATTTAAGTATTCTCTTTTTTCTCTACAGTTTGTGAGTTTTGTTGTTGTGTAACTTTGTGTAACAGGTTTTTCTTTATTATTGTAATGGCTGTATGTTTAGCCTTTAGTACATGTTACTACTGTAACCTGGTTTCCACTGGTATTTAAAAGTGTTTATTTTGATCTCGTTTAATCTAGCCTTCCCAGCATCCTCCTGTAACTTTTTAAGTCTTCATCTCTGTCAGGTGATTCCCTTCTTAGTTATTTCCTCTTGTGCCTTGTTGTAGGTTTGACTTCCTTTGTTATTGTCTTAATTAGTTTTAGCCGTTTCTTGTTACCCTAGTGTTTCCACTTCCCTGATTACCTCATGTGTGTATCTATAGCCTCAGTTTCCCTTTGTCCTTTGTAAGAGTGACTGTTATTCACTCTTGTGTGTGACTGTCATTGGTTGTTGTGTCGTTATTATTTTGCCACATGGGATTTATATTCTTGGAGCAATAAAAAAAACACTGTTATATTTTCTAAGTAAAAACTAATAAAGGGAAATCTATGTTTCTTAAAACTGTGTCTTAAAAAAGACACATGAAAGACCACTGCCCCCCCCCCCCCATGTTATCTTATGTTAGACTTTCCACATCTGCAGAATGCAAAGATACACTTAGGTCTGAGTGACATAAATTTCATCATCAGAGGGTGAATGTGAGGCTCTGTGCTCTGTGCAGATATCCATGTCCCTGCCAACTACACTAAAAAGCATCAACTATTAAAACATTGTTTAAGTGAACACCAAACAGACTTGATACGCGCATAACAGGAGGTGCTTCAAGCACACAAGCCTACACAGGTTAGAAAAATGATTACCTTATATTTAAATGAGCTTACACATTAATCACATACAAAGTCAAAAATCTTCACTTTACCTCGGTACATCCCAAAATATCCCTCTGACCGAATGGTCTTAATAAGGCAATCTGACCTGTAACACAAGCACAACAGTTGTGGTATGTCAGTTGAAGAGCTGCCTGATAGGCTGAGTAACACTACACAAGGCTACTGTGGATTAAAGCTGAAAAAAGAAAAGAAAGTCATACATGCTGGTGTAAAGGCGAGATCCATTTTGCTGGTTTTGGAGACGAGTCTTGGCCAGGTCAATGGGAAACACACAGGTCACTCCGATTAGGCCAGCGATCCCCCCATTGATCAATTTGGCAGGCAAACTGGATGAAGGTAACAACCATAAATAAAAAGACAAAAATATCAAATGTGGGTGGTCACTAGATTAAAAACAAAGCCACAGCTCCAAACCTCTGTAACCTTACCTGATCTGCTTGTCAGCCATTTATCTGAAGCCCTGACTGGTCAAAGTTTAATGCGTCTGCTAACTGGCTGGTTTGTTGTTAAGAGTAGTGTTCGGCTGTCCGGGTGGGATTATGTAGCGGGACTATCTTCTGTCCACTTGACTTGTTCCAGCTGTTGTCAGTTCAAGCTAGGGGATATCTGTAAAGAAACAGAAAAGGATCTGTTCACATCTAGCACTGTCATGAAGTCGCCCGAATGAGAAAAATTTCAAAGGTTACCATGAAGCAATGTCACTTCTACAAATATTACAACATGGACTTGCTTTGGTAACAAGTTACGGCAACAAGTATAAATATATATGCATGCTTCTGCTCAAAGCAACTTATATTAAATGCATTGAAACTAAAAATCAGCCATAGGTTTTGCAAACCTTCCTATTAACATTATTCTGTTTGTTTAGTGCTTTCAAAAGTGAGATGAAAATTATGTAAATGCCTGCAATGGAAAGTCAATATACCAAAAAATGGGTTTTTAAGCTTTGGTGAAAGATGGGCCGTGACACTCTACAGTCCTGGTGTCTGTGGATACTTCATTACGCTCTGTATATCCCACAGTTCACAGACGAGCATAAATATTTCCACTCTAACCCAGATAAACTTTTTAAAAAAGCACATCTCAAGTGGGGAAAGAAAGAAGAAGATGCAGGCCTAAAAAAAGCTATCTACAGCAGATGAACAGTATCTAAAAGGTATATCCTTAAGAACTAGAAAAAAAATCCAGCAAAGACCTGACAGAGGACATGTGGCACGCATCTGGCCCTCAGCTGATCTATCTAAGCATCACTGAAGCCTCATAAGAAATGGTGTCAGTGGACTGGTGGCTGTTAACAAGGTCTTCTTAAGGAAGGGAAACAGGGCGAACAAAGGCTGAGTTATGCCAAATGACTCAAGAGCTGGACTGAAAATTAGTAGCAACAGGTCTTATGGTGTGATGAATCCATATTTACAATTCTTGTTCAAATCACCATCAAAATGTACAGAGGAAGTTAGGAGAGAGTTGGAGCAGGGAGTGTCTACAGTCATCTATAAAACACGGTGGAGCCTCTGTCATAGTTCAGGACTGCATTTCAGCCAGTGGTGTTGGGTAATTATACAATTATGAATACAGAAAAATACTGACAGATTTTGATCGAATACAATTAGCGTCACAATGCAGTAAAAGAACACCTGGGTAGAAAACACACAATGAACCACTATCAGTCATTAACTGGCCTCCCCAGAGTCTGGACTTCAACATTATCAAAGCAGTGTGGGATCATTTTAACTGAGATTGTAACAAAAGCAGCCAATGTCCAAAGAAGAGCTCTGAATGTCCTTCAGGAAGCCTGGAGAACTATTCCTGAACACTACTTAAATACATTACAAGAAAGCTTGATTGAGTTCAGGTTACATTAAAGAATAGATTTGCTTGTCTCAAATATTGTCTTTCAGGCTCATTAGAATTGTTTTTGCCTAATATACTGTATTTCCATTTATGCTGCACAAATCATTGCATCTATTTCCAATTTCCTAGCGAAGAAATGAGGGGTGGCTCGAGACTTTAGCACAGCACTGTAGGTCTTTGGTAAAAGTGGAGGTTTGATAAAATGTCTCCTCAACTTTGATGGCTATCTTGCCATAAGAAGGCCCTGTTGACAAACTCTTTCACACTGGACAAACTTAAATGTGTTTAGTTTTTCATGATGAAAGACAATAAATCAATGTGTGCCATTAATACTTAAAACTATCAACATGTTATGAAAAAGCAAGACTAATCACATAAATGTAAATGTACATTTGAGAGAGCTTTAGCCATAAATGCAGACTGATTACTAACTGCTAAACAACTCTATCACCAGCCAAACATCTGTGCAGCATGTGTGTCCTTGAATGCTCATGTTTTCATGTTTTCATGCTTTTTCATGCTTTTCATGCTTTCATTGTCAACCTGAGGTGCTATAGAGGAAGCTCAACCCTCTGCAGGCTAAAACAGTAATTATGAAAAAAAAAAAAACCTAGATAAAATATGTCTGCAGTGGATAAGATGCGCCCTATTTTTGGTACAGAATGCCCTCGGTTTAAAAGGATGCTTCCCATTTCCCCTTTCATTCTCTCCTCCCCCTTCATCCACCAATCACAACCTGCCTCTACATGTGCACTCCGCTGCCTTCTCTCCCTCTCCTGCTCTCTCCCTCTCCCTCTCACCAACCCTCCCCCATCACTTCCCTCAGTCACGAGTCACGACTCTCAAACGCAGCTTTTCCGTCTCAGATCTTTGCTGACTTGTGGGCTTCTTAGTGAAGTACAAATGCTTACAGTTGCACAACAGCAATATCACTAATTCCTCGGATCCGCTTTCAGAGACATTTCGCAGCACGAGGTGATGTTTCGGTTTACAGAGGACATGAATGCAGCTGCAGTCTGGTGTGTTTAGTTTGGATGTGGACTTGAGGCCCCTGCTAGCTGCTCCAGAGGTGGAAGAGGGAAGAAAGGGGGGGGAGTTGGTTTAGAGCAGGTCAGCGAGCTGTCTCTGGTGTCTGTTGGCTGGGCGTTCTCCTCTCTGCTCCTTGGAGCCAAACACAGGCAACTTCACAACCCACCTCCATCGCTCATCTTCCTTTAACTGTTTTCTCGCCGAGCAGCGACGCTGCGCCCACATTTCCACTGTGCTGCATGCTCCTTTTGTTTTGCTCTCGCTGACTTCCTCTCGAACATAGGCACATTAACACCACGGCCAGCAGTGGGGATATAAGCTGAATTTAAAAGTGGCTATACATTTGGTTAGTAACAGGACTGAATATTAAATGAAAGCCACGAAACTGACATCTTCCTCCTTCTCTACACTGCCTGCAGCTTTTTTTGTCAACTTCACTTCAGCCACACGCCACAGCTATGTCTGCTCCAGGATCCATCTGACCCCTAGCCATAGCGTGGCTGCGCTGTCTTGTCATGACAATTGGAGTCTGTGTGGAAACAACTAGGACCAGTGTGCAGTGTCCACAGCAAGAGACACTGCTCATCTGCTAAGTTCTTTGCACAGCATAAGAGGAAAATAACAAAGCGGTGCCTCATTTGTAGTTCACATAACCAGGGATTTTTCATGCTCACTGTGCACACAAGTACTTTTAATCCACATACAGTTCAAGCTAAGCGTCTGTGTTACCTTACTTCACAGCAACATTTTCCAACATTTTTGGCCATTTGAAAAACAAAACTACATTTTAAGCTTGAGTAAATGAAACCCCACTTAAAAAAACAAAAGACATTTACAATCCAGGGTTTCCTCTTTGGTGGCCAACAAAATCTTTTACAGGCAGGCACGATGTTGATTTATCGATCAAGGAGGTGAATTACTTCTGGAAAACGACTTAAAAGCAAAAAGTGAGACAAAAGTGAAAACTTAATCAAATCAGCCAAGCACAAGTGACTTGAAGCATCTCTCTGACGCAGACTCACACGCACTCACATAGAGAGTGTTCACACTGAGGTCATATTTTGAGTTTGGACTACTGAAACTGATAAGCACTCATAAGTAAACAATACATGATTATGCAACTCAAGCAGAACCTTGAGCTGAACAACTTAAGCCGGCCCCATAAAACCACCCGCTGGACGTTTCTGATTAACAGCCTCGAAGAGAGTCAAGGCTCAGACTGAGACAGATAACAGTTGAGTTTCTGACCCTTATTCTCACTTCAGGAACGGGACAAAAAATGCTGCCATAGAGAAACAAGAACATGGGAACAACCTACCTAAGAAATATGTGTGAAGTTTAGTGCTTCCATCCACGTAATCCTAACAAAGGTGTGCCATACTGAAGCCTTTTTTTTAATCTAATACAAATATTTCAAATAATAATGCAGCAAGCACAGAAAAGACATTGGATCATTATGCAAGTGACATTAGTAATGTCAGATAAGTAGATTATAGAGGTCTGTTGCAATACAGTTGGATAAGAAAATATCAAAAGCTGATGATATTTTGGAACTATAAAATTTAAGTTATCATTATGAGGACACGCAGATATAGCTGTCCAATATTAACCCTGCTTACTAATGTCTCATATCAGAAAATAAGACAGCATTCACCACCATCAGTGGCTGATATTCATCTGTTGCACTGGCTACATGTTTTAAATATGTGCAGTAAAGAGTTTAAAGACTTGTTAAAAGTGTTAACTTTTAGTAAGATTATTTAAGATTTCTTTTTTTTCCCTAGAACAAAATGGAAACTAAATAATAACAAAAAAAAGAACAAAATACATTATAAAACTTGAACATCTGCGGTCTAAATCAGAGAAGACATTGCTTGGACTAATCTTCTCTAAGGCATGTGTCAGTGGCAAAAGACTCAAAGAAATGAAAATCTGGACACAATTTCTATGCAAACCTGAATGCAAATAATATTCCTATCATTTAAATCAGCTACAAGCATAATTCCCTCATCTGCCACAGAGCCTGAGCTGCTGCTCCTCTCCCAAGTGGCAGCAGGATAGAGGTCTTGCTGACTGAGCAGCAATGAGTTTGGGGAAGCATAAAAGGAAGTAAGCAGCAACAATGACAAAGTGCAGTGTTATTAAGTGCTCAGCTAACGTGACTATGGTTGGATGAAAAGACAGAAACGCACGAAAGTCAAACAGGCCATCGTCATTAGCTAAGCGCAGGCGGTTGTTACCGATCCATCTGTCTCACAAGAAATGATCTGATGAATCAGATGCACACTCTGAGGCATCCAAGGAGAGAGGAGGGGGACAAGGGGATTTTTGCAATTCTCTATCAGATGTCGAGTACTTTTTTGAGCTGCAAGAGCACAGAGGTCACACCTAATATAAACTCAATCTGTCCAGTTTCTTCCAGGGACAAGATTTTCCTCATTTTTAATTTATGAATTCAGTTAAGTTTACTGCAAAGCTGCTTCAACATATTATCATTCGGCTGACTTCTATATAGATATTAGAGCATATTTGATGACTGAGTTTAAATTTCCTTACTACACTAAAAGCAACATCTCCTGTTTTCACCATGAAGCATCAGCTGCTTGTATTTTGGCTATTTTTGGACAAAAGTGCAGAAACAAGGGATGAAATTTGTGGTGTCACAGATAAATCTGATTGCTACTCCCTCTTCCCTACTGCATCGGGATTATAAATCTAATGCCTACTTATGAAAGCTCTCTCGCAATCTCCATTTACAAAAAAGAGGGGTGGGAGTTGTGATCTTGGCACAAAGCATCTCTGCCAGTGGCGGTGCTCTTTGCGGCCATTAAAACTGACACACAGAGCATGCATTGTTGGAAACACCTGCTGGAGATGGGAACCAGAGTCCACAGGTTTCAGGCTGCAAAAAATACCCGCTTCTTTGCAAACGAATGGTGTTGTTTAGTCCCTCCTCTGGCACCAACCGTCTCCCTTGTGGCCCAGTTTCCAGTCACACGGGGCTTTTCTCTTCCGTCTCTTCAGTTCTGCTTACATCTCACCTTTCCTACAGCCTCGATAAAGGAATAATCATACTATTGTTGGTCCAGATTCAGCTTTAAAGTATCTGCTTACAATTTACAGTACTGTCCCCTACCATCAGTACCACTACACTTCATTCTCCATTCGGTGCACATACATTAGTGATATTTATCGGTCCTTGCCTAGACATTTTAGCGTACTTTCAGGGAAGGCTGAAAACTTGCAGTTTTCTGAATGAATGCAATGCCAAGTCATGAGTATCACAGTCACACAGGTGTGATAGATCCAGTGGAAAGCACAGGATGACACCCTATACTCAAGAGTGGCTCACCTCATGAATTATTTCAAGCGGTACAGATGCTTTGTTTGGACTACTTCTCCACTACAAATGCTGTTCATCTGAAAAACATGCTGGTTTTTCATGTACATGTCAGCACACTCAGCAGCTAAATGTTACCTTATGTGTGCACTGAAGGGAGTTTGGGGCCCCAGATGGAAGAGCGAGGAGTCACAGTAAAGTGAGTGGGTACTATGGGAATGACCTCCGTTATGTATCCTTTTCAGCAATAGTTCCATTACCTAATTTTGCAGATTCTTTAAAATGCTGGATCTTTCTAGAAGTGGTCCTAAGTTAGCGTTTAACCAGATGCAATGTGTGCCTTGTCAGAGTCAAAGAGGAGCAGCTTTACTTTTCTCTGCCAGTTAAAAAAAGGGTAGGTGGGTTTAAATGGGTTCACTACTACAATCCCAGCCCACATGATAACACCGTCACTATGGAGGAGAAGCCGGCAGAAGACGGGCTCTGACCCGTTTCTAACGGTAATAACCAAATATCAAAGAAGCTAATATTTGCGTTCAAGGCATTAAAATTTAAATAAGCCCCATCATTTGTCTGCAGAACTGCACGTACCCCGGTTGCACCTGTGTGCGCGGTTTGTGGGCCACATATGAGAAGGCATATTACCGACCACCGGTGTAACGGTTATTCCGCTGTTTCATAACGGTGGGCCAGACACGTTAACGTTAGTCTGCAATAGGCCCGGCTATGAACTAAACATCTTTAAAACCAGCACAGGATAACAAAAAACCCCAAAATGCTCGGCTTACCACATAACGGAAAATTATTTGCTGACCATGAATACGCGACAAACTCACATTCAAGCAAGCTAATACCCCATCTCTCCTGTGCCGTTTTACACATTTAAGCTCAGCCTTTTACCCTATTCCCAGGTGAGATTTCAACGGCTCTAGGCAAACAGGCACATTTTGTGAGTCAGATACCAGACGGTGAGAAGCGCAAGGCTCTGCCAGCATCCCGTTATGTACGTACCAGACACACAGAGCCGCTTCCGCTGTCTCCTCGGTGGTGCTGCGGTATGAAATCAAAGCCTTTACTCTCTGTATCTTCAGCTGAGAGACCCACAGTGGCTTACCTACCGGCGTTACTAGCGGTTCAGTCCGGTGGAGGGAGGTAGAGGAGGTGGGAGTGAAGGCAGGCGGGCAGGGAGGGAGGGAGGGAGGGAGGGAAAGCGATGGAGTGAATTAGAAAAAAACAGAAAAGAGGATTTTAAAAATGGGGGCCTCTAGTGGCGTGTAGTGGAAGTGCAGGAGGTAAAGTTGTAGCAATGGGGGATGGGAGTCGGCGTCATGGTGACGCTTCATCACATCACAGTGACCTTGAATACCGAAATAGAAAAAAATGGCACGAGCTGAAATATTGGGGCTGAGCATGCGGCAATAAAGGAGTGAGTCACGACCAAAGAAAGAAAAACAGCTGACAAGTACAAAAAATATATCCCAGTTTTACTTATAAGACATATTAAAAAAAGTGTACATTCATACATTACAAAGATCTAACGTCCTCATATCATACTGAGATTGTGCTGCAGCTAAACTGATTACTCAGTGACCAAAGGCACACAAGGAGGAAATGTAATCAGCTGTAAAAATGGCTTATGTTTGCAGTTTTAGTGTAGTCCTGTAACATGCTCTCACAGGTCTCAGAGCTGTTTGCTGTCTGAACAGGTACCAGAAATTAAAAAACAACATTAATAGATGCAGTCATTGGTATATTTAAAAAATAATTATAGTTTGTTATTATAATTTGATTCTGAATCAAAAACATGATTCAGAATCAAACAAAGTTATAGTGAAATTATGGTTTGAAATAATGAGATGGTTTTTTTTTAATGAATGAGACAAATTTATAAAGTGCTAAAGAAAACAAATATATAAAAAGTTAAAGATTTGAGATACGGAGTCAAAAGTTTAAGATGATTTTGATCAGGACTGTCAAACATAAGGCCTAGGGGCCAAAATCTGCCCAGCAAAGACTCCAATCCAACCCGCTGGACAGCTTTGGAAAATGTTAAGGAGGTCATAAAATTATGACTTTTAACAGCATTTTATTATGTTTTCAGCATCTCTTCCTACTATTCCTAACACATGTTCCTTCATATTACACCAAGGTAATAGATTCTTTAATAAAATAAATTAAATAATTAAATTACTTAAATGAAGATCAAAGTCGATTGTACATGGCCCATCATGTACAATGAGTTCAACATCCCTGCTTTAGATGCTTAGATACTTGGGGGGTCGGGTTGTTAAAAACAAGGCATAGGCCATTACACAGTAAATCCATTTCACCTGTTCCTCTGTTGTTCCTCTTATGAAAGGTGCCACCTGCACCTAGCCGGTCGTCATGATTGTGCACTTCTGCAGTTGATGACAGCAGAACAAGATAGTGGAGGCCCACTGTAAACAAGCAGGTCACTCAAGTGTAAGTCAGCCATCTGTGTCCAGCATGGGCTCATCTACTGCTGTTTTTCACCCAGAGAGGAGCTCTCTGCTTCCAGACCTACTCTCCTCAAGGACTCTGTGTACTTTTTCTTTCCTATGTTGACAATGTCCTCTATCTCTTCGGCTAGGTCTCGCCTGCCGCTCTCGATCATAGCAGCCACCAGCCGAGATACTGCCCCGGGTGTTTCGTTCTTCTGCGCCCGGGCCCAGTGAAACAGCATGTCCAGGACCAAGGCACCCAGATTGTCCCTGGTGGCGAAGGAAAACACACCACTGAAATATATGTTCAAATCCCACAATAAACCCTCTAATCTCCTACTGTTATACCTGTTATATCTAATGCACATTAATATTAAAATGTGAATACATTCGTACATTAAAATCCTACACACAAATGCAAAAACACAGACACACACACACACATATACATATTGCGTTTTTCTTCCACCTCCAGGATGAATCAATAGAGGTTTTCTGAACACGAGGAGAAGGGGGAGGGCCAGATGAGCATCAGCCTGTGTGTAATCTCCTGCAGTGTCCCAGATGGCTTCGTGATGGCAGTGCAGATTAAAACAATCAAAATTCTCTAGCATGTCTCTCCCACTGCGGGATTTTTCCTCCTGTTACATATATCTCACGCCATCTTGTTCCTGGCAAAGCTTTGACTGTGCCATGATGTGTGATCACTGGCTCAACAAATGTACTTTTCTCCCTTTCTTTTTTTTACCTCTCTCTTGGCTAAAGCAGCACAGACAGACAGACAGACAGACAGACAGACAGATAGATAGATAGATAGATAGATAGATAGATAGATAGATAGATAGATAGATAGATAGATAGATAGATAGATAGATAGATAGATAGATAGATAGACAGACAGACAGACAGACAGACAGACAGATAGACAGATAGATAGATAGATAGATAGAGTAATGTGGTCACACGCGCTTCTTTTGCATAGAAAACTATCCACATCACAGAGATTTCAGAATGAGATTGCTTGGGTAACCCCCTAGGGCAGGGGTGGCCAACTCCAGGCCTCGAGGGCCAATGTCCTGCAGGTTTTAGATATTACCCTGGGTCAACACACCTGAATCACATGATTAGTTCGTTACCAAGCCTCTGGAGAACTTCAGGACATGTTGAGGAGGTCATTTAACCATTTGAATCAGCTTTGTTGGATCAAGGACACATCTAAAACCTGCAGGACACTGGCCCTCGAGGCCTGGAGTTGGCCACCCCTGCTCTAGGGTATTTTTGAGCACCATTGATTGTCGCTTCATTCGCTTACCTAAAAGTTGAGAGTAGTTACTTACTTATTTGGAGGTGCATAAAATATAAAACAATTTATCTGACAGTACTGCTTTAAAATCAGCACTTTCAAGCTCGACTGAAATTTGCAGCTGCCACATGGACAAGAAAGGTTTTGAGCTATTTGGTCACAATGACAAGAGGTATGTTTGATTGTTTTTCTTGTTTTTAGACTAATCAACTACAAGTCACTTACTTTTATTGACTGTACTATTAGAATTGAAAATGTGTTTCATGTAAAAGGCTTGTTCACTTAAGTAATTCTAAGTGAACATGATTGTTCAGTCCTACCTGTTCTTGTACTGGATGCGGTCCAGTTCTTGGTAGCTCAAGCCCAGATTGAGGCCAATAACACGCCAGTCTTGTGCTATCTGAAGAGAGATGGACAGCAGGTTGGCTTCTGTCAGGTAGCCACTCTCAGGGTCACCCAGGTTCAGAGGAGGATACTCGACCTCCTCCATGATGAAAGTGTTCTCTGAGTTTAGAGCCTACAAGAACAATAAAGAAAGTGGTCCCTCTCAGAGCATAAGGAGAAAGCCTCCTCAGAAATAATGCTTGTAAAACTTTTTTCTGTACCAACAACAGTCTAGTTTAGAAACTAATAATCATGTATATAGACAGAACATTTTACATTCAATAATATCTTTTAAGATAAGAATAAAATAGGATCCATCTCTTCAACTGACAGGAAGTCTTAAAGGTAAAGTTGTAAGCCACTGGCTGTCGAGTCCTTTCCTCTTTCTGGCTACTTCCTCTGGCAGGTTTCTGGGAATCTCCCCTCTATAAAAGGACACCTGTAACAGAGGTGCAGAGCATATTATCAGTGTTGTCCAAAACCTATTTAACCATAAAACACATAAAGCACATTAAATTTTTTAAATGTGATTCATTATAATCAACAAGAACATTTATTAGAAATTAATCTCCTTTAGACCCAAACTCCATTGGGCAAGAAGTATTATATATCAGGCCCTGAGAACAGTTTTATGTTGTTGGTCGCTCTGTGGTTCCTTGGAAAAACAGGCTGGATTACACTGTTTCCAGTTTAGAATAACAATTCTTTTAAATTGATAGCCCAGGGTCCACAGTTTATTGAGTTAAACCAAAATTGCCCTCAAATAATGGAGCAAGCACACCGCAGGGCAGAGAGGAAGAGTTTCTTTATTGCCACACCGAAACTGCTGCGATTCTTTATTATCATTGTGAAGTGGGTGAAGTGTGTAATTCTCTGTCTAACACAGTTGTAGTTCCAGACTGATGTTCGTTGGGTTGCCAGTAAAGATTGAGTAGGCTACTATGGCATTCCCATGTGAGCTCCACAGAGTAAAACAGACTAAGACAGACCTTTGTCAATAAACCAGTTCTCCACATAGATGCCTCTGTTAAAAATGTTCTCTTATTCACCATGCAAGGAGCACAAGTCTTCTCCTTGGATATCTTACTCATAACAGACACTATCCAGACATATACAAGCACACAGGAAGCACCAGTGAGTTTACTACAGGGAACTAAAATGGAAGACTTTTTCCTTTTTATTCCCCTTTCCATAAAAACTGCACTACATCCATTAGGAAATAACAGGAGAGAGACCAGCAATATCTAATATTCTATTGGTGAGTAATTGCAACAGAGAATTTCATTACTTTTCAATCAACTGTTTTAGGTATCCTAGGAAGGTACAAGCTGTAAAAGAACCATTTTTAAAGAAAGTGTAGTCCTCTGACAAATCTAAGCTGCCAGGCTCAAAATTTGGATTTATAGGTCCAACCAAATAGGTACCTGGCACAAAGGACACAAAGATAGATATCAGTGAAGCAAATCAGGCACACCTCACCTCCCACACACATTTGGGGATAACTACTTTCTTGCTATCTTTGGCTTCATGTTGCTCTAAAGAAAACATGTGAAAAGAGATTTATTATCTCTGAACTAAGCCATGGGACTTCTGAGAAGTACTGAGAAGATGATATATGCCTCAAGTGAATGTATATCTTTTTAGTATTTACTTTAACTTTGTCTCTCCAAAGGTAAGGTCATTCAGCTGTCTACTTTTAACAGAGTGGGGTCTTCTGAGGCCATTCACAGAGAAATTATATCAATTCCCGTGTGCTTCCACACATTTTTTAAACCAACAGGTTTAAAGGTATGTGGGGTGTATGGGTGAGGTGTGTATGTATGTAATGTTGTGCTATCTTAAAAATGCATACCTCACATTAAGTGTTCAGCTTTTGCTACAGACTAAAACTCTTGACCACAAGTTTTGATTCAATTCTGAGCTACCAGGACTGGACCTGCAGTGTTTTGAAAGGTGCAACTAATATTTTTTCCAGCTCCAATATATGTAGCATACAGGAAAATGATGAGCTAAAATACAATAAAAATAAACCACAGGAGTGAATCAACACCACTAAGACAGGATCACAAAAATCACAGCAGTAAATATTATAGAATTGTTTTAACCTGTAAAATAGTGTAGGTCACACCTGGTCCCATCATGTAGAAATTGCTGCACAAGCTTGTTAAAGGATAAAGTGCATGATGGCACTTTCAATCAATCAATCAATCAATCAATCAATCTTTATTTATAAAGCACTTTTCATACAAACTGTAGCACAAAGTGCTTTACATGGTTAAAAGCAGCCCACCTCACCCTCCCACTCATTCCCCGCACTGTCATTAACAGAAGCGGTCATGATACACACATCCCCCCACCCCCCCACCCCCACACACACACATACACACACACACACCTAAAGAGTAAAATTGGGCTGGGTACGTATTAGCCAAGTGAGGCTAATACTTTCACAGATGTGACCTTCAAGCTCATTTATACTGTGAAAAGTCAGTTTTGTTCTTATATACTATATTTGCATGCAAGCCTGTGAGTTTAAAAAATGTGCTTTCCTAGTTAAATATAAAGCAGACAGTGTGTGTGTGGTGGTGGGTGTGTGTGTGTGTGGGGGGGTCTATGACTTACCTGCCCCCTCACTGGTCCCTTCTGACCCTGTGCTGAACAGATATACACTTCCTTCAGATTCTTGAGGCTGGAGTAAAACTCGAAACACAGTCTTCCCCCCACACAGTCTGGTCTATCTGGAAAAAAACAGGGAAATATCAGTGTGAGACAAAAAGTTATGTCAGGGCAATCATTACACAACAGCACATCATAAGACCTCGGAAGAAAAGACAAACAAGCTAAAGTCCTTCTCCTGGCATTGATTAAATCCTTAAAAGAATCATCTGTATAGGTTTAAACACATATTTAATTTTTGTCCAAAAAGATAATTGATTCTCCTTTAAAATGACCTTTGTCCCGTTTATTGTGTGCAAATCTAGTAGTTAATTTTCAAATCACGATTTCCAAAACACAGCGACATTGTATTCCTGGGAAAAAGTAACCTTTAAGTCAATGAAAATGTCATCACAAACAAAACATTTAAAAAGGTATAGCGCTTTGGTGGTAAAAAAATTTATAGCAACAAAATAGGTTGTGTTATTTTGAGCCATGTTTTAACTGTTCCTCTTCTCCCCTTCTTTGCTCCTATGTGTCTGTTTCACTGTGACAAGCAGGGGGGGAGCAGAGGAGAAGAATAAATGCACACAGAAGGTGAAACAGTGAACAGAGGACCTAACCCAAATCCAAAGCAAACTATGAAATATTGAGTCTGAAACAATGGCAACATAGAAATGAAGCTTTTTGATCTGATTACATAGTTATCTATGAATGTGCTGCAAATATTATGTAAATCTTGGTTGTGATTCCTATATCTGACAACTTCACCCCACACGTGCTGAAGGATGACGGGATTTCTCCCTTAGATTGGTTACCCTGGCTGACAATACAGTTCAATGCCATAATGGTATAGTCTGCTCTGTTCACTAATGATATAAAAACACCATCCATCCATCTTCTTCCACTTATCTGTATCAGGGTTGCCAGTTTAGCTCACTGTGTGAGCAGTGGCAACCATGTGATCAGTACAGTAGATTTGATAAAAACTCCAAATCAACCTCAAACAAGTTTCTCTAAGGCTTCATACCTGTGCTGATTTCTAAGCCTCTTTCAAAGCCAGCAAAGAACTGCTCTCCTTCCAGCAGGTCACACAGGTCTGAAGGCTGGGGTCCATCATATTGTTCTGACAAAGACTGCATTCTGCTCTCTACCTGTGCAGGAAACACCACAACCATTGCTTAGCACCTGAGCATGCAGTTTACACCAGAAACAAATCAGTTCAAAGTCATACACTACCAAGGCTATGACACCACCCACAGTGGCTGACTCTGTGCACAGTGACAACACAAGAAAAAAATCACCACAAACCTTGTTAGAAGGTAAGCACTGCAGCAGAACCTGTGAAGGATCAGTCTTCCTCTGGAGGACCAGGAACTGGACTTTGAACTGTTTTAGCCTCTGGTAGATCTTCCTGACCACCCCACTGACGCAGCGCTGTGTAGTATACCAGAGCCAGTACCTGTAGTGGTACACACATTATAATCCTACACTGTAAATTACATTTCAAAAGTGCTTTATGGTGATATAGAGCTGACCCTTACCAGGAGAAATGTGTAATGTAGAAAATGGCATATAAATGGGTCACATAGAGAGAGACTTGTGCTGTGATGTCAGTCCAGGTTTGGGCAGTGGGATCTCCATGGAGCAGATGCAAACAGGACATATCAACTGTATGGCCTGCAAAGAAAGGGAGAAAAACATTAATACACACTAATGTAATGTGTTATTACACATGTGTGAGCATCAGGAGGACGTAATGTACCGGTGACACCAGATGGCAGGGGAATCTGAACTTTGATTGGCTGTAGAAAATGCATGCTGGGAGTCTGGGAGAGACAAAGTAGGGGGCTGACTCTGGCCTGAGGATCACCGCACAGCGTCTGCACGTCTGACATAGACACCTGCAACACCTGCAAATCAGGAAACACCAAAGTCTTGCAGACCAGACAAGAACAGTGATATCAATCATGTATAGGTACTGCTGCTAGCTGACCTGTAAAGTGATAGTGCGAGTCTCCACTGTGGAATCCGGAGGAAAGTGAAGCTTTACTCCAGGATCAGCACTTGATACCAGTAAGCCTCCGGCTGGTGTGACAGAGCAGCTGTCCTTTACTGGGCAAGACACTGCCATAAACCAGGAAAAGTGGTTCACTGAGCAGCACGCCAGCTAAAGGTACAAAAAGAAGCCAGTTTCACCACTAATATAGTAATACTGTTTGTCCAAGACAAAAAAAAAATTGTAATAATATCCATTTGCAGTAGCATGTTTTATGGGTTACCCTGGCTGGACGTCCCCCAGGGCGACTGCTATGGCTCTCACTTCCTCTCCTTAGCTCAGTGGGCAAAGTACTCCATGACTGTCCATCAAACGTCCGCACCACCACCTCCTTTCTTTTTGTCCGGTGATATGGCACACATACCTCCACAGGCTGTAAGCATTTCAGAGGTGAGATGCATTTATCTCATGCAAGTGCAAGAAAGAAACAGATAGGAAATAGCAAATATTTGATGGAAACCACTCAAGTTACTAGTCACATTCACACATTCATACAGTGCTTTATCTTGTGCATTTTAAGCCCATTATCTATCTCACATCCACACCTATGGCACCTGCTAACCTAACGTGCAAACAAACATACAGAAATGGCCCAGGAAGGCTCAAACCTAGGGCTTATTTTTGGCACCAGAAAAGCGTTTGATACATACATTCACCAGCCACTTCATTAGGTACACCTGCTCAATCCCTTACTGATATCAGAGGCCAGAGGAGCACGGTCACACTCCTTTGAGCTGATATGAAGGCAACAGTAATTCAAATATCTACTCGTTACAACCAAGTATGCAGAAGAGCATCTCTGAATGCACAACACATTAAACCTTGAAGCAGATGGTTAGCAGCAGTGGAATACCACATCGGGTGCCACACCTCACAGCTAAGAACAGGAAACTGAGAATACAATTTGTACCAGCTCACCAAAATTGGACAGTGGAAGACTGGAAAAACATTGCCTGGTCTGATGAGTTTTTTTCTTTTTTGGGAATTCTTTTCTTGGTAAACTTTGGGCAACTTACTACCAAGTAAGCATCATTTGAACACCACAGCCTACGTAAGTGTTACTGCTGACTAATCTCTTTATGAACACAGTGTACCAATTTTCTGATTCCTGCTTCCAGCAAATGGTTTCTTGAATATGACAAAGAACTCACTGTACTCAAATGGCCTCCACAGTCACCTGATCTAAATCCAGTAGAGCATCTTTAGGATGTGGTGGAGCGGGAGATTCGAATCATCGATGTGCAGCCAACAAATCTGCAGCAACTGTGTGATGCTATTGTGTCAATTTGTACCAAAATTTATAACACTGTGCTGAATGTATGCCATGAAGAATTAAGGCAGGGGGTCAAACCTGGTACTAACAAGGTGAAACGAATAAAGTGGCTGATGACTGTATAACTAATATTACAAAAGAACTAGGTGGGTCATGTTTACCCGAGTGTGTAAATAACTAAGGTTCTAAACAAATATGTAAACAGAGGTAAAGTTTAGTTTCTCCACAGCCGCAAATCACAAACTACCAAATCATGATAACTAAATAGTTATGGAGTGTTCCTATACGCTTTAAAATACCTTTAAAAATGTGACTCCATGAGGACGAAGTTCCAGCGGACGACTAAGAAGGATCTCATGCTCCTCCAGCTGTACCCACTTTCGCTGTGGCCTCTTCTCGGCCCAGGCCAGTTTTGTGGCTGTCACTATGCATCCTGGGGGGAACACCAGCTCAGCCCCCCCTGGGAGGAACACATGACACCCGGCAGACGAAATGCAGAAACTAAAGAGCAAAAGGAGCATCAAACCTTTTTTTTAATATAGCTTATATCAATTTAACTAACGGTATTATTTCAAAGAATGAGAAATATGAGCCTGCTATGAGTGAAACTGTACCTGTGCTGATTAAACCCAATGTGCAGTTCTGGGAGTTTTGTTTCTGCTTCATCTGGTGAGAAAAAAACACAGTTAATATGCTAAAAACAAACTTTAACACTGCATGTTCAGGATCAAAATACATTGAGCTCTAATCGATTTTAAGCTCCTGTTTTTCTCTGCTCACCAGGTGTAGGAGAGAGAGGAGGAGGTGTTGGAGGTCGTCCCAGGGGATTGTCACGGACGTCTATTTTAAGCAGAGGCAGTTTGTTCAGACAGAGTGGGATCAGACGGAGGTCATTGCTGTAGATGACAAGTTCCCTGAGTGAAAGGAGAGAGCCTGGGCAACAAAAAAAAGACAACGTTACTCTTTTTGAATTGCTCCGGGACCAATTTATCTTACATTAAGTGATATTTCACTAGACACACCCACTCACCCTTATGCCCTTACCCATGCTCTCTGGTAGCTGCTTTAGCTTGTTCTGGGACAATTCCAGCTTAACAAGCTCCTCCAGTGAACCAATTTCGTCAGGTAGCTCCTGTAGGAGGTTATTTGACACATCCAGAGTCTGTAGTGCTTTCAGTTGACCCAGACCTGGGGGGAGAGACACCAGCTCATTCCCCAGGAGGGAGAGGTAGGTGAGGGAGGAAAGCTGGCTTATATCAGCGGGCAAAGCCGAGAGGTGGTTGTGACAGAGGAGCAACGAGGACAACATGGGAAGGCTAAGCAGACAGGATGGCAAACAGGAGAGCTGGTTGAAGGAGAGATCCAGGTGCACCAGATGGGAAAGTGAGGAAATAGATGCTGGTAAGGTGGTGAGGAGGCCAGGCAGGGGGTCACCTCTTGAGTCATGTAAACAGTGTCCTTTAGTTAGAAAGAAAAATGCAATTAGAGCAGAAGAAAAAGACAGAGAATCACAGAAGAATTATCATTCTATGGCACAGTATTACATAGTTTAATTTAACTAAAGGTAACAACTAAAATGCAATGAAACACGTATGGTGACAAGCAGATGACACTGAATTAAATTTATGAAAAAAGTACCCCGAATAGCCAGTGATCGTAGCTTTGTCAGATGGGACAGGACATCCAGTGCACCATCCAGCCCTGCTTTTTCCTCAGAGCCCAGCCTCAGGTACTGAAGGCCCTTCAGCTGCCCCGGGATGGACTCCCAAAGGAGGGGCAATGCAGCTGCACCTCCCCGGTACACATCCAGGGTCAATCTTGTATCAGTCAACACAGCTGAAAGCTCCACGGAAGGAGGCAAGGGTGGAGACAAGGACAAGGGAGAAGAAGAGGAGGAGGAAAAGTCGGTGTGACGGCTGGAGGAGTATGAGCAGGAGGGAAGGGTGGATATGGAGGGAGCACAGGTATCCATAAGGCTGATGGGAGACACAGAGGGAGGATCAACAACATCTCCCTGCTCTCCAAACATAGTGGGACCAGTCATCCTCTCCTCTTCCTGATTCAAAAGTCCCCAGATTCCGTGGGCCAAAATTTCTGCAACTCCACCTGAAAGGCTGCATGCAGGTGTAACCTCCACCTCTCCGTCTTCCGTGCTGGCTGCATGGCATCCACAATCTTCATCGGGAGGCGCGTCGTCTTCGCTGCCTCTGTCCATTGAACACAAAGTCTGTTAGCTGACTTGCCACTCGCCCAGTACTTTCCTGAGACTTTCTCCCCGCATAACGTTTGTTATGTACAGGTCATGTCATTACACCCAGACGGAGCTAAGAGGCTGCCATGAGAAGGGAGGAACAGTTTATGTGTGACACAAGTTCTGAATTAGTTTAATCTAACAATTACGAAGCTAAACGTTATTAGTTATGGCCATAGCTATAATTAAGAACAAAAATGCAAATTAAAAAAATATCCGCTCACTACGGTGGAGCTCTTGGTATTCGCTTTAATTTACCAGAGCTGTTTACGACTTAATGCAACGTTATTAGATTACTAACGTGTAACAAAGGAGTCTGGTTTCTTAACTCTTTGTCGCTACTTCCGGAAACCAGATTGTTTTTTAAAAAGAGGGCTCTGCGTCACTGTTGTTCGTTTGTTTTGTTCACAAGATCTGGCGACGGAAGATAGGAGGAGTCAAATCGACATTTTCCGTCTAATTCTAGAAGCCCGCCCCTTCGGTAGCTCTTGTGTATCACAACGAGCGCCTTGATGGTAGCGCCGCCAAAGTTTCAGCAGAGGGCGGGACCGTCGTGTTAGCAACGTGTGCAGTGATGTTAGTCCCCCTTTGACCATCGGGCGGCGCTGTTGAGACAATTTTATTGCTGTAGGCGTTAGTGTGATGATGTCCACCCATAAACACTATTTTCAGATGTCTCATGCTGTGAACAATTTTAAACGCGAACGTAATGATACGATTAATGAAATAATTTTAAAATTATCTTTTAAATTGGTAAAATTACCCGTGACTGTGGAGGTAATTTGAGTACAGTGAACTCATTGTCATGTTCAAGAAACCAGTTTGAGAAGATTTGAGCTTTGTGGCATGGTGTGTTATCCTGCTGGAAGCATCCATCACAAGATAGGTACACTGTGGTCATAAAAGAATGGACATGATCAGCAATACTCAGGTTGCGGTGTTTAAATGGTGCTCAGCTAGTAGTAAGGAGCCCAAAGTGTCCTAAGACAAAATCCCCTACAACTTTACACCACCACAAGCCTGAATCTTTGATACCTCTGATGGATCCAAGTGTTCATGTATTTTTCAGAGATGCTTGTATATATACCTTGGGTTTAGCTTCAGTATTTGAGCTATTTTTGCCTTCATATCAGATCAAAGTGGTATGGCCATTCTTTTTTGACCTCTGGTATCAAAATGACATTTTCACCCAGATCACTGGATATTTTCTCATTTTCAGACCATTCTCTGTAAGCCCCAGAGATGGCCTGTGGGAAAAACCCAGCAGATCAACAGTTTCTGAATTACTCAGGCATGCCTGTCTGGCACCAACAACCGTGCCGCTTTTGAAATTATTTAAATCACCTTTATTCCTGATTCTCATGCTTGGTTTGAAGAGCATGTTGTCTTGACCATGTATATATGCCTAATGCATTGAGTTCCTGATTTAATATTTGCATTAACTTACAGTTAACATATTCATATAAATTATACATATGCCAAAATTGTTACTTTTAACTTACTGACAAATGTTAGTTAAAAGTAATATTTTCAGTCTACAGTTATTCTGGCATACACAAAACAGCCATAACATATGATATTTAATATATATGTATGTTTATAAATAAATATATTTTTTATATAGAAAATAGCTCAGGAGACCTTTAGCTTCTATACTGTCATCATTCGTCCTCAAATGTGCTACTTGTTTTTTAACTGTGTTGTCCATTTGTTCAGTGATAAGTCCAGAAATCAATATGTAATGATTTGCATTACATATCGATGAGGAAATTATGTCAAAAGGTCATTGCAGAAAATTTACTTTAAAGTGTAAAAGTATTTGTTTGACTAAGATAAATTATACCGAAGGTCAAAGGTGGTAGAGTCAGAGTGATCAGAACATAATACTCCGTCAGAAAAAAAGTGTCACCTCCTGTATTCTTTTGTTGTTGTTTTTAGTGGCTTTCTTGGAGCTCAGTCCATTTTTTGTGAGTCCAAGCGTGCCCCAGGAGGTCTGGACTGCCCAAGAACAATTTGTGATCCAGTTATCATTTTTTAAAAGAATCAACTCAAGCTCATGCTCTTTCATAATAGGGCATGCTCCCCGGAGAAATCATGGTGTCCCGAACAGAACCTGAATCAGTTCCCACAGCAGTGACTATTTGCAATCTATTTCTGTGAAGTGTTCAGAAAAACATTTCAGTGTTATTGCTGGGTGTACTTCAGGCGCAAGAGATTTGGGACTTCATTACTGTATGTTGTGAAACCCTACTACCATTTCAACTTGTACCAATATTTACTATTTTGTGGCGATGCCGCCCTGTGTGTGTGTGGATGGGGGGGGGGGGGGGGGGGTAATCTGGCGTATCTTGCCAATATTGCATAACAGGAAATCAATACACCTTCCGAGCGATAACACCTATCATTGAAGAAAATCCTCATAGATCCTAGACTGGACATTTTTTCCTGACAACGAAAAAACATAAACAGATAGACAAATATAGAAAGGACAAAACAAAACGCCTTGCTCCGTCTGGGGACGAACTTTTGACAGCTGTCAGAGAAGACGCGAGTGACCGCTCTGTGACTTTCCGGGTGTTTCAACGACGCAGAGTGTGATTGGTCGCTTTAGTATCTTTCTCGATTGTGATTGGTGAACTAGAATTTGCGGTGTCGTTGATGATTGGCCAGGCGGGTTCACTCTACGCCCTCCTCACGCCAGTACTTCATGAAATCACAACAAGTCCCCGTGGTCTACTGCGGAGGTATATTAAGCAGTCCAGGGCTGTTTGTAATTACAGCTTTCTTACTTTTTACCGTGAAGGCATTTTTAAACAGTCTGACTGTTTCGGCGCTACCTGCAACGGAAAATCTGACTTAGGCTTAACGAAGACAGTAGACCGACATTAAGTTATGAACAGGCTCTAGAAGCAGACTGTTAGCTAGTTTTTATAAGTTGTTATCTGCGTAAACCCAGTCGTATCGTGTTCCAGCGACCTTAGCCCCACTGGAGTCCACAGCTGTGGACCGCCCTGGCAGGATGTTTCCACTGGACTCCCCGTGGAACATCTCTTTCGCAGGCTGCGGCTTCCTTGGTATCTACCACATTGGTGTGGCTAGCTGCCTGCAGGAGCAGGCTCCCTTTCTGGTCCAGAACGCCCGGCACATATACGGTGCATCTGCTGGAGCTCTCACCGCCACTGCTCTGGTCACTGGAGTATGTCTCGGCAAGTATATATTGGGTCTTAGATTACTAAGCTCGAGTACTTTGTAGGAGTTATTGCATGTAACTATGCATTATAGCTTGAAATGAACGGAAGAAGAAAATGATGTAGCATGAAATGGAAACAGAGTGGCATTGAGGCCATCCTCACGCTCATTAGCTCAGTGGTGCAACTCAAAAGTGATAACCATCTTCTGAGGAAGAGAGGATGTTTTGTAACAGGATCGCCATCAGTCTTCTAATTCTTGCTTTAAATGTATCGCCTGTTACCCAGGCAAGTCCTCTTATCTGATGCTCTACATGTAAAAACCGATTGTGAGTGTATTTGTGTCTGTTTTGTTGTATACTTACTACACGACCTTCCCAAGGACTATGAATGTAATATTGGAGTATTGCTAAAATTTGGCATGCTTTTAATTATATATATATATATATATATATATATATTACACTGATGTCCATTAACCTGTCCCCTTAAAATGCTTTATCTAGTTCTTATTCACTGCAACATAAGCACCAAAACTTTCTGTCATAAAGTGCACAACAGTTCCCAGACGCCAATGTCTGTTTCCCTGTTTCACAGGAGAGGCTGGTGCAAGCATCATTGAGGTTGCCAAAGACGCAAGAAAGCGGTTCCTCGGGCCGATGCATCCTTCCTTTAACCTGGTGAAGATCGTGCGACACATGCTGCGAGGCACTCTGCCAGCTGATTGCCACATTCGAGCCAGTGGGAGGCTGGGAATCTCTCTCACCCGAGTTACAGATGGAGAAAACGTCCTGGTGACCCAGTTCAACAACAAGGAGGAAGTGGTGCAGGTATGCAAGTGTTAATACTTTGATCAGCAGGCTCACTGCAACATAATATTCATCTCCACTGCAACTCCTTTGTTACTGAGGCAAAACAAATGATATGCAGATGCTACACTGGACTATGGCACGCAATTTTTTCACCATTTTCTGATATGTTGTGCTTGAATTGTTGTGTAGGTTGTTATATTGTAATAATAAAAGTTACACGCTGCAGCCCTATTGTTTTTTTATTTCAGTTAATGTTATTAAAAAATATCCTTTAAGACCAGAAAAACAATAATAATAATTTCTGATATCACAGTGTTTATGTGCTGTGAGTATTATTTAACTGCAGTCTGCTTGATTTGATTTAAATCAATCAGAAAATCTCCAGCAGTCAAAGAACTGTATTTCCATTTACAGTTATTAATCAGACGTTGTTTCTTATTATTTCTTTTCCAAATCAGGCGTGTGTCTGCAGTGCCTACATCCCAGTGTACTGTGGCATCATTCCTCCCACACTGCAAGGAGTAGTAAGTAAATGTACTCTTATCTGGCATCCGTGCACCTTTCTTCTAATCTCACGTTCCTGCTTTTGGAATATTTAATTAAATCTTTCCCTAAGAAGATATTAAATGTTGGAATATAGAAGCACAGCATGTTTAAAACATGTCATGGCGAGTCCGCTTTGCTGCTTTGCTTGAATTACACATCGTGTTTCCTTCTATTGTGCTTTGCTGTGACTTTTGGCACTTTTTCTTCTCTCTGTAAGTGCGCCCGTCAGGGGCCTCCCTTCCCTGAGAATGTGTTTGCTCTGAATGGCATGTGTTTGGAAACAATGATTATAAAATTCCTGCAGAGTTAGTGTTTGTCGCAGATCTCACACTAAAGGGGGAAGTTTTGCTGGCCATGTTTCTAGAACAAAGGTTTTTTTCTGGGAAACATCGTTGAGCAATACCAGCGGTCCCAACTGCTCGCCGTGGCCTTTGTGATGGTTTTTTTGGAGCTTACATGCTCTTGTTTGTATGCAGAGCTTGTGACCAAAATTAGAGAGTAGCCGAGCCAAATGTGATGGTCCAGGCACAGGCTTTCAAAGTTACTCTGTTCTTGCTCTCTTAACCCTCAGTGGCTCAAGTTCAGATTGCTGATGTCATCCACATCTTATCTGTTGACACAGTGTGAAACCTCTGCCATGCCTTCACTTCAATAAAAACACAGATTAGTCAATACACGGGATATTATGTCATTGCTATCATCATCCTGTTTAGAAAATGCTGTAAGGACACGGGTCCTTTAAAGTCAATCACGTGTTATTTTCTGTAGATTTTCTGATGTTTTTTTTTTTTCTTTATTCATGCAGCGATACGTTGATGGAGGAATCTCAGACAACCTCCCTCAGTACGAGCTAAAAAACACCATCACCGTGTCCCCGTTCTCAGGAGAGAGCGACATCTGCCCCCGAGACACCTCAACCAACATGCACGAGCTTCGCTTCACCAACACAAGCATCAAGTTCACTCTCAAAAACCTCTACAGAGTCTCCAGAGCACTTTTTCCTCCAGATCCAATGGTATGCAGCTTGATTACAGCCTTCCGGATCTATGCACATAGAGATACACACACAGCTGCCGACAAATTGATTGGCTCAGTGAGTGAACTCAGTGGGCCTCTCTGACTCATGTGAGATAACTCTATGTGTTTGTTTTGAGTGCAGGTAATGAAGGCCATGTGTAAACAGGGATACACGGATGCGCTGCATTTTTTAAAGAGAAATGGTAAGGGTTGTTGATCTGCCAACTTACTTCAAAGCTTCTTCTGATTGGTACTGACAAGTTTAATCGATCTTTTGTCCCCTGGCTCTGAGATATGTACAAACATTATCAGCCAGATATACTATCACTGCTTGTGCTTCCTATGACTATGTCATCAAATCAATAGACTGATTTTTCCTGTGATTTGGCGTCTCTTAGCCGTTATCGTTAGTCGTTAGCTTTATGTAACTCAAAGCATGAGTTTACTAAGGCGACACTTAGCAACACAAGTATTTTAAACATTATGAACTCGTTAAGTTATTTATTTTATTAAGAAATGACTCTGACAGATGGTCCCAGATTAAGTGAGTTACTCTGGTATTTTCTCTTCTTTTCAGGATTGCTTAATCTCCACCGAATTTATACAGACAGACCACTACTAGCTAACAAAGAAGAAAATGAGGAAGTCAGTGAAGAGGAGGACGCAAATAAAAGTGAAGACAAAGAAAAGTCACAGGTGGAAGAGACAGCATTGGAGGTTTATGCCTGCGCCTCATTTGACGAGCAGATCATTGAGTACCTTCCTCCTGCTCTGCACAAAGGTAACATGATGCCGAAGGTACAGACTGAGTTGAAAAGTTGGTACACTGTTACAAAGCAAGAAATGGAACCTTTTAGTAAACTGAAAGCAGCATCTGCCTGGGTAGTGGATAAATATATCTAGAGATTAAAAACAATTTAAAACTCCTTTCATAATCTTTAAAATATTTGTCACTGTGAACAATACTGCAAGGACCTAATGTTTAAAATTTTAAGCAATGTTGCTTTTTTCTTCCATTTCTCCCAGTTTCAAAAAAAGTTTTCAGCATCCTGCATAGTTGGTTCATATTAAAACGCTCTTTAGGAGAAATCACAGCTTGTAAGCCTTTATGTAGCCAGCTGAGTTTTTCAATCCTTGTTAAGCCTTGTAAATCTAACTAAAGTCCTGGGACCTTTGTAAACATTTTGCCTGCTGCTCTTTTTCCAGAAAAGAGGCAGCCATGGCCAAGATCTTTATGTTTTTGTGACTAGACGTCTTGTGTCATATCTCAGGAATACCTGAAGTGAATTCTTTAAATTGAACTTATGGAGGAACTCTCTGTGTTTAAATGTCACTGTGACCTCACAACAAACATTTGGGTTTTTTGCGGGGTTTTTTTAATTAAGAATTCGTACATCATTTATACAAATGTCTAAAATGATAAAATTGCTAAAGGTCAAATCAGGGCAGACTTGGATATGAACTGCACCTCTACCCTGTGGGTAAAGGCATAAAACTGAGAGGTGATTATTCTAGTGCCAGTTGTTTTATAAAACCCTTATCTTAGTTTAAATGTCGAGCTTGGTTCATCTTTTGGAAATCAGCAAATTTTCTGCTAACTATAATAGTCACAACACAAATTTTGAGTAAAAGTGCTCAAACCTTTACGTCACTGCAAGTCTTGTGGGAAAGTAAAGTACACAATGTCCTCTGTACTGAAAAAATCCCTTTGATATGTCATAAGATAGAACTTGTGTACAGTTTCTTTGTAGTTTTGCACATAGGAGGGTAATTCTGTCTCTCTGCCTCCCTCTGCAGCTCTGGTCGAGGCCTGCATGGAGAGGAGGAGCCTGGCGCAGTCGCTAAGCAACCTGCTTCCTGTCAGGATGGCCACAGCCATGATGCTTCCCTACACTCTCACCCTGGAGTCTGCTATGTCCTTGACTCTCAGGTGCTGTAGGACTTCATTACGTCTGTTCCTATTCCCTCAGATGCACTGTCTGTCTGTTTCTACATGTAGTCCCTTTTATTGAACTAATTACCTTTAAACTGTATTTCATTTAGAGTGCATACAGTGAAAATCTGTCTTAACACCATTTTACTATTACTGTAATATATATATATAGTATTATTTAAGTTGGTTCAGTCAGTTACTGTTCTTACTGTCTGGGAGCAACTGTAACCTTATAATTCCTCAGGGATTAATAAAGTATTCTGATTCTGGCGACTATGTCTTCTGACTAATAATCATTTGTCCCTTGTGTAGACTTTTGGAGTGGCTGCCAGATGTGCAGGAAGATGTGGTGTGGATTCAAGAACAGTTATTGAAAATCCTACAGTGTTTTCTTCGCCAGACCTCCAGAAGCTTGTCCCGTAGTGTATCTGCCAGGTAGGTTTAGCTCTGCAGTTACACAAAACTTTAACTTACAGTTTCTGCCATCCATTTATGCCACATATTTACAACGCCTGTCATTATGATGCCATGTTGATAAACCCCAAAACTGGATCTGCTTCATACAGTGAATGAACAGTGCTGAATTTCAACTTGGTTAAACCTACAGTAACTGGTTATTTGATCCAGTTGGGGGCAGCAGAAACAAGTAGCCACTAAAAATCCCTGTTCTGTCTGATAAATTGACCGTGTTGACACATCCAGCAGTTACAGAGCATCAGTATCATTTGGTTGCTGTAGCTATCTGCCGTGTAGTTCATAGAAGATGATCTACAGTGAGGTTTTAGGATCTATATGATAATTTGAAAGTGAAGCAGAGCTGCTAACTGCAGATTCCCTCTCCTTGTTCACACATCTGAATTTGATTCGTTGTCATAAAAATGTTTGGGTTTTTTTGTATCTAAACCTGATTTAATAACACAAAATCACACAGTTACAGCTTACTCCATATTCATGCTGTTAAATACTTCTCATGAATACTAGGTTGTTCTGCCAACTGGAGCTGCACCACTACAAGTCCATCCCATCCCACTTCAGCTCCCCGAGCCTGTTTCCCACTTGGGTGAACGGGAGGAGCTCTTCAGTCCAGGATGTCTTCACGCGTCTGGAAAACTACAAGAGGCAGCTGCTTTCAGATGTGCTCTGTATCAACATGGATCTGCAAGGCTCCTTCAAAACTGGAATGATGTCACCAGATAACAGCTCTGCTACTGACCTTTCCTCTGACCTTTCCTTTGAAGGTCTCACAATGCACACAGGTTGTCTTAATCTTCCAAATGATGCTAACTCTGGAAACTACCAGTAGCTCCTAAGAGTGCTGATAGAGAGACAACATCAAATCAGATTTAAAGATCTGTCTTCTTCCTCGTGTTAAGGTATTTTTGGCTGAAAGAAGATATTTCTAATATGATCGTCCCCATTTTCTAATGGTTGGAAATTTTAATTGTTTCACATATTTACACTTAACTGTGTATTAAATGCCTTTGGACCAGTGCATGACGCTGAACTGAGGTTTTTGCTCAACTATTGTAAGCCCATACACATATCATGATCGTATGTCTACAGAAGTGCATTTAAACTTAGCACATGTGCTCAGTCATGTACAGACTTGAATTACAGGATGCTGGAAACAAAAAATGTGCACTTGAGGTTGCACGGTTAAAATAGGTGTGTGTTTATGTTTTTGGTGGAGTGCTGACCAGTAGTTAATCAGAGTTTTCCTTCTGTATCCAGTCATGAGCTTTAAGTAACTTTTGCTACACAGAGGGCAAAACGACTGATGAACCAGTCTGTTTAGTACACGTACCTACTCCATTTATGTGATGCAAGTGTCAATGCATAGTGTGAAAGACGACACTTTATGTTTCTTGGTTCGTTTTAATGGCAATGCCTTATGTATTAACAATTATTTATATGAAAAATACAAAAGTGCTTTACTTTTTCCAAATCACGTATATATTTTTTGATCATCTTGATTTATTTAGATGTAAGTTGAAGCTTTTTATAAATGATTTTAAATATTTAGCATTGAATGTTGACAGATTTGATTTGTTGCTACATGTTTAGTGCATATGTAGTAAATCAAAAATGTGATTTTTTTTTTTATTAAGTCCCATTAATCTGACTGTGCCTTTTGTTCGTAGGTTACAACCTACTTGTTAAAATTCTTCTTGCACTGTGTGCTGCATCTTTAACTGTGTGATCTACTCCCATGCTGTGCCTTAACCTTCAATGAAATAATTGCAAAATGAGTGCCAAATGATGTAAAAAAAATGTTTCAAAGAAAAATATTTATGTTATCGTGAAATAAAGTGATGATCAATATTTGTGTCTTCATATTCCTGTTCTTACATTAGCCAGTAAACCTGTAGCTGACAATGAAAAGAAGAAAAACGTAACACATGCCAGGCAGTGACCAAATAATGACTCAGGGATCGTGGCAGACTTTGAAAAATACCTCAGTGAAATGAACAAGGACAAAATAACACAGCAGGATACAGTTGGACAGCAACTAAAAGGGTAACATAAATAGTGTCCTAACATGGACAATGCCATGTTAGGACAAAAGAAAAGCTGGCACAATTTCCCTGTTTGCTAGTAGCTATTGAGAAACTCAAGCTAATTCACCCCAACATCAGACTGTGAAGTGCTCAGAGAAACTACAAAAAACTAAGAGCTACATCTCAGACTAGACAGACCTCAGTTAGCATGTTAAATGTTAAAGTTCACGATAGAACAATTAAAAAAGACTAAATAAGTATGACGTGTTTTCTCAGGAGAAATGCTCTTCTCTCTAAAAGGAACATGACATTTGTATCTGAAAAAAAAAAGACTTATAAGACAATCTCAGATGAGATCAGGAGTGGAGTGGTGATGATTTGGGTTTGTTTTACAGCCACAGAATATGTGCAGCTTACAGTCTAGACTCTGTGACTGTGTCTACATGGTAAACTGCGAGAGACTGAAAATGCCATACAGAAAACAATTAATCCAAGTGATATATATTGTATCCTCTGGACAGGTAATATATTACATATGCACACAAAATACATTCTTGTTAGTATCAAGAATATATATTTTACTTTCTATCCCCCGTTTCCATTATATTTGCATGAATGTGCATGACTCTTGAGTTCTTCTTAAGTTACTAACATAACATAGCAGTGCATTCACTTATTCAGTCACTTTAATTCTAAAACTGTGTATATACTGTATACTCTGTGTATTTGTTAACTCATTCTTATTGCCTGTTTATGCCCTGTCCTTATCTTTAACGCCATGCTGCTCTGTTGTATCTTAATTGCCTCTTGGGGATAAATAAAGTCTTTCTGATTCTGATTTAATTTAAAATATGTTGTTTTGGTTAGAGGAGTATTTGAATATCCCCCCATTCTGTTCACATATAATAGCAAAACGTGTCACACATAAGTCTCATCACTTCTGGCCTTTTAAGAAAGCTGGTGAACTTGGTATCATCCAGTTATTAGCCATAACTACCCTTAACTTACACATGCACATGCACTGATAAACACACCACTGTGCAAAACTACATTCTATGTGCAATAACCCAAACAATACAAAACGCTATTTATTTACATATTTACTTCTCTCTCTCTCTCTCTCTTTTCTTTTCTTTTCACACCGGATTGTATATTTGTACATTATATCTAATTGTTTTCGTCTAAATACTGTTCATATGTATATAGTGCTGCAGAACTGTGCACCCCCCCCCCCCCCCCCCAATGTTTGCACTGAGTAGGAGATGCATCTGTATAGTGACAATGAAGGCATTCTATTCTATTCATAAAGATCAAAACAAGAAAAACAAAGAAAAAAAACGAACATTAAAATAATATGACAGAAAAATATAAAATCACAAAATGTTTCCGGTTCCAGCATGAACTGTTGTATTTACTTATATCATTTTGTGTTTGTGTTGCAATATATAATATAACAAATATTAAAAGGGAATCTGTGCTATTTCTTTGATTGTGTGGTTTACGTCATCTTAACTGTCTGAACTTTTTTTCCCCTTAAATTGATGTGGTAAAAAATAAAAATAAAAAGGAAATTTCCGAGTAGTTCTTGAAGGCAGCGCAGAACTGCCGCTCAATCGCAGAAGTTCGCTATGTCGTGTTGTCCGCCAGGGGGCGCAGTCCGGGAGGTGTGCTGAGGGCGGGGGGGCGGAATCCAAACACGGCACTCCGCTTCTCTCCTCGTACCATGAGCTGAATCTGTCCGGGACAGACCAGGGAAGATGGCGGCCACTGACCATTCCCGGTCCGAAGCTGCCAAGCAGCGACGGCAGGATCAGCTGCAGCGATGGCTGGGCTCAGAGACGGATCAGACGGGTTCGGAGTCCCGGGAAATCTCGAGCGGTTCCGGGACGCGCCGGGCGAAAGTTCGGTTCGCCCAAGGAGCCGTATTTATGGCTGCTTGCTCCGCCGGAGACCGGGAGGAGGTGGCAGCGCTGCTCCGACAGGGAGCTGACATCAACCACGCTAACGTAGACGGACTGACAGCGCTACACCAGGTAGGAAGTTTTGCCCCTCTAACTGTCAGCAGCTAGTTTTCCTTTCTGCTCGAGCTAATCGCTACAGTTGCTACAACTGTCGCTCAACTAAAGGGCAAAGGGCTCAGCGTTGATCCCTTAATGATCCTCACAGCGAAGAGGACTCACAGGTAAAATGGACCAGTAACGTACTTCCAGCCCAGCAGCTCCTGTAATCCATCACTCATTCCTCTGTGCGTTTGTTTTATAAAGTCCAGGCAGAGTTTCTGGCCTGTTTAACACTAGCAAACTTGGTTTATTAGCCCGTTGGGAGGCTGTCTGATCCGCACTGTTGCATTTAGTAAATTACAGGCTTCTTTTTGTGGCGTAAAAAAAAAAGCGAACGAGAGGGCAGCAGACGGTAAAAACAGGTCACCAAAGAGCCTGGTGGACCATTTTTAGACAGTTATGGGCAGGCTTGTGGCATACAGTCCCTGCCGAAGAGTCAGGAAAGTAGTGGGAGAGAGAGTTTCAGCGTCCTATCTAAAGGTCTTAAAGCAAAAAAGAAAGAAAAAACAAAAGAAAAGAAGCAGGGCATTATAACTAAAGTTTTCACCCTTACATTTATTATTGCAGTTTGCGTGATTGTTGCGTTCATGAGTCGAAGATAGGCTGGACTTGTTCGGTGCATGTTCAAGTCCTCCTCTTGTCCCTGCTCTTGACTTAAGTCATAACACCCAGGCTCACTCTGGACACCATCACTGTCACACAGGCCCTCGGTGATGCAGCATTTCCTCCACTTTAATGGCACTGTGTGGTAAACACATTGCTGTCTCATCTCATAAAGTGAAAGCAGGGTCAGATGAGTTTTAACTAGGATTCCTGAGAACATACAGAAAAGATCTGCTTCGAAGTCCTCTGGCCTGCGTGCTCATGCAGATGTGGTTTTTCCCTCCCAATTGTGAGGCAGTTTAGTGAATTTGCCCCACCACGGCTGGTTCAGATGAGTCTTCTGGTGGCTCCACATGTCCGACCGGTCACCCAGTGTGGTCTCCCTCCTTACCCTCCATCCCTCTCTCCCCCTATTGCTCATCGGTCGCCTGGCAACTCGAATTAAATATAGGGCCCGCACTCTCCAAACTTTCCATCCTCTTCATCCAAAACCTTTTCTGTCTTCTCCGCTACAGCCTCCCTCCTCCTCCTCCTCCTCCTCCTCCTTCTTCTCTTCTTGCTTTCTCTTTCTCCTTCCCTTTGCCAGTTCCCCATGGAGGGGACTTTGGGGATTTCGGATGAAGAAATGGAAAACATGCCTCAAACAGCACAAACTGCTGTTGTCAAAGGCGATTTTCACAATGAGTCACTTGATGACCCAGTGAAGGAGTCTGCTGGGAGTGTGTGTGTATGTGTGTGTATGGACCGTCGTAACACGCAGGGTGCCAGAAGTACCCACTGTTCATTCATTCAGCTCAGAGCACCCACTCCATTAGTGGGCGACCCCCGCCCCTCCTGCCCCCCCCCCCCCCCCCTGCCCCCCCTTGCTGAGCCCCATTTTCAGCTCTTACAATGATCACATTTTTGTTTTTTCCCATGCATTACCTGCCTAAATATCTCATATTATAAAAGGGAAGGAGGAGGCTTGCCACAGCTTTGTGATTAGTTGATTTAGCCTAAAAGAAAAGCCTCTTAGGTGGCTTAAGACAGGCCTGATGGAGACGTTTCTGTACGTGTTACAGACACTTGGCGCTGTGACGTCCCACAGAAGAACTGCTTCAATAACGTCACATTTCTGAGTAAATATCATCTCACCTGCTGACATCAGTGAAATGAGACACCAGTGCAGATTAAACTAATCATTTTGTTGTTAGTATTCAGTTCAGCTTTGCTTCAGAGTCACAAAAAGATAAATCTCCACCTTTATCAAGTATTTATAGCCATGCCACTGGCTATGTGCCGCATTGGCCCAGGCCGATCTCGGCAACTACGCAGTAGATTGCCACTAAATTTATTATTATGTTTAAATAAACACTGTAGTCCCCGGAGGAGGAATCCGTATGACTTTGCAACCTCCTTCATGAAGTTAACATTTGTGGTTTTTAGTGAAATGTCTTGACAGCTATTTTAAAAAAAAAAACACGTTTTTTTTTTAACTTTATTTTTATTTCAAAGTATTACAGATGTTTACATATATGCAAACAGGAGAAACTGCGTTGGCACTGTATCTAAAATATGGACCGTCACTTTTGGTTTCACTTATTGATTACTCTGAATCGCTCTCGTTTTGGAGAAGCAGCATCGTCAAAAACTCCTCCAAAGTGAGTCTGCAGCAGCTTGTCTTTGCATACATGCATATATAAGATGAAATACAGCTGTATTTTAACAGCTGTGGGTACCTGATGGCAATGAATAGCTTCATTGCCATCAGGTACCCACTAAAAAGATGGCACACCATGATCCCTCTTTTAATAAAGCCTGGTTTCATTGTTTACGATTTAAAACGTTCTCTTCTGTTCAATTTAGCTAGTTTTCAGAGAGGGTGCCAGTTTTAGTTTTAGTGTTCTTTAATTATTCAGAAGCTCAGGGCGCCAATCACAATGCAAACACCTGATTTACAGCCACACGTGGTTTTTCCAGTAAACACCTAATTTACCAAAACCTCTTCGTGCTGATTTTGTTGACAAAGGTAAATAAGACAAAAACTTCAAAAGCGTAGTTTTTGATTTTATTTTGTTACTTAAAATATTTATTTCTCGCCTAGTTTTAGTCGTAGGCTATAATAGCTGTGGAGCGGCATAATATCATATTTTTCATATCATACCGATACCGGGACACCAAATATCGATATTATCATCAAATCAATGAAAATGCTCATCTCATGCACCGCCTTCCCGAGATAACGTTAGCCGAGCAAACTTGCATTAAAGCGACTTCACTGTAAAATCTAATTAGTTCCCAGAACTCAAAAAAATTATGGAAACTCGTTGCCTCAAAAAAATTGAGTAAAGCTTAGCTAAAAATGACTAAGTTAGGACAACGTATTTATTTTGAGTATTCTGTACAAGCTCATTTGTTCCCAGAACTCAAAAAAATTGGATCAAGTTTACGTAAGATGACCAAGTTAGGGCAACTTACTCATTTTGAGTACACCCTACTCAAAATGTACACAGCCGTGTTAGTTCCCAGAACTCAAAAAAATTATGGAAACTCGTTGCCTCAAAAAAACTAAGTAAAGCTTACTTAGGATGACTGTTAGGACAACTTATACATTGCAAGTCTGCAGTATTAAGAATAACTTGATATTTCTGACTTTCTGACAATACTAATTTTTTACCTACTGACAAACATTTCAAGTTCAACTAAATGAAAAAACAATTTGTGGTACCATGAATATCATTAAAAATAATTAACAACACTTTTGTAATGATGTTAAAATGAGCACAACTTTTATTTTCAAACACAACAAAGTACAACAGCCAACATACTGGACACTGTTCTGCTGAATAAAAATGATATTGCCATCACTGTTATAATCTTACAACGAAACAAAGTCTTAGATGTAATTATTCTGAAAATAAGTTTAGGCCTACCACAAGTTTGTTTTGTACTTACATTATTTATATAATCAACATAAAATATTTATTGTTCTGTCACAAGTGCAGTCTCTAATTTAAACAACACATTCGTTTTTCATTCCAACACATGAGCTGGAATGTTGTAATATTTTAAGGATGGCTTGTTTCCAGTCCAGGCATTACTGCCTGAATGACTGTCATGGATCGAGGTGATCCAAATGTAAGTGCAGAAGAAAGTCTTTAACTTCCCTTAAGTACAGTCACAGTGGATGTGGGTTGGAGATGCAATGAGCTTGAACCTGCAGGCGACCATCTTCACTGACCACACCATCTGTGACGGAGGACTCATCTCTCCTGGTGTCCTGCAAGCAAACAATCATATTTTTTGGAACATGAACTTAATTGCTTTCTTAAAACATTTTTTCTGCATTTGGTATAAAACAGACTCCAATTTAGACAATCTCAGGCTCCCTCCCCGCCGGAGAGGTGACATTCAATGTCCCAAATTGTCAGTCTGGATAGCCGTGACCACCACGCAACACACAATATTGTCATGAAAGAATAATTTTAAAAAGGGCTATGCAAACATGGGCAATAACTTTCATTCTAATGATGTGCAAAATGATTTTGGGCACAAAACAAATTTTGCTGTTAGAAAACTTGCAGACTTCACTATATACAGTGTAGACTCTCTAAACTAAGTTTGGGGGATGTGATCTTTCAAGAAATGCAGACCAAACTGTTGTTGTTTGTTTACTTACACAGCATGTCTTGTAGAATTAACTGGAGTCACAGCAACAGCACAGTGCAGTCATATCTCAAGTCTAATAACAGAAGACAGGAAAAGATCAGTAAAGAAACAACTTCCCCAAACCAAAGCACAAATAAAACAATAAGTAAGACAGGCTGATCTAAAGTATGATTAAAGTTCAGCCTGATTAATATAAATGTCACTGACAGTTGCTAATATATTGGAAAACCAAAATACTTACCACTGAGTTGATGTCTTTCTGTCCAACAGCAGGAGTGCTGGTCCCGAGCCTCAAAGACAGTAAGAAGCAAGCAGAGGGAGAAAAAACAGAACATATTTCAGAAACTGATTTGATCCTTAATGGCTGTGCAATCATTGTAACATAGAGTTGGCTTATGTTGTTAAATAAAGGCTAGATTTGACATTAATAGATGCCACAGATGTTCTAAAGCTGCCACAAAGCATGAAAAAATAGACGTCTCCGAAAACGTCGGAGCATTTTTGCAAATATGTGATGTCTTGATAAATCGAGCAGATATTTGAAATTCACACAGCTACATTCTTGCCTGAAAATATCTTAAAAGTTTATTTTGTGACCCAGAAAAAGTAATACGTTTTTCAGCAGTGCTCCTCCGCCATTGCCGCGCTTACAAGTGCGCACAGGCTCCGACAACCGTGGCCGACAAATGCGATCCTCTTTTTCACCAGACTACCCTTTCTGGGTCACAAAATAACATTTTAAGATATTTTCAGGCGAGAATGTAGCTGTATAATGCTCAAATATCTACTTAATTTATCAAAATATCACATATTTGCAAAAGTGCTTCCACGTTTTCGGAGAGCTCCGTTATCCACCCCCCACACCCACACCCACCCCACCCCTAACGGCTGCACCTCCCAAAGAATTTTGTCTGGGCTCTTATCTCACTTATTTATTTCAAACAATCAACAAAAAAATTCACCGACGTAGTTTTATGTAAGGTTTTTAAGGCTGTGGTGTTAATTTTTAAGTAACATGAGCACAGCGGCAGCAGCAACGCTAGGCTAACACTAACTAGCTAGCAAGATTTTAAACCTGGTGCTAAACTAAGAGAAGCCACAAAATCAGTTTGAATAAGAGTAAACATTTACTCACCAAGTCAGTAAAGATCCACAGCAATGACAACAATAATATCTCCAGGTTTGCTCAATATATTCCATAACAAATGCTGGCGCCATGAACATGCGGACTGATCCGGGAGGGAGGAGAACGGCAGTCACGTGGCATTTTCAAAACACATCTTTCATCCTTCCGCCCTGAGAAGCAAAACTTCCAGCTTACTTAGTTTTTCTAAGTTAGGACAGCTCAAATTAATCGAGTTTATCAGCATTTTTGCATAAAAAGTACTGGTAACTTATTTAAATTGAGTTCTAATAACAAATTGATAAAAATTGAGTTCAGCCTATTTAATATTTTTAATTAAACACAATATTACATTTTACAGTGTTTACCGAAAAATCGTCCGACACTGGACACACTCAGCATGACAAAACTGCATCCTAATTCAAAGTTACACAAGTTAAAATAGGAAAGAAACCTCCTTGCAAATAGAAAATCATTTTTTCACATTCTGCAACCGACTGCAACTTGTGGTGACTAAATGTTTGCTCAGAGCTTGAGGGCGTTGCACACTCACGACCGCTTTTGATTATCAGGTGACCTACGAGACGATTGCGTAGGTCACCTGATAGGAGGCAAACTTTCTGCAAATATTAAATAAAAAATACTCAGAATATAGGAAAATGTTTAAAATTGCCATAATATCACATATTGAGTAAACGATTGTCTTACTTATTATCTTACTTTTGAAGTAGAGACTCACAAACACAGAGCATTACTAATATTTCCTAGACAGGTGAATGGAATTATGGAGTGCTTAGTGCTGCAAAGTTCAGTCAGTGAACATAAATATAATCAACCAAGGATGCTCCGATTTTGAAATTCCTGGCTGATTTTCTAAAAATGTTTAAAATAGGAGTTTAACAATAGCTGATGCCTCTAACCAGTTGTTGTTGTTGTTTTACTTGTATATTTTGTATATTGTGCTACTTATTCCTCCCTTGTGCCAGAGAAACAAAGATATGTTCATTGTTAAAGTATTTTTAAATTTAAACTCTGTGCGTCAGTGAACATTTACCCTGCTCTAAATTGACAGTTAAACATTAGTGAATGTGAGCTAATATATCAGTGCATCCCTGTAATTAAAAGACATTTGTAAATTAACTAATAATGCTATTTATAAAGCCAGTGTCTACATCAGTTTTCACCCAAAAATAAAGAATAAAAAAAGCATGATCTTATGTTACTGCCTGTCTGATTCTTACACCATCAAAGAGTAGGCACAGACGCTAGTAATATATTTTTAGTTTTTTGTGTTATTAACATTTTATTTATTTGGTCTTTGCACAGACTCTGAGCTACGGCTCATTTCTTTATATTTTGATAGGAAAATGGGAAATTAGTGTAGTGGTAGATACAGAAACATTTGCAAACATGCATGGAAATACATTATACAAGCTAAAAATGAAGCTTGTTCAAATTTAATGACTTTGAAAGTCAGTATTTGGTATGACCATCTTTATTCTTCAACACAGCCTGAACTCTCCTAGGCAAGCTTTCTTGTCATTTCTTTGAGTACTCTTCAGGAATTGTTCTCCAGGCTTCTTGAAAGACATTCGATGCTCTTCTTTGGATGTGGGCTGCCTTTTTGAGCTCAAAGCTTCAAATTTGGATCCGTCAATCCATCAGGCGTGAGGAATCAGTGCTGCCACTGATTTTCAGTCCAGTTCCTGTGTAATATGGCACATACCCCAGGCTTTTCTCCCTGTTTCCCTTAATTAATAATGGCTTATTGACAGCCACCGTTCTGACGAGACCGGAGCAAACAGTAGATGGATGAAAGGCCAGATCCATTTTTCTGGTCTCGGCTGGATTCTTTTTTCCCTATTTCTTAAGGACATGACTTTAAGAGACTGTTCATTTGCCAGTTTTTTTTTTTTTTTTTAGGCCACCCACATCTCCTTTTGTCATCCACTTGTTCTGTTTCCTCAGTGTTTAAGGACACACTGCACACCATGCCGGGAAATGTTGTCGTTAGCTAATAGCTCCTAGGGAATCACATAGTGGGGGCAAAAATGCTATTTCATGCCAATTAAAATCGGTTATTGGCGAAGTTGACTGTTACGTTTAGATTCAAAACTGGTTTATCTCTTGAGTTAGTTTTTGAATGATTCATAGGTCAGAGTTAAGTGGCTTAAGAAACCAAATAAAAACATTCCTCTGAAAACCATCAGCTGAAAATGAGTGAAAAAGCAGCCCAAAAAAACACTTCTTCAGTACAAGAACCTTCCATCTGGCTCTTTTTAATAAATATTAACTTAAATCAAAGTAACCTATCATAGCAAAATCCCATGAGGTCCTCGTGGGATTTATCCCGGGACTTGCGTTTGATCACACTTAGATTCTTTGCTCGACCTAGCTTGAGGAAAAGCTGCTAAATAGAATCGCTGTTTCACTTGTGCCGCAAAATGACTGTTTTGGAAAGTACTTGAGGGCTTTTAGCAACCCACTTAGCAGAAAGTCATTACAGCAAGTAGACACAGTAGTCATTGTTTTAGCCCCGCTGCTTTGGTTGAGTTTAACAGATTTTGGAAGAGTCTGGAGTTTTGCCTTTAGCAACGAACCATGGTGAAGTGGGTCAGAGACCTCCTCTACTGTACTGAAACTGTACTCAGACTGGCATCCATTCGTTAATGTCAGAATAAACAGCAAACAGTAAACACGTGTACACGGCAATCCATCATGCGGACGTTTGTCCTCTGGCAGGCCTGCATTGATGAAAACGCTGAGATGGTGCAGTTCTTGGTGGAGAACGGGAGCGACGTCAACAGAGGAGACAACGAGGGCTGGACTCCTCTGCATGCTGCAGCCTCCTGCGGTTTCATCCAGATCGCTAAGTGAGTGTCGACCACCATCACTTTGTCACATCCCAGCCGAAGTGGTGCTGAGGGATTAGAAAACACAGACGTAAATCAGTGTTAGATAACACACATAAAACTCACACATATTCAGGGGTTTTCCCAGGTTCGCGGTTGGCCTTCTGGAGAGGGGGTTGACTGCACAATTGGTCGGCATACATTTAAGGCTAACAGTTGGTGTTACTTGACTTGAATAAAAATGTATTTCAAACTCAGTGAACCAGTGATCTTCCTTTTGACTGAAGGCCAAAAGCTCATCGGAGGGTGCCAAGAAAACTCGTTTTATCATCCATTCAGGTTTTACCGTTGCCAACTGACAAATGTATCTTTATTTTTTTAAGGTATCTGATAGAACACGGTGCTCATGTTGGAGCAGTGAACAGCGAGGGAGAGCTTCCTCTGGATGTTGCCACAGAAGATGCAATGGAAAGGCTCCTGAAAGCTGAAATTAAAAAACAAGGTAAAAGCAACAAAAACGGGAGAATTGGAACACTTCCTCTCCACCTTTATGGTGTCCTCCCTCTAAGTGACTCATAACATGCAGTCACATTAGCTTGTTTGGCTATTGTGATTGCTGCATGCTGTACTCTAGTGCACTTTAGGATGTGGCTCCAGGTACAGTTCAGCTGGACTTGGGCACAGTATCGATTGAGATCCTAGCCTTGAGACGCTTCCTCAGTTTTAAGGTATAGTAAATTAGTAAAGCACACGAGAAATATGGGCAATTGTGCAAGATAACTGCTCCCAATGCGAGCGCACGGGGGCTTGATTCAAGGTTGTCAGTTCTGTTGGGATGTGCACATCCATCTTAATAATTAAAAGACAATATAAACCCTACTTTTTGTGTAGAATCAACACAAAAGTAGGGATATTGTGCGTTTCCGTGTTATCTGTATTTTTAGGTCCTTTAATCAGCCAAACCTGCAATCCTGAAACCGAAAATCAAATTTTCAATGTGATGAGTGATGATGCCAAATTAAAAGAGAACTTTTATGTACAGTCAGTAATCTTACTGAAGTTAGAAGACTGAAAACAAACTTGAGCTCACATGTGTTAGTCAACCGAAGCGATGATGTTGGGAGTATTTCAAGGAATTTACTATACTGATGATCCTCCACAGCTTTGGTGCCAGTTGCGTTAGTTTTTCACAAGCAGCAATAATCAGGAAATCATACAGAGCTCAGGCTTCAGTTTTTTTATAAATATGGAGCCTCAGAACTTCATTTTTTTTCTTTTTCCTGTTCCTTCCAAAAGGAGGCAAAGAAACAAGGACAGCCGCCATGCACCAAATGTTCTGTGACCTTAATTGTTCTGGACTCCAGGCTTGTGCTTTTATCTCTGTCGAATGCGTGTTAGCTGAGATCCAAATACAAACGGGAGCACAGATGACGTATATGAGATAAATTTACACGATACAGATAAATTTTGTGTGTGTGGGATGCTTTACTTACAGAATTGTCCTGATATTTGTAAGCTTTTTATAAACAAAACTTAAGTTAGAGTACATTAAACCTGACTTGTAACCCTGATGTCATCACTCATCATAGATCTAAATGGAAGGAGAGTTTTAGATGCTTTGAAGTGCTTCTTAACTCGAGTTTGTCACTGCTTGTCACAGGAATAGACGTGGATACGGCCCGAAAGGAAGAGGAGAGGATCATGCTCCGGGATGCCATGGCGGTGCTGGCAGGAGACGGCACACTCACACCTCACCCAAACACCAAGGCAACGGCTCTACACGTCGCCGCTGCCAAAGGCTACATTGAAGTCCTGAAGTGAGCATAAGTGCACACATAAGAGCAGCTTGTTGACTTTTGTTTAATTTTGTTACCACTCCAAGTCAAACGGCTTTTATTCTTAGCCTTGTCCTCTCCCCCACCTCCACTCCTTCCCTCCTTCCTCTCCTCCCAACTCCCTCACCTCGCTCAGGGTACTGTTACAGTGCAGGGTGGATGTGGACTGCAGCGACACTGACGGGTGGACGCCTCTGCACGCAGCAGCTCACTGGGGGCAGGAGGAGGTGTGCAGCCTGCTGGTTGACAACATGTGCGATATGGGTGCCATCAACAATGTGGTGAGGGCACGGTGGACAAGCTTTCCCTCTGCAGTTCAGTCTGTGATTGGAGCTTTAGCATGTGCCATCACTGATCACTGTGGCTGTCCTTGTAGGGACAAACACCTTTAGATGTTGCAGACGAGAACCTCGTGGACGTTCTGGAGGAGCTGCAGAAGAAGCAGAACGCTGTGAGTCTGTCTTCACACACACACACACACAAGGCGCTGTGACTATCTCACTCGCTCGGACAGACCTGTGATGATTGATGGCGTTCCAGCGGCGAGTGCTCTCTGTGTTTATGTCTGTTTATATTCCTCTTCAGTTACGTAGCGAGAAAGAGAAACAGACTCCTGTTATTGAGCCCATTTCGCATATCCCCATGGTACCAGTCCGCCCTCGCAGGTCAGTGCCAGTGTGTTGGTGCGTCCGTATGTTTGTGTATATCTGTGTGTGTGTGTGTGTGTGAGTGTGTACACGCTATGCTGTTCCTCAGCCCAATCCCAGTAATCCTTGATCCAGCTGTTGTCTGCATGCAGGTGTGTCAGTCCCAGTGTTCTCATCCCTTCAGCTGTGTTACTTCTACCCACCAACCTGGGTAGATGTAGCAGTCTGTCTCTCAGTTTCACACTGAATATTAATGCTTTCCTTTTCAGTATGCATCTGATCACATTGTAAATGCTAAATCTAGCCTGTTGCAAATGGCAGCTTACAACAAATAATTAAGTCCCCCTAGCAAGACTATATTTGCCATCAAAAACTAGAAGGAAAGAAATATATAAACAGTAAAATAAAATGGTGGGTGATATGAGTAAATTCCAACATCGCAGTATATGCAGCGTAAAAACTACAGTGAAGGTTGGTGTGCTCGCTCACAGAACATCTGATGTGATGTACTCATGTAAACAGGGAATCAAGAAAACTGTGTTAAAGATGTATTTCATTCATTTAAAGATGGTTGAGATGGTTAGATAGATGGATTCTTTTTTTTCTGTACATGAAAGATTCCAAGAACAAAAACAAACAAAATTACAGATGAAACCAAAAATGCCAGTGACTTAAAACATGTAAGTGACTTAAAGACATTCAAATAATGCTGTCATATTCCTTCACGTTAGATATTAAAGACTAAACAGTCTTAAATTTGTAGGATCCTCTTTGCTCTTAGTACGAAGGGCCTTCCAGGCCAAAAGGGTGGAGTTGAATAGAAGACTCCAGGATTTGTCCAGTAGATGCACAGGATATGATGTAATGTCAGAAAAAGGTTTTCAAACTTGTGACTTCTCATTCAGCAGTGCAAGGGTTTGCAAACATTTGATTAAAAGCTGCACAAAGAAAGAAAAAAGATGTAAATTTTTTATAAAGACTTAAAAGTTATTCTTACTCCACACCTTTTTTTAATATTAATTTAACCGGGAAACTCTAAAGGTTAACAATCTGTCTTTGGAGACCTCTCCCAAGGTGTCCTGTTGTTATCCCAGCATGTTTCTTTGTGTGCTAACAATATGCAGTAGACAGTAGAAATAAAGGACTTTTTCAAAACTGTGCAAAAACCGGTAGGAGTTGGTCAAGCGGGGTAAAAGAAACAGAAACTGATTAAAGCATAAATATTTCTCTGTAATGTTGAATTGAAAAGTCATGTAGAACTAAGCAAGGATGTTTTAAGTTTTCAGGTAGTGTGAAATGATTGCCCTCTAAGTGTTGTTGATGATATAAAAGCATACTTTGTTTCTCCATGAAAAGATGTCCATTTTATCTTTGAATGCCATTTTTCACTGTTTCTCCTTCTCGAGTAAAAACAAGTATAATTCAAACACTTTTCAGAGGATGGGTGCTTTGCTGTTGATGTCTTGGTTAATAGCGCAAAATGTGCACATAAATCATATTATTTACCATTAATATGTAGTGTGGCATTGAGAGACAGCATTTGTTTTTTGTTTTTTTCACTTCTGTGGCTGCTCCTTAATCTGTGTGAATGAATTCAACGTTTCACTTTAAGGAAACGGCTCAAATTGGTGCAAAGCAATTGGCCACAATTACAAACGAAGCAGAAACGGCAGCACAGAAAATGACCCACTGTTTCACCTACTGAGGTCTTGATTGATGCATGCTCGCTCTAATTGGCTGCACATGGAATGATTACCCTCACTGATCAGCTCCCTGCATGCCACCTGTTGTTCCACCCCCCCCCCCCCCCCCACCTTGGCCCCGCCCCTGCAGGACTTCTATCTCTCGTATGAGCAGCAAGGAGAAGATCTGCCTCCACGAGCGGGAGAAGCACCCTCCTCCTCCTGCCTTGCAGAGCAGTCCGGCTGAGGACGAGGAGGAGGAAGGCCAGGCAGGACAGAACCAGTCTCAGGGCCAGGCGAAAGCCTCGAGCAGCTCCAGCTCAGAGGAGGAGAGCGAGTCTGAGAGCGATGCAGAGTCAGGTGAGAGAAGCTGCTGTTGTTTCTGCTTTGAAGTACCTGCTGGCTGTTTTTATAGTTCAGAGTTATTGTTATTGATTAATCCTAATGACCTTTGCGCTCTTACAAAGAAGGCATTTTTAATAACCTTTGCACTCTTGCAGAGAAAGCGAAAAAGCGAGAAATCATAAACAACTTGAACAACAAGCGCAACACCACCAATCTGCTTCCTACCTCCATGTCAACAAGCACCACTGCGAGCCAAGTGAAAAGGGTAAACGGGAAAAAGACTTGGAGAACATGAGATGCATGTACGGCTGTGTGACAGCAAGGCAGCATAATAAAAATGTTGACTGTATGTGTGTGTGTAGCAGGAATTAAGCAAGCCTCCAGTCACTGAAGCCCCGGGGTCATGGAGAACATCTCTGAGGAAGGCGGGCAGCTCTGTGACTCTGGGCTCAGCTGGGCTATCCGACCCCAGCCAGGACACCAGCAGACCTCCAGAGTCTGGCCTCGGCATGAGCCGCTCTGCCTCCAGCCCCCGCCTCAGCTCTGAGGCTGACACCAAGGTACGCAGGCGCTCGCGTGATTCATAGGTTTATACACTCATGAAACTACAGTCGTACTTTTATAAATCTAGCTTGACAGGCCAAATAAAGGCTTCTTTACTGCCTCCATTCACCGAGTCACATAAATAAATGACAAACTGATCTCTTCCCCCTCGCACTCAGGAGCCAAGGCTTGCTCGAGTGCCGCCCAATCCAACACGGAGACTCTTCAGTATTCCAGATAACACCGCTGACAGCTCCAACAGGTGGGCCTCAACTCTCATACGCGTCCGCATTTGCGAAGCCAGAATCCAAGTCCCTGCATATGTCCCCTTGTCACCCTGTGTGTGTGTGTGTGTGTGTGTGTCTCTCTCTCAGTTGGCTAAGCCGTAGCTCCTCTTACACCCGACGCTTCTATAGTCAGTCAGGAAATGATCTCACTAGCTCCACCCCGTCTTTGCTTCACAGGTCAGTCATGCTGCTCACTGCCCATCTAACTCTGCTGTTTGTGTGTAATTGTCACAGCTTATTGCTGTCCCCTAACGGCAAACGCTAATTTGTGCGCGGCTGTGAAAGGTGCCTTTGAGTTTCCAATGGGTTCTGTCTTGTTTCCAGCTCATCTTATGGAAAGAGACTGGATGACCCCACCATGACCTCAGCTAGCACAGGAACGAGCTCTGCTGGACTCGGCCGCCTTAATAGTGTCTTGGCTCAGAGGTATTTTTCATTTTACACTGCGTGTACGATTTTTATTTTTATTTATTTTTTATTTTTTTCCTCTGGACCAATATGAGTCACCTTCCATCTTTCTTTCTACGAAAAGACTTCCTCAGGAACAAACGGAAAAGAAGGATCAACCAGCCATCACCACCTCCAACTCTCAGAGCACGACCGCAGGCGAACAGGAAGCCAAGCAGAGGCGCAAGTGAGTGATAAGCGTGTCTTTGAGGATGTCGAAGGGCGCCACTTTGTTGCTAAACTTGCGTTTCGGCTAATGTAGGTCCTACCTGACACCAGTGCGGGATGAGGAGGCAGAGGCGCAGAGGAAAGCTCGCTCCCGACATGCACGGCAATCCCGCCGCTCCACTCAGGTGGGGATACTTGCTCAGATGTTCGCCCTACTGATAGAGGCTGTGTCAGTTTGGCGCTTGACTGTGTTTTCTTTCACCTCAAGGGGGTAACACTAACAGATCTGCAGGAGGCAGAGAAGACCATGCAGACCATGAAGACGGACAACAAAGGGAGAGAAAAGGAAGAGGAGAAGGAGAAGGAAGCAAAGCAGAAGAAGGGAGAGGAAGGGGTGAGAGCCGGCACTTTAGAGGCCTGTTGACTGCTGTCCTTATGTAATACCATGTGACGTCACAAAGCAGGGGATGCTGTGTTTACAGGAAGTGAGCTGGAGGTCTCGTATTGCCAGCCTGCAGAAGTCAGACCTGCTGGGCCTCACACAACCTGCTGGCACACCAAGACCTCAGACCTCTGACAGAAGAGGTAGGCTGCTTCCCTTGTTTGCTTGTTTGGGTTTTGTTTTCATATTTCCTTCGCTCATCAGCGTGTGGTTTTTGCTCGCAAACATTAGTTTGGTCTTAAAAGGCTGCTGTCTGGCTTTGTTCCAGATGTGGAGGCCAACACAGGGGAGAGCGAGACAGAGCGATGGGCCAGGGAGCGCAATGAGAGGAGGCAAGTTCGAGCCAGGAGGAAGGCACAGAGGACCGGGGAGGTAAATTTTGCTTATTAATCTGAAAAATGAAATGCAGGATGGATATGCTCACAAGAAGAGACAAATTTGGCGAGAGAAAATAGAAAAAGAAGATGTGCACGGTGAGGAGGAATAAGGGGAAAACTTGACTTTAGGGTTTTATGAAGAAGGAGCACAACACGTCACACTGAAGGGAAAAACAGTCAGGCACTCTAATATTCACTAGAGAGCTAAAACTCTTAAAGTGCCTTTAGCTGGCCAAAAACCTTTTAGTTTTCAAGTGAAAAGATTTTTTTTGGCGCTCTGTTTATTTTTCTGGTAAGAATCTAATGTTAGCTTTGCATTAGTAAGTTATTGCATTTGGCTAAACAAGTTACAAACATGGTAACGTTACTCCTGGCTTTGTGAATTATTTACATTCAAGTCTAATAAAAACTGCAGACTATCAAATTGATTTAGCTTAACTGTTTACCCCTTGAAAGCCTACTAGAGATAACTCTCGAAGCTCTTCTCTGAACCGAGCGGTTCGTCATATTTCAGCTTCTTATGTAACAAAATGACTGGGTTTGCATCAAAAGCCATTAAGGATACAGGGAGGTCGTCTTTGTAGGAAAAGAGTTAACTCACAGAAATGTAGTAGACACAAATTTATATCTGATTATTGGACTGCTCAACAACAAAATGCTTGCATCACAGCTAAACATACGGTACTGTGCATAAGTCTTGAACCACCCCTAATTCTTTTGTGTTTTGCTTCCAACGAGCCATCCAGTAGACCTCCAGACTTTCTGAAAGTCTTTCAAAGTTTTGCTTTGGACATTGGCTTATTTTTCACTCATTCAAGTCCAGTCCAGTCCTTGTACCTGTCCATGTTGAAAGGAATGTTATTGTTTATTGATTTCCAAAGAGCTACTGATTCAAACCTTGGCATATGTCAGTATTGTGTGAAGTGTGTTCTTTAAAAAAAATAGCAGAAATTGGACTGTAAATTGATGCCATTTATTTACCATTTTCCTACCAACATATAAAGAAATCGTGGGTGGCTCAAGACTTCTGCACAGTACTGTAATATTTTTGCTCATGCGTCTCATCTTAACCACCTTTAACTCCCGTCCGTCTCTGTTTTTGGTTCGGGAGCTTGCATAAGTTTTGGTTCTGTACTCCAGTAGTGTGTCCCACCACACGGCAGCCTTTAGGCATTTCCCAGTGTTTTGCAAAAAATGGAGACAGAGTGCAACACAGAGTTAGTAGATTGTTGTGGGCCAATGTCTGTAAGAACCTATTGTTATGTCTGTGTCGTCTGCAGGGTGAAGACAATGATCCCAGTGGAGAGGAAGAGTTCTCCACCAGTGGGCTCAATTCACAGGTCTGCGTGAACTCTTGTTTGTGATCTCGTTAGACTGTAACTTAAGAAAAGAGCTTAAGAAAAGTTTTTTGCTTTCCCCCCCCCCTCTTGTTTACAGACAGACCAACATTTGAGTTCCAGGTATGAATCCCACTTTTGATTGATCTGAATTTTCTCCATTTACAGTGTGGATGACCTTTTTGTTCTTTTCATATAACCAGTTCGGACTCATCCTATAGCGACCGTACACGGGGAGGAGGATCTGAGACGAAGGACTTTAAGAAGGTGAACCGACAGCACTGCTGTTGAGATCATGCGACACATTTGCTTTATTTGTCCTAACTCTTCATTGCGTGTGCGTGTGTGTGGGTGTGGTGTTTGTCAGTTGTTTGAGGAGGTTTCCAGAGAAAACAGCCAGCTCCAGTCACAGCTCCAGGACACTCAGAGGAGTGTCACTCAGACCAGGTTGGATCTGGAAAAGGCCACGCAGGTGATGACGAATACGCACAAAAAGTTAAACAGAAACTGTTCTTGTCGTCTTTCACCACGCAGAGTCAAAGCAAGAAACTGGTGGAACTAGTAGGGCAGGTTCTTTGTTACTGCTTATGATTTTTTTTTCAACCTCATTTCAAATACTATTGCTAAATATAGAAACCCGTATAATGTTCCCTTTGTTTTAAGCATTCGACTGCATTTGAATCCTGGTTTCATACCTTCCGCATTTTTTTTTTTTTTTTTTTTTTTTTTTTTTTTTTTTTTGTATTCTCCAATGGGAGTGTATTGTACAGTCAGTGATCCGTAAGCAACCCTTCAAATTCTCTACCCAGATGAGGGAAAAGTGAGACCGCTACTAGATTAAAAAGGTTCTTAGTATTTGGATTTTTTTTCCCTAATTAAAATTGATCTATATAGCACCAATTGACAACTATGGGTTTTGTTTTGTAAATTTAAAGTCCTTAAAATATTAGAGCCCCCATTGATGAGCCCTTGTGATTAGGGTCTTGGCAACAGTGGAATGGAAGAACTTCCTTTTAACAGCAAGAGAAGTCCAACAGAATCAGTCTACCATGACTGGTCGATGAAAGGAGAGCATAGAGGGGGGAAAAACAGTGCAAAGCACAAACTACAGGAGAGAGAAGACAAATGTTAATGGCAGTAGTGATGTGCAGTCCAGCAGCCTGAACCTACGAGAGAGTTCTGTTCATGTTCACCTAATCCTGTCGCAACTTTAAGTTTTCTGAAAAAAAGTAATCTGTCTCCTGAACTTAAACTGGGAGCTGGTTCCACAGGTGCGGTGCCTGAACGCTGAAGGCTCTGCCTCTTATTCTACTTTTGAAAACTCTAGTAAATCACTTGTAAGCCTGCACTGTGAGAGTTAAATGCTCTGTACGGGGCCTGATCCTCTGGACGTGTAAGGAGGCAGAGTTCAAATACAATTCTGGATTGCTACCACCAGCAGTGAGCTCCCAGTTTCACATGCAGGCTTATTGTGTCCGTGGTTCCAGGGTGTACCTTTTTGATGTCTTTTTGCATGCAGGCCTGCATGTGATCATGTAAAAATACCATTGCGGGTTATGTAAACGTGGTTTATTGTATTTAACAGAGACAGGAGCGTCTGACCGACTGTTCAGCCCTGCTGGAGCGGGAGAGGAAGGTAATGCATCCCCTGCTGATGATGTTACTTGTGTTTTAGCTTCATCTGCCACACTACAGCCACTCTTGCCGTCTGTTGACGCTTTCTATTCTCTACTCACTCAAACCACTTCCTCACTTGTTTTCGCTCAACTTTTGTGCTCCTTCTACGTCACTCTCTCTTTTTCTCTCTCTACCTGCTCCCCACCCTCCCACGTCGTATTTTCCCCGGCGCCAGGATCGAAGGATGTTGGAGCGGCGAATGGCGGAGCTGGAGGAGGAGCTAAAGGTGAGAAGATGTTGAGAACGAATCTTATCATGCCCACGGACACTTTTGCATGCTTCTGCTCGATTAGCTTGGCTTTCGCTTGTGCTGTCCAGCAGTGTGGTGAGAGCACAAGGTAGAGAGCTGTTTTGCACCGTGTCCAGGTGGTGTGACGAGGGTGGTGCCTGTTGGAGCCAATTTGTTCATTTAGTTGCTTAGCAACTTGAGGCATCTTATGTCTCTGCGGTCTCCATTGTGACTCTGAACAGAAGGAGTTATTTTGTTGCCTTCTCAAAAGATAAACTTCTGTGTAACAGCAGACAAATTATTAAGCATGGCTTTTAACAGAATAGTTCTATTTATAAATCAATAACTAAAAATGATAAAAGCTAAATGGTTCAATAAGGTAAAAACTACACAAAGCTCATCGTGTCACCCACTCTAAAACATCAAATTAACAAGATGATATTTAGTTTTGTAACCTGACTGAGGCAGGCTCGGTGCTTCCCTGTAGATCCAGTGTTTAGTTATGTGCAATATATAAAAAAAAGTACTGGGCCACCTACACATTACCTACATAGCTGCTGGGCCATGAAAGCACACAGTTTTTTGTGCTGATGTTAATGCCAGCGGAGGTTTGGAGCTCTGCAGTTATTTAGTCTGCAGACGGGTTTATGACTCGGCAACTTTTGTGGCTGAAACTTCCACTTTCTAGTAATTCCACTTACAGGTTACAATGGAATATTTAGAAAGGAAGAAGGGGCACAAGTGACTGTTGCAACAGTTGCATCTTATTACAGTATCACACTCAAATTCAATGAGCTCTTTAGATCCAGGTTTGAATCTATTCTTGTCTTTTTTTTTTTTCTTTTTTTTTTTTTAGTTCTCTGCTATCAAGTTGGTTTATTAGTTCCACTTCTGATATCCAAAGCCTCAGTGAACTGTAGAAGGAGCAACATGTAACATGTAAATGCTTAGTTTATCTACACCTGATATAAATATCACACATCTGATGGCTTGGAGGCTAAGGCAGCAATTTATAATCAACTCTTTGGTTTAAAAGGAGTTGCTGACTTATTAATAACCAACCTATCAACAGGATGTCAATTCTCTGTACTGTTAATGTAAAAGTAGAAATACTAAATGGCACTGTTATCTATATCAGCCTTTTTGTTCCCCTGTAGTTAATCAGACAAAGCACACATAACTACACTGATAGCTGTTACTTTACTTTAGGAAGTGCTGTTTACTGGTTCTTTATATTGAGCTTGCTGATTTACAAGTTAATGGAAAAGTCATTAATGATGTGGTTTAGTTTCATGTGCTGATTTTGCTACAGTGGGTCACAGTGCCTGCTGGAAAAAACTGAAAAAGTTATACTCGAATAAATTTAGGCTCCTCTCCTCTTCAAGGTCACTGTGTTGTGTACGTCCAGACAGCATCCAGGGGCTTTGTTTTTGTTGTTGTTTGCTTTTTTGTTTTTCATAATCACTTCTTGGATATCTCATTTCTACCACGTTTTCATCTATGATGGAAAGCCTTGACAAAATGGCAATCCTGCAACTTTAAACTCATTTTATGGGAAGAGGATGAAGCTGCAGAAAGCAAAAATCTGGCAAGTTGGGCTGGTTGTTGAGCAGAGGCCAAAATAAATAAGCCTTCAATGCACTGTGAGGCAGCACACGAGGGCAGAGGTCCCTTCTCCAACACCTCAGGATGTTACAGCGGAACTTTATGCTGACAACCCGACCATGGGGGACAAATTCACTGCTCAGCCCATGAATGTCAAAAAATAAACCACTAGCTTTCTTCTATTTGTGCTCCTGACCTCAGGCATTGCCTTTGGGCTTAGATACTGTGGACTTCAGAGCCAGAGACCCAGTTCTGATCCCTCGACGTGAAAGTGAGGTCAGCTTGACTTCCAGAGAGGGAGCGAGAGAGAGATGTAAAAATAGCAGGACGGTGAGATGGAGATGACCTTGTAGGGGAGATTGGACAAATTTATATTGTGCATAGTTTTTGGCTCTACAGTGCAGATTAACACATTCGCCTAATGCGAATCTGCGGTTCAAGACTGGGAGGAGATGGAAAACCCTGGGAAGGTTGTGCCAGGAAGGAAGGGCATCCGACGTCAAATCTGTGCAGATCCATCTGCCGCTGCGACTCCTGGGAAAGAAGCTTTATGGGTTTTGCTTCAGAGTCACAAACCTGTTGACTGCATTAATCTCTTAACATCCAACATTTCATTAATCCAGTAATGTGACCACAACAAATGTAAAATAAAAGCTGCATTTATATTGTGTAAAGAATTTGTTTTAAAGTGAGTTTAATCTTTACCACCAGGTTTTGGTTGACCTGAAGGCAGACAACCAGCGTCTTAAAGATGAAAATGGAGCACTCATCCGTGTCATCAGCAAACTCTCCAAATAGATGCAGGGAGAGAGAGTGACATGAAGAGCAGGGATCCCCCCTCCTCCCTCCACCCACCTATCCATCCATCCCTCCCTGCCATACATTCCTCCCAGTGCCAAAGAGAGCGAGAGAGAGAGAAGGGGAGAGAAGCAGCAGAAAGTCCTTCGTACATGAGCACTACAGCATGACTTGGATTGTGGTGCTTCTATGCGAACAGCTGGAGTGTCTTTTGTGTGCCTTAATGCCGGATAGTCACAGCAAAGACCCCGTGGCTGCGGCCAGAGGCTTCCACAGTAGCATCATGAGACCCGACAACAGCCAGAACACTCTGTGTCTGGTGCAACACGCAAAACTGTGCGTCATGGTGAGCGCCAACGCACTTCTGTGCACTCCTATCCATACTTCCTCGATGCACACAAGACAGTCTGGGCCTTAAAGTTCCCACTTAGTATTTATTTTTGTGAACACATCTCACAACACACATTCACAATTTTTTATTTTTCATCCCCCCCCAATCCCCTCATCCTACTCACAGTCCAAATGTAATGTGTTGTCAGGCAGGAAAGATTTCGGTGCATCCTGCTTTTTTTTTTTTTTTTTTTTTCTTTTTAAAAAAAAACAAAAAAACATTCAGCATCATCCTGACAACGGGAGTCATCCGTGAAGGTCTGTTGGGTTGTTGTCTTTCCATGTGCAAGTGTTTGAAGCCACCTACCTCTCCACCTATGCACTTCCCCACATCATTTTTATATTTTTGTGACCACAGATACACTCCATGCTCTTAAAAACAAAAACAAAAAAAGAAAAGCACACACACACAAAAACTGACCAGTCGGTCGACCGCAGCACTTTATTCTCTGCAAAGCGATAAAGATCTGCGAGGCTTTGCCCGTCCTCCAGACAGAAAACGTTTCAGTTCACCACCTCACGACTGCTTGCCTTTAAGCAAGTAGAGTTAGAAATTACCAATGGGTGAATATCAAAGGTCATTGCACATCCTATTATGCTATGAGTGGTTTTTGGTTATCATCGGATTAAATATTTTCATAATTTTTCGGCGTCAATTCCTCTCACAAAGGAGCGTGGTTATGTACAGTTTGTGTATAAATGTTAGCCTTGAACAATACCCCTTTGAAGTAAAATTCCATGTAGCCTTGCTTCACATGTTGGTTTTCTAATATATTAAATGGATGTCTGCACCCTAATAAAAGTGTGTTTGTAGCAAATGCTTTGTTATTATCCACCTCGGTTCAAGCAGAGTGTGTCTTATCAGTGTACACAACACTCAGTTCCCAGATGGATTCCTGCCTCCTTTGTAACTCTAGTCATTGAGTGGCTCACTTTTATGTTTTGCGGTCACCTGTTTGTTTGCGTTTAGCTCTGTTTTCCCACACTATACTGTATCATCCATGTGCACGGTGTCTGTTAGTCTGTCTGCTGGTAGCCAGATGTCCTCTGTCACTGGGGGAAAAAAGAGAAAAACTGAACAGCTGTAACACACCAAGAGGCCTAAAAGAGGAAACGGTCCAACACAGATGTATTTAAAGTATGTTTGTGCTGCTGCATTAATCTGCTTCTGCTCCCAGGTGGACAATACATCAAGAGCTACTTGACACGATAGAAGCTGGTGTCATTACATATGCTGGAGTGCTCAGACATATGGGTGAAGCTGTGTGAGTCCCAGTGTTTCTTTCCCACTTGCAGTAAAGTGTAGTTAACACGAGCCATCCATCTGTTTGTCTCATCTGAGAGCAGAAAGATGGACCACTGTCCTGCAGGCTAGAACCTCTGACAACAAGCTGAGCTCCTAATAAGGAAGGGCAGGCTGGCTGAGGCGCTCTCTCTAAATATCCCTCAGGTCTGAGAAAGAGAGAGGAAGGGAGCTGGGGAGGAAGAGGGAAGCGGATGGATTGCAGCCTTATATGGACAAAGCACTGCTTTTCCCAGGGTTTGTGGCTCTGACCCCCGGCATGATGCCAGATGCTGCACGGGCAGCTCCCTGGCGCCACCGAGAGGTGCGAGTAATGCAATGCTGCATGTCAGCTGACGGTCAAGGATTGATTTGATTTTTTTTTTTTTCTATAGCTTGTTTTCTGGACTCAGCAATAAAAATAAATCTGAGACAATGCTTTTGTAATCGGGGAAGTAAAGCCAAGATCAGCATCAAATAAAGCAGGCAACAGACCAAAATTTTCAGGTTGATTGTTTGGCTATTTTCTCTCATTAATTGGTTAACTGGATATTTTGGCAGCATACACTTTAAGACCCAAACCCAAATTGGCAACAGCTTTATGGTGGCTTCGGTATTCCAAATCTTACTGTGGATTCCCTTTTAGTGTGCAAGCGTGACTGACCTGACCCTAACAGACTGACCTGTATACAGAGAATATGTTTCTAACTAAAGATTTTCTCCTGTAAATCAATGAATCCATTGAGTCATCAATTATAAGCACATTGGCATAAAGTTGGGGCTCGCAAAACACACACTAGCTCTGAACCGAATCAGTAGATGTGGCGACATCCTGACTATCAGTCCCAAGATAGATAGAGCTTGTAGAAACAGAGCAGACCTCTGGCACAGCTTCACCTTTTCCAAGGTGCACACAGAGAATAAATCTGCAGAGGTTAAACACTTGTGGCACAGAGAATAACTTATGACTCATGAACCTGATGCAGATAAGAAGTTAAAGCTGTTCCTGTGGAACCTGAATGACGCACCAGCACAGTCTCAAGAGTGTGGAGCAGAAATCTTGAGATGGGCCGTTACATGAGGATACCTGGACAGAACTGAGGGCATTGATCCAGCAACTGCCAGGAGGAATGGGAAGAGCAGATTCAGAGACATATATAATGGCCTCCACTTTAGATTAGAAACACTCCTTCAGTGGGACCTGTGCAGCACCATCCAGATCAATCAGCATTCACCAAAGAACATCAGAGCCGACAGCTCCAGCATCATCTCCTCTGCTTGTTAAATGACTGCTGATGTCAAAAATCTGAAGTTGTGTGACTTGCCAAATCAAAACACATGGTTTACCTCTTTATCTGAATCAGTCATGGCAGCAGGGAGGGGCAAATTCACAGGTCTGGACACTGGGCTGACACTACTGGGGATATCTGCAAGAGGTCACCCAGCCCAGAACAATACACTGTAGAGTTCTTTCTATGATTTATCTAAGTTGAGCTTTATGATAAAAACTGATTCAGTGACATTTCAACAAATAGGCTTGCCATTAAATGACTGGCACATAATTTGTTTCATGGACATCTATGGTTTTATTTCTTTTTGTATGTAGATTGGATGGGTTGCCACCGACATCTGGTAAGAATGTCATGTCAATAGCACCTTTTGAAATATACTTACTTAGAAAAAAAGTGTTCAATACGTGTTTGTGCTTGAGTAGGGCGTTTTATTAGGATGATGTTAGACCCCAAGAAACTAATGTTATATTTCCGATCATTTATTCCACAAACTGAAACTTTTTTTATGCGTTAGTGAATAAAAGCAAAGCAACAGCAGGATGTGACTCAAGGTGCCCACTTGCTCTGATGTCCTGGTGTCCTCACACAATACAAACGAAACAGGGACACTTATAAAAGCGTTGTCCCAGAGCCAGCGATCAAAAACTCCACAGGATACCTTGTATTTAGCCTTACCTTGAACCCTTCAAATAGAGTGTATGTGGCTGGTACTGACAGAGGACTGGCACTTTTATAGTCTTACTGGCCAAACAAAGGACTTCAGACTACAAGCTACTTTAAGAGCCCATAGAGCCCTACGTTTTATCTACCTTATCTATTTTCCCACAGCCCATAGGAGGACAGGTGCAGCCCTGGAAAGCTTAAAAATACAATACGATGGTAATATTTATCTCTGGGGCTTTTATTAATTAGTTAATTATAACATAAATATAACTAAAAAAATTCGTGTTTAGAAAATCCGAACGAGGACAATGCATCTGAGTCTGACTGCTAAAGCAAAGAGAAAACTTTTAGTGTGACTGTGGAGCTGATGGGAAAATGACGAGCTTTAATTTGGAGAAAGTGACGTGATGCCTCTGGGGAACAGACCGACAATAAACAGTGTTACTGTGTGGCCTGAAGAGTGGTGCTGCTGTTTTAATTGGACATATGTACGGATAAGATAGCAGCCATTTGAGCCTGTGACATAACCGGTCTCATTAAACTATCAGCATTTAAATGAAGTTTACATTAATGTCTTGCTTTTATGCACAACATGAAAAGTGCACCTGACATCGCCAATAACACGGAAAGGGCATGCTGTTTTTAACAGAGCATCTGGATTTAATAAACTGACTTTAAACTCCACAGTGAATCCAGCCCATGTTTTACATGGGACCTGAACCAAATCCAGATTTTCTGTGCTGCACGACACAGGTCTCCTCCTACAAATGAGTTAGAACTACTTCATCAACAACTTTCGAGTGCACTAGATATGAAATCTGGAACAAATTAAAGCACATAAAGTTTTGGGTTTGTTTTGTTTGTTTGTTTGTTTGTTTTTGTTTTGTTTTGGTTTATGAGTTGAGCCCTAAAGAACAAGCGGTTTGGGATCTTGTCCGGGTCTCGCCTGGACTTTGGTTTTCCTGCATTCTTCTTTGTTACAGAAACAGATGCTTCTTCCTTCTCACGTGAGAATAAAACATTCCCACTTAAGTAATGAGTTTAAGGACTTGTGCATGCTGCTGGCAGCAGCGACAGAGCTTTAACTTTAATGTGTTTGAAACCATGATTTTACTTGATATGGGGACATTTTATCTTTATTTGTGTATTTTTGTTTTTGCGTTGCTAAATTTCAGCCAGGCTGTCTGCATGACACATCTTATGGTTATATTTAGGCATGGCTTGTGACACATAAGTGTCAAAGTCTACACTCTGCAAATAGTCTTACTAACGTGAACCTGTGAAAAATAGAGGGTCCAGGTCCACAGAGGAAAAAAGCATTTGAGATCTACAGTCTTATGTTTGCATTGTTAATCTTAATGGTTTTTCACTCCAAATCAAACATTTTTATCATTTAGGTGAAAACTTCCTGACTTCTTGGTTTGATTTGAGCCTTTAAAGTGAAGGTAATCTCCTCATCATGTCCTGTGACTCGGACCCTTACATCTTCACCACCGACACCCTCCCTAGTGACCTCCGCTTCCTCCCTCCGCTTGCGAATGGCCACCTGGGCTGGAGGGTGTACAATAATATTATGCACATGGGGGGCGTTTATAATGGGGAGGGTGGGCGCTGCCACAGAGCAGATGTCCCCTGTCCTCTAGCTGTTAAGGTGGAGCTAGAGGAACCTGTCCAACACACCTACAGCCTGGACACCCACAAAGGTAGCCTCTCCTGTGCAGGTGCTTTCTCCATGGTGTTGTTGCTGATCTGGTCTCATACTTCTCTCTCGTCTTCTTGTGCAGGCATTTTTATTCACACTCTGAGCTCCGCTAGCGCCACTGCCACACAGTCTTTGTACTCTCACCGACACTACCCCAACCTGATGGTGATGGAGATCCTGCTGGAGCGTCAGGTGACCTCACAGGAGCCCGTCACGGTTAAGTTGGTCAGCTCATTCACACCTCAGAGCAAAGACATCAGGTTTGAGGCTGGTCCTGATTACAGAGGAGGCAGGTGAGGCTAACAACATTTTTTTTGAGTTTTTAGTAAAAGGAAAAACTGTTTCACAGTCTAAATCCAGCCCTCCCTCAGCCATATCCAGGGACAGACAACCGCAGCTGAGTACCCTGGAGGTTCTTGTCCTACTGTGCACCTCATCTGGACCCCCGTGCCCGTGACTCTGATGCTCCCTCCCGAGCACAGCGAGGCTCGCTGGGGTTTCATCCTGGTCGCGGCCAGCAGTTTAGACTCGGCTGAGGCCAGTTTTGATGAGGGCCTGAATCTGATGGCAACTGGGAGTCTGCGTCCATCTCACGAGAAGGCCTGGCAAGAGCTGTGGCTGCAGAGCAAAGTGGAGGTGACAGGGTCTGAGAGCCTCTGCAAGGCCCTGATTGGCTGCATGTTCTACCTCCTCAGCGCTTTCCCGTCCATACATGACACCTCCAGCTCTTTCGGTGGAGTCAGTCCAGGAGGGCTCTCTAATGGTGGAGAAGGCCAGGACTACTGGGGCCATGTTTTCTGGGACCAAGTGAGGCTAGATTCAGCCAATGGCCATGTGTTGTTGATTCTGTTATATGTTGTGTCACACAATGACTCTTTCTTCCTGTGGCAGGACATCTGGATGTATCCCGGGATAGCCCTTTTTTATCCGAAACTAGCCCGAGCTGTGCTGGAGTACAGGGTGGGGACCATAGATGGTGCTAAAGACAACGCCCAAAAGCAAGGCTACAAGGTATAAGACGATCAGTGGAGTGTTTTTTTTTTCTACTGTTTTTTTTCTGTTCAACTCTGAAAACAGTACTGGATATACAGATCAACACACAAACACACTCATGATGTGGTGGCACATCAAAACATAGTAAAGTAAATAATGAAGTTACAATAATAAAAAAAAATAATAATAAAGTTAAGTAAGTAAGTAAAGTTTATTTATATAGCACCTTTCATCGACATGTGTCACCAAGTGCTTTACAAGGTAAAAACACAGTACAGTCATAAATACATCATAAAAACCCTGGTCTAGTTAAAAGCTTTTTGAAATAAAAATGTCTTTAGCTGCTTTTTGAAGGTCTCCACCGAGTCCAAACACCGTAGAAATAGGGGAAGTGCATTCCACAGTCTGGGTGCAACAGCTTGGAAAGATCGGTCCCCTCGAATTTTAAAACGAGTGTGGGGGACCACTAAAAGGTTTTGGTTTGATAACCTCAGGTTACGAGAAGAGGTATGTGTACGAATCAAATCAGCAACATAGGGAGGGGCCTGTCCCTGTAATGCTCTAAAAGTTCAAACTAGAATTTTAAAATGGAACCTAAATCTGATTGGTAGCCAGTGCAGCGACTTTAACACAGGGGTCATGTGAGCTCCCTTGTTTGAGCGGGTCAGTAGCCTCGCTGCAGAGTTTTGAACAACCTGTAGACCAGCTAGCCCTTTCTTGTTTAGACAAGTAAACAGGCTGTTACAGTAGTCGAGTCTTGTAGAGACAAAAGCATGTATTATCATCTCGAGTTCACTTGTTGACACGATGGATCTAAGTTTTGAAATCTTCCTCAAGTGAAAAAAGCAGGTTCTTACTATCTGATTTAAATGTCCCTCCAAAGAAAAAGCTTCATCAAAAATAACACCCAGGTTTCTAAGGTTATGTTTCTGTGAGGAACCTAAGTCACCCAGTTGCCGTTTAATATCAGGTATTGCACTGTCTGGTGCAATAATCAAAGTTTCTGTTTTGGCCAGGCTTAGCTGTAACCAATTATTGTTCAACCATTGTTTAATGTTGGTTAAACAGTCAAGTTATTCTTGTTAATATTAGTTTCCACCAACAGTGGTGATTCCATTTGGTAGATTTACACAGTTTCCACCCAACCAAACTCTCTAAATCTTTGGTTATGGACTAAACAATAACATCCAACATGTTTGTTGTTCAGTTTTAGAGGCTCCCAGGCAGATTTTGTTATCAGAACAGGCCTTAAAACACATTCCTGACACAGTGGAATTAATATTCCTGTGCAGATATTTACATTTGAAAAAATGTCCATTAAGACATTTTTTCAAATGTTGTGCTTTTTTTTAATATAGGATGTGACATATTAACCTTCTGAATACTTTCAGTTACCTGAAAGGATGTTGTATAAGCGATACTACAGGTTGGACATATAATCTGTAATATCAAAACTACTCAGAACCAGAGGAAATCTTAATACTATTAAGAGTTTCTGAGGAATTTCAGGCAAATAACTCAGTGTTAGATTGTAAAAAAAAACCAACAGTGGGTACAACAGTGAGGCAGAAACGACAGATTCAACTGTAAAATCAGATATACTGTAAAAGATAAACAGGACGACTTTGTTGAAACCTGGTATCCTTTTATCACTTACTTGGAAAGAGATTATGATCGTAATAGCTGTTGCATGTCCTGGTGCATTCACAGTGCCCATTTTTAGTGGAAAATCCATGTTCTCTTATAATCCTTTTTTTCTTGCAATTCTTTTTTTGTTTTGTTTAACTGTGTGACATATTCTGAGAGTAAGAGTAACAACTGGGATATAATAATGAAAATCCTAGAATAAAGATGAACTTGGCATGAGAATACAGCTGCATGAACACCTCAGAACCTAGTGGTTGTAATATTTTCTGTACATCTGCCCCATTGGTGCACAGTTAGTATCTGCTGTATGCTGTTGTAGAGGCATATATTTGACTGTCTGTAGGTACTTTTTAATAATAACAATCAAACAGTGTCTGAGCCTTCTAAAGAAATATGCCGTTTTACAGGGTCTAAAGTACCCGTGGGAGAGTGCTGTGTCAGGGAGAGAGGTGTGTCCAGAGGACATTTATGGACAACAAGAGATTCACATCAACGGAGATGTCACGTTGGCTTTCCAGCACTATCTCTACCTCACCGAGGTATGCTCGTTCACATCCCCACTCACTGTCCCTTCTACCTGGCGTCGTTAATCTAGCTCTTTGCTTTAGGATCTGTCCATGTTCAGAGAGGGACTGGGCAGCGAGGTCATCTATGGTGTGGCTGATTACTGGGTTTCAAGGGTAACCTGGAAGCCCGAGGACCAGAAATATCACCTACTGGGTAAAGACAATTAGTAGGAAGATGGTACTCAGCCTCGTCACGCCAAATAAATTCAGTGCATCAGTTACCTGCTTTAATGAAAGGATCTGACTCACACTTTGGTTTATTTTATATTGAACGTTAACTTCATGTTGTTTCCATTCAGGTGTCATGCCACCCGATGAATATTACTACAATGTCAATGACTCTGTGTACACAAACACAGTGGCCAAACTTGGGTATTTGTATTCAAGATTAAACTTATAACTATAACACCTTATAACTTATGTCTTATCAATACCAGTAATAATGAAAATATCTTATTTGTCAGTCTTCAGTTTGCTGTTGAACTGGCTGAACTCCTTCAACACCCTGCGCCCAAGGAATGGCAAGCAGTGGCCGAATACATTAAGATACCTTTTGATGAAGAGCATCAGTACCACCCTGAGTACGACGGCTACATTAAAGGTTAATATTTGTTTCTGTTAAGAAAGAACCTTAAATATTCTTAACTTGATGCCAGAATGTCCTCTGGGTGACAAACAGGGCATCCCGTGAAGCAGGCGGACACAGTGTTGCTGGGATATCCTCTTGGATTGCCGATGTCCCCAGAGGTTAGAAGGAATGACCTTGAAGCATACGAGCCAGTGACAGACCCTCACGGTCCAGCCATGACATGGGTATGAAAGACATAGCATCTTCTATGGTCACACGAAACTGCTGAATGAACTAAATTTGAGGTTTGTTGAATCTGTGTCAACAAGAATTAACCTCCTAGGACCTGGCATCCACATATGTGGACATCATATTTTGGGTTGTCTAGACCACAATACTAAATTTTGCTCTACAAGGGCCTGATATCCTCTTCTCACAAACTACCTAAGGTAAAAATAGAACGTGGCTCAAGAGTTGGGAGTTCGCCTTGTAATTGGAAGGTTTCCGGTTTGAGCCCCGGCTTGGACAGTCTTGGTCGTTGTGTCCTTGGGCAAGACACTTCTCCCGGGTGGCAGGGCGGCTGCTGTGTTCGCTTCGGATTACTCCTCACCCCCCACCCAACCCTGTGGCTTGTCATGTCTTCACAATGTTGTGCTGTGGACATTTATGTGCTTTTTGTGCAGAGGAGTTTTTTTGTTTCCTGTTCTCATGCTGTCCTACCATGGAAGCACAGCATGAGTAGGGGTCTCTTTTTTTCCTCTTGTACTTTCCCATTGTAATGTACATTTCAATGTTTTTTTTCTCTAATGCTACCAATCTCCGACTTGTATCCCCATGTAATGTCTGTGTTGTGTGTGTAAAGTCGGGGGGGGGGTCCCATTTCACTGCAGGGCAACCTGCATGTGACGAATAAAGCTTTGATTGATTGATTGATTGATTGATTGATTGATTGATTGATTGATGCCTACTGGTGGTGGTCAGAGGGCCCGGTGGCGCCAGTGTCCGGCAGCCTCGCCTCTGTCAGTGCGCCCCCTGTGGCTACAATGTAGCTTGCCATCACCAGTGTGTGAATGTGTGTGTGAATGGGTGGATGACTGGATGTGTAAAGCGCTTTGGGGTCCTTAGGGACTAGTAAAGCGCTATACAAATACAGGCCATTTTTTCTTTGTTTTTACATTCATCAGGTCCCAATCAGCCCAAATAGCAGAAAGAAATTAAAAATGCATGCCATGAAAGAGTTTGGGTCTTAGGAGGTTAAAGTAGTTATTAAGACAAAAGAGGATCCAAATCAGTACTTAATGTACTTAATAAGAAGTCTTACTTCTCAGTGTGGTGCAGTGACTGACTTTTGTGTTCATATTTGAATCAAAACTTTTTACTTTCCATTTTCAGGGGATGTTTGCAATCAGCTGGCTGGAGCTCGGGGAGGCTGAGAAAGCTCAGCTTTTACTTGAAAAGTGCTTCAACAACATCCAGGGCCCGTTCCAGGTACCCTTTAGGTCACACATCCACATAAACGCACACCTGACATTTACTGGGCGAAAGATTGATTACCTTTCCTCGCAGGTATGGAGTGAATCATCCGATGGCTCCGGTGCAGTCAACTTTCTCACAGGTATGGGAGGATTTCTGCAAGCTGTGCTGTTTGGCTACACCGGTTTTAGGTTAGTTCTTAATCCAGGAAATAAACACTTCAGTGTGTTCAGTCCACAGTGTGTTCACAGTGATACAAAGCTTCACATACTTGTTTTATATCCTAGAGTTCAGAAGGACTGCCTGGCATTCTCGCCACTGCTTCCCAACGACGTCTGCGAGCTTTGTGTCCGTGGTGTGAACTACCTGGGCAGCCAGATGGACTGGCTGCTGAGGAAGGAAGAAGTCTGTATCATACTGAGGGAACAGGAAGGCAGTCCAGGCAACACTAAGCCCTGTAATTTACAAGTTGTCCTGAAGGCATCAGGAACTAAAATCCCCCTCACACCAGGTAAAGCACAAGTTCAAACATGCAGTTTGAACATGCAGCTCTTCAGAGCAAGTTTTATTCATGAAAATAATTTGATAGTTTCTGTGTTAATAAGAAACAAACATGTCTCACAGTATAGCAAAAAGAAATGATCATTTAACTGTTTATATGGGGACACAATATTGATAGAAGTGAAAAACATTTGAATCTCATAATCAGGGAAAAAACTTCAGGACTGTGATCTTCTCCAGCTTACCTTATCTAGGCTGGAAGTGATGTAAAAATAATGTGTGGGGCATGAACTCAAAAGTATAGCCTGCCAGAACAAGATTGCAAACCGGTGTGCATACCTGAACCTGATCCAAGCTTGTATACATCTGTATTTTCAGGGCAGCCGGTGATTTTCCCTCGAGTGCCCGGATACGTTTGCAAACTGATTTCAGCTGCTTCCTGCTGGCCTTTCTGAAACCTGAGCACCGATCCTCCGAAACATTTCACATGCTGACAGTTGAAAGCATATTATTTGTTTTTATTATATTTTGCTTGATTTACTAAATGTATGGAATAAAGAAGGGCAGTATTAATTTAAGTCCAACAGCAGCTATGGATCTGAGCAGGGCAACAAATAATACACAGAAGGATTTGCGTAATATTTGTGGACTTTTAAAGTTAATTAAAAAAATGCAGAGAAACTTTGAGTCTAAATTACTGAGTTATTGAAGTTTGTGATGTCAAAGGAAATATGATTATCAGAGTTCTTATAATTACGTATTTTTATTTAGTGTTTTTGTTTGTTTTAGTTTTGAATCTTTTCCTTTCACTTTAGTTCAGAGCAGCTTTGACATTTGAGTTTAATCTTTGTAAGTTTTTCTTTATATTTTATGTATGCTAATTGTCCTTGATAAAGATGGGACTCACCAGGCACCACATTGTAACAATATTATCACTTGATTTAACTCACGATATGATACTATAGCAATTGTAAATATTTTGTCATATGCAGAGTATTGCAATAACATTTACAGTGATTTACCAATGGGAGTATTGTCAGAATACAAGCCGCTGGCAGCCAGTTGAGTCGAGTCCCCTCAAGTTTGGTTGTTAACAAAGACTCAGACATCTGGAGACTAATGGCAACATGTTTGCCATCTGTCTGCATTTATAAATTAGACCGCAATTATTTGCAGACCTTCAGCAATCTGTCTGAGAGTGATTGCAGTCAGTCCAACTCAGACTGCAGATGTTTGCAGGAATGCATAATGCGATCAAATTAAACAAATCACCAGCCATCAGTTTCTTTTATAGGTTTAAGGAGGTTGGTGTTTAATTTTCACTCATGTGACTAAGCCAATATCTTGAATTAGGAGATAGACTTGTCAAGCTAAGTGTAGAAAGTGTAGGATGTTGTTTTGTTAAACTGATTTAATGTAAATTTGCTCTTCCAAGGTTATCTCAGGATGGTGGTGTGTGAAAAGAGCCCTCTTTTCTGCAGTGTTCAAAGAGTATTTTAATTTATTTGAAGAAATGTAGATATTTGGTGTCTTTGTATTGATACATTATCACCATGTAAAATATCGTGACACTCTCCCTAGTGTCTCTCTACTCAGGGATAATGAATACTTGCACCATCTCCTTTGACTACATTAAGAAAAGACTAAGTTAGGGAGTAAGTTTTAGTTAACTATGTTAATTTGCCTGACACTAAGCACATCCACACTTTTTAATAGTGACTGTTAGATGATTAGAGTTATAGTTAGATATGCCATGCAAAAAAACAAAAACAAAACACTAAACAACTTACAATAATTTAAATGCATTATAGACTTTTATTTATGACTGGAAGGATGAGGGCACAAGAGCATGTACACAATGCATTTCTGTTTACTTTGACTTACAGACTACCATGACCTTTGTGAGATTCATGACTTCAAGCATCCTGTAACTTTGCTTCCTGACAGGAGAAAACTATTTCAGTCTCCAGGGGGGAAAAATCCAGAGGAAGGTCATCACTGTTTACTTGAAATACAATTGCATCGTCTTCTTGATTTAGGCACACTAGAGTCTGTGCTGGTGTATTGCTACCCTCTACCCTTTAATCGTCAAATCCCTTGTGGTAAACTATTATATAATCCAGGGGTAGGCAACTCCAGGCCTCGAGTGCCGGTGTCCTGGAGGTTTTAGATGTGTCCATGATCCATCACAGCTGAGTTAAAGGGCTAAATGACTCCTCAGCATTTCTTGAAGTTCTCCAGAGGCCTGGTAATGAGCTAATCATTTGATTCAGGTGTGTTAACCCAGGGTGGGATCTAAAACCTGCAGGACACCGGCACTCGAGGCCTGGAGTTGCCTACCCCTGAATCTAGATTCTTAGGTTTTATCTGATACTGAGCACATCCACACTTTCCATCCAGATGTTTACCAATAAGAGCCAGCCGAACTCTAAACCCACAGTTTCCAAGAGGGATTTTAAATAATAAAAAGAAAAAAGAACGAAACAAAGAATAAAATACATTTCTCTAACTAGTCCACTTTGGTTATATTTCACTGTCAATCCTGCATGTTTGCGTGCTGGAGGGGCGGGGCACGACAGATCTCTGATTGGTCCATTTAAATCTGGGCAGCGCAGTAACTCCGCCCTGAACTTCTGCTCGGGTTCGCACGATTTGAGGTCTCGTGTCACGAGTTTCGGCACTCCGCCTCATCCCCAGCTATTCTGACCGAGGTGAGCTCCGCCCATCCAAATATTCCAGTCCACAAATCGAACGCCTCCCGGGGTCACAGCGCTTCAGGATTGGCTGGTGAGGTTTGAACAAGCTATAAACGGTTTCAGCGGGACAGTTTGTAGGGTCACTGTTGTCTTCTTAGGTATTCATCAAAGTAGGAAGCTCTTCGTTTTAGCAAATTTGTCTTTTACGCAAGTATGCGATTGATGTAGCTTTTTAAAATAAGCGGAACAACGAGCCGTCAGAAACGCGAACATCAAAGGTAAATATTTTGACATTATAGACAATGTTAGCTAAGGTCATCAACGTTAGCTGGCAAACGTGGTGCTTTTAGGACATGGCAGAGCAGCTATTAGTAAAACGCGATAAAGATGTTGTGTTATATTATGCGGATGTGTCTTAAAATTACTGTTGCAACAGTCTTACAGTAGTATTTAAAATAATATGCGTGCACTGTCGTAAGTATTTTGTGTTAGCTAACCTAGCTTGTTCATTTGAAAGCGTTGGGCAGTGTTAATTTTGTTCACTTCAATACATTATTCAGTGCTTTTGGAATATTTAGCTCATGTAATGATGCTATTTTTATGGTAACTCAACATGCCAGGTCTGCAATAAGATGTTAAAAACAAATCTCTTAGTCGACAACACTGTTAAATACCCACCGACCTTAATTGTCTAGTCGCGGAAGTGGAAAACTGTGCACTGTTCAAGTTTAGTATACGTTATCAGGAAATCCCACACATTAGTTAGTCTAATATTACTTGTATTCTTTGCACAGCTGTCCAAAGGTTAATCTCTTATTGTAAAACGTTTTACTCTATAAAAGAGTTTTTAACAGGAACAGGAAATACTGTATTGGTTATTGAGGTGAAAAAATTGGTTGGTGCGTTAATCCTTTTAAAGGAACTTCGGGGTTCCTTTTTTAAGCACATTTGGTTCGGATATTACATGTGTAATACTTACATTCAGTGGCCACTTTGTTAGGTACACCTTGCTAGTACTGGGATGAACCCACGTTTGCCCCCAGAGCTGCTTTAATTTTGTATGGCATAGATTCAACAAGATGCTGTAAACATTGCTGAGAGAGCTTGGTCCACACTGACTTCAAAGCATAACACAGGTGCTGCAGATCCATGATGTGAATCTCCTCTTCAGGAGCATCACTAAAAGGGCTCTACAGGTTTGAGATCTGTTGCTTGTTTGGCCGTTTGAGTGCAGTGAATTCACTGTCATGTGCAAGAAACAAGTTTAAGATGACTTTAGCTTTGTGACCACTGTCGGAAGAGGAGTACACTGACCTTAAAAACATGGAAATTGTAAGCAACAATACACTGGTAAGGGGGTGAAGTGTGGCAAGAAAATATCCCCCATATCATCACCAGCCTGAACCATCAATGGATTCGTGCTTCCAAGTTGTTTTCACAAGATTGTGACTGTATCATCCAAATGTTGCAGCAGAAATTGTTGACTCATCTGATCAGGCAATGGTTTTCCAGTCTTCTTTTGTCCACTTGTGGTGATCCAGTGGAAAGTGTCGTCTCTGTTTCCTCTTTGTAACTGGCAGGAATGGCCCCCTGTAGTCTTCTGTTGTTGTACGGCATCTGCTTTAACACTGGACGAGTTGGGCATTGAGAAATGGGTTGTTGTTTTGTTTTTTTTTTGTTTGTTTTTTTGTTTTTTTTCCCCCCCACATCGTAATTGTAATGAGTGTTTATTTGAGTTACCTTTGCCTTCCCATCACCTTGAACCAGTCTGGCTAACCTCTTCTAACCTCTGGCATCAACAAGGCATTGTCACCTAGAGACCTGCCACTCACCGGATAGTTTCTCTTTTTCAGACTATTCTGTTCTTCTCTCCATGTTGGGAAATCTCAGTAGATCTGTTACGTCCCAAAACTGATTAAACAAAACAAAACAAAAACACTACAAACAAGAAAAAAGAAAAGAAATGCAAAAGTCATGGAAAATATTTAGACAATGAGAAGGATTTAAAAAAACAAAACATTGCTGCATTTATAACATTTTCAATAAGCTACTTTGAAAAGGACATTTCAAACGCTGATGGTGTCCCATTCAACGAACTAACTATATTTCCAGCTACATTAGGGCTTCATAAGTCCTTGAATAAGGTGATTTAATGCTTTAAAAGGTATAGGTAAAATTTTAAGATTAGTAATTATTTTCTCAGCTAAACTGTAGCTGTTGCTCCGTGTGGGGCTGCTTCATACTAAGGTGATTCTTAACAGCTGATCCATAATCTTCGCTCGAGCTGAACTAAACCTGCCGCAGGATGTCGGGGAGTGAATTTTGGAGTTTTGGAGAGGAGAGAAGGGGCTCCACTGCAAGGGAAAAAGAAAGCAAGATCATAGCAAAAAGGTCTTAAATTTTCCCCCAGTTCAAAACAGGTTTTTGGGAGGTGACTGTACATAAGCATGATTTAGACAAAGTGCATTTTCTTCTCTTTGATAAAAATGTACTGAAGCTTCAGTACATTAAATCGATATGGGGGGAAAAAATGTAACCTCACTTAAAGAAAAGAACTTGTTAAACATATTTTTAGCAGAGTCCTGCTGATTTTGGCACTAAAAAAGATAAAAATGAGAGTTTTTATATACCCTGTAAATTGGGTCTTAACTATTGTAATCTCAGAACTCTGCCGGCTTTTTGTGCCTCAGGTCGTCACCATGAACTCCGTACTATCAGTGCGATCCCTCACGCAGATGTTTGGTGGCAAAGCACAAGACATCATCAATGAAATCGATAATGTCCACATGGTTTGGCTTGAGGAGATCCAACAAGAAGCCAATCGCATGTTCTCAAGGTAGGCTATAAATATGTTCTGTGTAGCTCTACTCAATAGATGTTAAATTTTTTTCTAATGGAGTGCTTTCTTTTCTTCGTTTCAGAGATTTTAATGCTGAACCAGAGTTGATGCCGAAAACGCCGTCACAGAAGAAAAACAGTCGCAGAAAGCGTGTGTCTTTGGGTCGCCAAGAAGAAAATCAGGGAAAGCAAAGGTTTGTTTTATCAGTCCCTGTTTTTAGTGAAGGCAGTCTGAAGCGTGCTGTACCTTTTTTGTAACTCTTATGTTATCCTTTCCTGCTTAGATACTCAAAGGGAAGGCGCAGTAACCTTCGTGGCTCTTCTGTTAGATCACTGCAATTCATTGCTAAAGAGGATCCCATTTCTGAGGCCTCCACCTCTGAAGCCAGCAGCACTGGACAGTCCAAACGTACCACTCGCAGAAACAAACAGACAAAGCCTGAGTTGGTAGATGATGAGAGCCAGTCACCTCATGACAGCGATAAAGCTGAAGAAGTGCAAAACAAAACGCCAATGCTGGAGGAGGTGGTGGTGGATAAAAATAAGGAGGTGAATGATGCTAAAGTCAAACCAGATGACGCAGTTGGCAAGGCCACATCTCCTGAGTCTCTTAAGATTCCCTTACCTGAAGCCATTGTCAGCATCTCTCATGTAGAACGCTTGTCTGCTGAGCTTGCAAAAGAGCCAGAGCCCTCTCCTGGCCGTACAGCTGCTAAGATTGCAATAGCTGAATCTGCTCAAACCTCAAGGCGCAGCTCTGTGCAGTGCTCCCTGAAGCTACGTCACTCTCTGGCTGGCCTGCGGCACAGTATGACTCAGGAATCTGTCCGCCGTGCCTCGCGCCGCTCCATGCTTAAGAGGAAAGCTACTCGTGTGGGTAACTCCACATGTAGCACCAAAGTTAGTGGTAAGAAAAGGACTAGTTTGCTTATAATTACTTAATTTCCCAATTATTAAAGGGCTGTTTGAAATGTTTGACTTTTTATTATTGTAGATGACTCTTGCGTGGAGGATGAGGAGGAAATGGAGAAGGAAAACCAAGAAGTGTGAGTGTTATTTTAAAAAAAGGATATGGGAATCGTAATGATATGGTTTTGTAACGGCGCTTTAAAAGAAAAAAAAAAGTTCTGAATGGTCTCCTTGAATCTACTGATCCTTAAACTAATTCTTTACCCAAAGCCAATAAGCACGAAACCTAGGCGTGATGTTGGATTTAACTTTAGGGCTCATGCAGCTGAGGGTGATAGACATCTCATTGTCAAGTTCTGTGATCAACAGATGCCTTCATGAATGTAAATACAAAAAGTTGGTACAAGATGCAAACTACAGATTCTGCTCAAGAACAGGAAGCAGACATTAGACTTTGCCAGAAATCATCTAAATGAGCTGGCTCAGGTCTGGAAAGAAATTCTTTGTACAAATGGAAACAAACTTTTACCAGAATGATGAGAAGTAGAACGTATGGAGAAGGAGAGAAACCAAACTGAAGCATACCGCATTATCTGTCAGACATGGTGGAGGTAGTGTTATCTCATGGGCCTAATGTCTGCCAGTGGAACCAGGTCATTTGTTGATGTGTTTATTGATGAAGTAGCAGGATGAACTGTGATGTGTACAGGGCTGTACTCTGTGCTCAGACTCAGTCTAATGCTGCAAAACTAAAAGTGAAAACTTAAAAGCTGTAATTCCCGAGCAGTTAAAGTAAAATTTTTGTTAAACCCCCTGCATTCAAGCTGAAAGTCTGCACTTCAATCACATCTTATTTGTTTTTAAAAATCCACTGTGGTTGTGTACAGAGCCAGAACAACAAGAAGTGCCATTTTCCAAATACTCATGATCTAACTGTATTACTTTAAAAATATTCTTAAAGTGTGACCTTTTCTGTCTCTGAGGCACTCTAAGAAACCGATGCACACTTTTACATCTAGCAGACTTGACTACTCTAAGGCTGTCTGGTCTACATGAAAACTCAGCTGCTTGACGTCTTATTAGATCCAGAATAAAAAAAAAAAAAAAAACCCCACAAAAAACCCCACATTTAACCCATATTAAAGTCCCTGCCCTGGATGAATGTCAGCTTCCATTTTGGCTTTAAAATCCTTTCTTTAAAAACACTTGGTCTGCTCCACTCCAACTTGCACGAACAGTGCTAATAAAGTGAGATGTTTGTTTATTCGCTCCTATAGACTGTCAGAAGCTGTATCTGTGGATAATGCTGGACCTCAGGGAACTCCAGAGGTATGTACATAGAGCCTTTTAATAATCAAAGCAGTAACTTTGAAGTAGAGTTGTGTTAATGATCAACATTTGATAACCAGGGTATACAACAGTCTCTCGTGCGCATCACTCGTTCCGTGGCTGCAAACTCACCCAAACTGGCCCCCCCATCGTTGTTTATCAGTGAGATGAAAATGAGCACTCCTAGCAGAGCAAGTATGGAAACTCTATTAACAAATACAATATTTATTTTTTTAGTCTAAATGTCATTTCATTTGAGACTTATTTGCACTGAAAACATTGTTTTCTTTCAGTTGCCACTGAGAAGCTGAATTTGCTGCCAGTTCGGAGGTGGGTGCTGTATGACTGCTGTGATAAAGAGCACATTTACAGGAAAAACTAAATGAATTCTGTCTTTAATTTTTTAAATTTTTCTTTTTATACCTGTGGTGTGTGGGGTTTTTTTTTTTTTTTTTTTTTTTGTTTGTTTTTGTTTTGTTTGTTTGTTGTTGTTTTTTTTTTTTGTTTTTAGGTCAAGTCGCAGCACTAAACGTAAAGCACCTGATACTATAGATGAAAGTCCAACAAAGAGGTGCTCTCCTCCCAAGAAAAGTCAAAGTGTAAGAAGCTGTTAATATGGTTGATGGACATTTTCATATTTTAAGTGGATTTCTTAAGGTTTGACACTTTCTGTTTGCTCTGGATGAACAGGCAATCAAACCCCACATGAAATCTTTTCTGCACACCGTCCAAAAGAATCAGATGCTGATGATGACTCCGAATTCAGTCGGCCGGACCGCAGTGATCAAGTCCTTCATCAAACACAACACTCCTCTGAGGGTTGATCCTAAGGTAAGCTTCACACGCTGCAAGGTAGCATTATTTAATACGTACCAGCTTCTCTCCACATGCTCGGTATAGTCAGTGTTGCAGTGAATTTAAAGTTGCATTCAGTCACTTTTAATCTGACTAATGTGAAAAGGTCCTTTCATCAGTGAGCATCCCTTAAACCTAAATCTTGTATGTATTTGAGAAACTTATGGGAGCTTAAAATGTGGGGGGACAAATAAAAACAAAAAAGCACACTTCATAAATGTTGTGGGTCATATTTGTGGTCTGGTATGAATTATGCGGTCCTTATTTGGATGTGCTTTCTCCTCTCCTCAGTTCAACACTAGCATAGTGGTAAGTGTAATGTCAAACATCGAAGCACTTTCTTTTTGGGCATTGCTGGTGTTTAATATTCCCATTGTGCGACTTGATTAAACTTGTACTCATTTAGCACTTTCCCCATCCAAGCCTCTTTCCCACTGGCATGACATTTGGGTGTTTAAATAAAAAGTCAAGTACTGAATGTAAAGGTGGACTCTGCGCTGCACTTTTTATGGCCATGAGATCGACCTGCATGTAAACAACCAGAAGCTTATCAAATGCATTTGTTTCACAGCGGCCGTGTGTGGAAGGGGCTGCTCTGTAAACATTTCATCAACCTGATCTCACGGGTCACTAATGGTTTTTGTTTGTCGTGTTGTAATCTAACAGAAATCCACCCAGTTTAAATAGCTTTGGTAATCTCAGTGTCAACTTTGAGACATTATTTCATCATAAAGTAGAAATCCATCTTAACCTAAGCTTTTTATTTATTTTCTTTTGAATGTGATTGACCTGTTTGTGGATTAAGCTAAAACTGGGGAAGTATATCGCACTGGGGGTGAAGTTCTCTTTATGGGAGCTCGATTGAGTCTAACAATAACCTGTAATCTTATTCAGCTACTTTTGGGATTTGTACAGTGCTGTGTTTGTGCACTTGGTGGTTTTTCCTCATGGCTTTACTTCTTTTTGTGTTGAACTTGGATCATAGGCAATTTCCATTTACCCAGGCAGGTCCACAACACTAAAGGCTAATGCATGGTTTCCTTATTTTAATCTGCACATTTGATTTGACTGAACCTTTTAGAGACCATGAAACTGGCATTTTGGATGGATTTTTGCTTTATTTTTGTAGGGGGCTTCCCCCCCCCCCCCCTTAAATTTTTTTTATTTTATGATTGTTTGCCACCATTTCACCTTACAGCATCTTGATTATATTTCTTTGTGACAGGATGAGGTTTTTATTTGAAAATCTGTTTAATTTGTAACCTCTTTGTTCTATATTCTCAGACAAAAGAGCGCAACAAACTTGAAGCACTTAAAAAGAAGCAGGAGCAAGAGGAGGAAAGGATGAGGAAAATGGAAGAGGAGAAGAAGAGGAAACAGGAGGAACTTAAAAGGTTAACCATGCACATATTTCAGAATCAAAGACACAACTTCAATTTCTCTTTTAATTAACTTTAACATAGTCTTCTAGGAAGAGGGATGAGAGGTTAAGAAGAGTCTTTGAGGCCAAAGTAAAAGAGGAGCAGAGGGAGGAAGAGAAGAAGAAAAAGATTGAGCAAAAAATGGCTCAGATTGATGAGAAAAATGATAAGGTATGCAACAGCTCTGTTGGGCCTGAATCTGTATATTCAGCTTTAAAAGAAACCAACTCACGTTTGCTCGGTCTTTGCCATTGTACACATTCATGCAGCGCATGGCGGAGGAGAAGGCCAAGAAGAAAGCGGCCCTGAAGCGTCAAGAGGAGCTGGAACAGAAGAGGAAAATGGAAGAGGAGGCCAGAAAGAAGAAAATTCAGCAGGTTATTTGCTTTTTGTGGAGTATTGGCACTACAGCTCTTGTGCAGAGGGTTAAAGGCACTATATTTTCTTATACTGCATGCATGTTTGTTTGTCTTTTAAATCAGGAGGAAGAAAAGCGACAGCAAGAGTTGCTGGCCAAGAAGAAGGCTGAGGAAGAGGCTCGTAAAGCACTCGAGCTGAAGAGAGAGCAGGAACGCGAGAGGGAAAGGGAGCTGGAGAGGGAACTGCAAGCTGCTGCTGAAAGGTCATATGATGATTTCAATACTTCTCACAGTATACAGTAGGGCTGGGCGATATGGCCTAAAATTCATATCACGATATAATTTGAAGCATGTGCGATAACGATATATATCACGATATATTCTTGTCTTCTGTATAACGTATTTTCCACACTATAAGGCACACTTAAAATCCTTTAATTTTCTCAAAAATCTAGAGTGTGCCTTATGTATGAATTCTGGTTGTGCTTACTGACCTTGAACCGATTTTGGCGTGTAGAAATCTGTTAAATGTTTTAGTACAACTTTGGTAAGCCTGCTGATGGACTGCTTGATGGATTGTCAGAGCATTACGGCTGCCGTAGTGAGGAGTAATCTGGGTCCAAAACTCCGTCCACTTCAGGTCCCAAAGTCAAACGAACACTGAGAGTTAAAAACAGTCTAAATTCTTTCATCCTTAATTAAATCATCAGCGTTGCTGCTTTATCGGGTGAAACAATTAAGTTTAACATCCATGCATCCGTGAAAACAGAATTTATTAAATTTAACGGAGTTAGAAGTTAACAGGAAGTTAGCTCGCTAGTTTATACCTAAACATTTCATACCATGTTCTGACTGAGAGATTTTTGAAACTAATTAAAACGTACAGCTCTGCTACCACTTCCAACATAAATGAAGACAGAAAACTAAACAGCAGTGGCGTTTGCAGGGTTACCGAAGTTAGACTACCTGGTATATAATGTTGTGCTACGCGATTGCTAGCGACACAGCTATGTTAGCATAACATTAGCACAGTGAAGCTGGAGGATGAACGGCAACTTTTTTTCCACTCAATAAAAGTTAACGTGAGGGATTCTGGTGGTTAGGGACACATGCAATCGCATAGCAGGATGCTATACACGGGCCAAACTTCAGTCAGGAGAACATAATTTACTGATGATAATGGTTGTAGCCGCTGTGATACTTTCTACCAAAACAGGCCCAGCTTGATGACATCATCAACATGCGCTATCGCGATAGCGCGATATAGTCAAAATCGCTATCGTTGGCCAAATCTATATCGTTTCTATCGTATATCGTTTATATCGCCCACCCCTAGTATACAGGAATACAGAGGAATAATATGTGGTCCTGATTAAACAAGAGCATATATTGGTACTGTCAGGTTTTGATTGGCTTTTCTAAGAATCCACTAACTGTAATGGTTTTTTCCTCTTAAACTGTAGTTACACTGAAAATGTAACCCCCAAAAAGAGAGAAAGGACCAGGGTCTTTTGGCTCTACAGCCAGTCTGCTCCATGTTATAAATGACCCCACTGCCAATTTAAGGCCACCTGTTACTTGGGCTTATCAGATAAAAATATATCCACAGTTGTTAACATTAACAGTCACCGTTACAAATATAACTCCAGATGTTTAGCTTAAAAGGCTATTGTTAACTTTAGTGCTAAGAGCTGTGGTGGCTCTGATAGCATCCTGTTGCACTGGAAACTTTTTTCTCTGCTAAGTAGGACTTAAACAATGTGAATTTCAAATGATTAATAGATTTCTCACTTTCCAAACATCCATAAATTTTCCTTTATTGCTCTCTGTCCCTCACAGATGGAAACGGTTAACAGCAAACTGTGATCAGTGATGTGGAGGAGTAGTGTAGTACTAGTGTATATACAAAACGCCATGCCTAACATACCTAAAGTGTGTTAATTCAGATAATTAACAAACAAAAAAGATTGTTAAAGCCTGTAAGAAAAGGATGCGAGTTCACTCCAGGTTTTGTTTTTGGATTTTGTTTTTAAAATTGATGTGATGTTTGTGTTTACAGAGAGCGAGTGGAGAAAGAAAAAGCTCTCGCTCTGCAGCGTGAAGTGGAGAGAGCAGCGAGAGAGAAAGAGATGAGGGAACTCGAGGAGAAAAGGAAGGCACTCGAGGAAAAAAGAAAACTGGTAAGAAATGGAATTGTCAAACAAAACTTGATGTTTGAGCAATATTTACTTTTTTCTGTGCATTTCTCTTATTAGGAGTGTTGAGTGTAATCCCCCGTGTTTGGGCTTGATATTTAAAAACAAAAAATAGAACTTGATTCAGATGATTAGGAAACATGGGTGTGAATACCCAAATTAAAGATGTGAGTCTGTGCTATGATGATGATTATTATTATTATTCAATAAAAGGACTAGATGTTACAATCCCTGATAATGCATATTACAAGCCTACTGTAGCTTGATTGTGTTTCAGTGAATTTAGCTTAACAAATTGATCTTTCAAGCACCATTTTAATTGGCCCAAACTATAAGGTATTGGCCCTAATGTGAACCTATGTGGTGGTGGTGTTTGTTTTTTCTCTGTGGTGTATGTACCAATATGTGGTATTGCTGGGTGCTTTCCCAGCAAAGCAATGCGATGCAGCGTCACAGTTCACTTGTCAGTGGTTTCAGTATTTCAGCTCATTTTTGTATGTGGCAGAGAAAATTACTTTAGGTATTTTCAATTTAGCAGAGCAAAGGAAATCAGATGTACTTCAATTTTTATATCTAAAGTACCGAACAGTGAAAGTGCACACACATAATCAGTGTGGCAGAAACATGCAAGTCTGTGGCTTTCTTGCGTTTGATGTCATGGTCAGTGAGGTATGTAAAGACTTGCAGCAGGTTCTCCACTGTTTGTGCTAGAGCTTCTCATTCACGGTGTTTGATGGGGATCCACTTCAGCAGATGTTAATTAGCAGGAATCTTTCAGAAAATGACTGAAAGTTTTCTTTTCTCATAAAAACTCAACACATGGTAATCTCATCAACAGCTGTTTGTGACTGTAGCTGCTCAGCTGTCTGGTTTTTCTTCCTCTTTTTCTTCTTTTTCTTCTTCCACCAGGAGGAGCAGCAAAGGCTGGCAGCAAAAGAGAAAGCTGCTAAAGAGCTGGAAGCTGCTAAAAAGCTGGAAGCTGATAAGCAGAGGGACGCTGCTGCTCAAGAGGCTGCTAAAACACAGGTACAGCAAAAACTTCAGTTCATCGAGACGGCTTAACATTGGTACTAACTGGGGAGCAAACCCAAACTACAGTAACATTTGCTGTGTTTCTATGTGTTCTGTTATTTGAGATCATATAGTCAACAAAAATATTTCACATAAACGCTTTTAAGGGGTTTTTTTTGTTTGTTTTTTTTCCCCTCTAAACCTTATTAAATTTCTTTCTCCCTCTCCCCATGCAATGCAGACTGCTGCTAACCTAAATGTGACTGTGGATATTGAGGTAATAACAATAGATATTATACTTTTTACATTAGATTATGTACATTATACCATGTCTCTTCATCTGAAGCCTTAAGCATGTGAAAATGATTACGTGTGTGTTTCCATGACAAAGGTAATAGATTAGCATTTAATTCAGTTTCTCAGTAGCAAAAATTTATGTTTCAAAGGGTCTTAATGTGTAATTTCCCAATTTTCTTGAACTGTTCAGCGCTCGGTAATGAGCACACCTGTAGGAAAAGGTGGTCTCAACGTGACTGTTGATATTGAGGTATGTGATTGTTTTTATTTATTTTTAACACACGTATATTTATTCTAAACAAAGACTAAATGATTTTTTTTCCCCCTCCTTCTCTTTCTGCAGCACTCCTCACCACAGTCATATGCCATCACGCCAAAGGGTGGAGATAAACCTTTGATTTTGTCCAAAGATCCAGAAGACTATGGGATGGACCAAAACAGTGATGACTCTACTGATGACGAGTCTGCACCAAGGAAGCCTATTCCATCCTGGGCAGAAGGTATTTAATGATCTCTTAACTCTTCAGTATACCTTAATCCAGCTCAGTTATAATTGATTGTCTCAAATTGTTACGGTGGATTCATACTAAGCTCAGTCAAGTTTCACCTTGTGTTACTCGTCTGAATTCAGTCGTGTTGGAAACCTGCCCTTATTCATCCCTAACGACCAGCGGTACAAGGAGGAGCTGGAAACAAGTTACAGGAACGCATTTTCAAAATTCACCATGGAGTCCTACTACTGCTACTACACAGCTCCAGTCAAAGAAATATTGTAACCTCCATGAACTCTCCTCTATGTGGGTCACCAAGCCTGAATTTGTTTGCCTCAGGGAGACGGAGAGAAATTTTTTATTTATTTTATTTTTTTTCCACCGTGTCTGGCGTTTGGAGTTTTCCTTCTTTTCCCCCCTAAGTTTAGGCTGAAACGCTGAGCCTAAATTTAGGGAATTGCTGGTGAAATGAAATGAAATGGCCCAGCACCATGACAGTTTTTTAAGACCCTGCTTTGAAAATCTGAGACAAGTTGAGGTGCCCGAGATTCACAGAATTTAGAAAGGCACTATTTTGTGATGTATATTGTTATTGGGATATGAGATTTTGGCCGTACATGTGTGAACATTTACAGTGGTTAAGATTGTATAGTTTGGCCACCAGAGGGCACTCTGTAACTTCCAAGTTTTCCTGTGTTCTGCACCCAGAACAGCCAGCTGGTCCAAGCATTTCATTCCCAGTTGGACAGAGCACAAACGAATAAATACTAACCACAAAAACAAAACATATTTGTTGAGCAAACACTTGGCACCAGTGGAGAGGAAGAAGTCTCTTCAATAGGGAGAGGCAGAAATCTGTTGGACAACTGATTACTTGATCACAAATATAATTTCATTTCCTGACTGAACTTGAAATGTAATGGCTTCCTTGATATTAGCGCACTTTAACTTGGGATGAAGAATCCTAGGTATGACACTACAGGAAACTTGAACCATGATAAGAGATATCACAGTTCTGGTCTCTACGTCACAATTTTACACCCCTACCAAACTGAGCTAAACCCACATGTGTGTTTGTGGATATTGCATGCTATTTAAAGCCCCTAAACAGACCTGTTTGTGTTCTCTCTCTCTCTCTCTCTCTTCCAGGTCCCAATCTGCAGCAGATAATAATGAAGCAATACTTCAACCCTCCTGATTTGGACTCTTTCTTTGGACCAATCGAGCCACCACGACTGGAAAACATCTTTTACAAGAGCAAGCCAAGATATTTTAAACGTACCAGCTCTGCGGTGTGGCACTCTCCTCCAGCTGGAAATTAACATCTGTACACTCATACAGATGTTAAACTGCTGTAGAAAGTTAAAATTCTGAAAATCTGTTTTAAATAAAGTCATGTTTTATATTTCTGAATGTTCTTTTTAAATGTATGTTTGTTTCACATCTTTGTCTCAGTAGGTTTTCATATCTGTGGTTTCTGTTTAGCTTTTAGAGATGTAATTGTTTTGTTTTGGCTTGTAAATTAAAAGCATGTCAACTGAATAACAACGGTGATGGTTGATTTTTGCTGGACAGTAAAGCAGAATCTCTTCATTTATAATATTTATGGTTTTCTTCACTCTGGTATGTCAAACCTGCTCTATTAAAGGTATGTGCTTTAAAAGGATTTTGTCACTCAACAGCTCACAGTCATGACTTTTAGTTCAAAATGCAGCACTGTGTTGAAAGCTGGTAGTAAAGCTTAAAGCTCAGGGAAATCCTCTGCTAAGAAGTCTGCTGTGGGCAAAAGTTCCAGAACAGCTACTGAATGGTTTTGGCACCACAGCTGGGGTAAATTTTAAATTTGCTGTGTTTATTTCACTAAAGTAAGGGTTGGCTTGACTTAAGTTACAATGATCTAGATCACACATGCAGCCTCTCAGTTATAGACTTTGTAATTGGTTTAAAATCTGGGTTTTTAGTTTGAGGCTACAACTGAGAAGTCCTCTGTTTTTATTATTATAAAGTTCAGATGCTCTTAATTCGGGTATACTGATCCCTAAAACGGGTGTCAAACATGAGGTCTGGAGCCCAGTATTGGACCCACTGGACAGCTTTGGTAAATGTATAGGAAGGCATACATTTTGGACTTTTTATGTCTTTATAGCTACTGATAAAGAACAGTAGCTATAAGCTTGAATGCTTTTAAATGTTTATTTCTTAGAATTTAAGCCTAAAGAGTCATGCTGACAGGTTTCATTTATTTACTACAGCAGCAGTTTTCTTTATCACGTAGAAAAAAACACGTCCTGTTGCAATTGCATTTCTTTTTCTTATGTTAACATAACAAGAATGAACTGTAAATAAACGTTTTTATCCTGAGAGAGCGGGGAGATTCTGTAAAATTAGACTGACATCTCTACTGTCAGACAGCATAATAAAAGAAATCGAAATTAAAAGGCGGCATTAAATATGTACCAGTTTCCATTGTAGTGTGTTTTACCTTTGGTCTACGGAATACGCAATGCATGCAAGACAAGACAGGTGCCAAGACCTACAAGATTTACTTGTTTTTATGTATTTGTTTTTGTTATGAATATTTTCATAGTTTGAATCTTCAGTGTTTATTTTTTGGGGAATGTGTCAGTCTTTAATTTAAACATAAAAAAACAATGCACAATGATTAAACATTATTTCAGACTAATGCAGCCGCTGGCACACTGGTTTGTGTGCTGTCCACATAGCCACAAAAGCTTTTCATTTTAACGTGTCCATTCCGCACCTTTAACGGCTAACGTCAACAGCGTTGCAGTCACGTAAGTGCGTTTGTGCGTCGGCAAAACGGCGAGTTAAGTCCTTAGTTGGAAATTTAACTTCGCAAGCAAGCACAACTATCAGCGATAAGTTTAGAGAAACGTGTGAAATCGTCGTAGAAGGTTGGTTTATATAACCGTTTCCTCCGCAGCTGGGTTTAAATGTTCAACCTGTCGTGTTTTTGTGAGATGAGCTGACTGAGATTTGGTTGCTAGCAGCGATTAGCTGCGCTGAATATATTTGGCAACGCAACTGTTGTTCATTTAGCGTGGGCTTCGATGCCTGCAAGGTGCACGAAGCTTAAATTTTGATATAATTTAGCCACCAAGTTGGCCTTATTCATGCCACTGCCATAACCTAACGTTTCTCATAGCTGTTAAGCCAGCCTCCGCTTGGGTCACGCAAGCAACCAGCGTTGTTTTTCATGTATTTATACTAAGCATTACGGTAGTGTAAGAAATAACTTAACGATAAAAGCGCTTCTGGGGAATTGAAATATATATATATATATACTCCCTTCAAACTTAGTGACTTGCGTGTAACGAGATCGATTAAGAGTTTTAATATTTCAATTCAACACCAGACTGTTATTGTACGGGAGACACCGAGAGGCAGCTTTTATGTTAAAAGCAGCACTTACCGTAATGCTTAGTATACAGAGGTACACCACGGCCAACAAGAACAACAAATAAAACAACGCGGGTGGTAGCCCGTTATTTGGCAGTAGCTGCAGGCTTGAACGCTGTGGTTTCCTTGCGTGAGCAGGTAAACAATGTTTGTGTCTCGTCTTATCACAAGTTCAGTATCACGAAACACGGATTCTGTATTAACTAGGTGCAAATTTAAGACAGAAGTTGTCTGCTACTTTACTATTAACTTTGACCAACAGCTGCTCTAAATATGGAGTTTGCCTTTTTTAGTCCCAAGGTCATTTGTCTGGATTAATGTGAATACAGATGACGTTGTAGTGTCCACTCGATTATTTATATGTAGAGACATTTTTCAGATGTTTTAAATGTAGATGTGTTTAGTTTGATGCAGGCAAACAAACATGTGAAGTGTAAATTCTCAGTGTCTCAGTATTGGTGGCTAGATACTGTTTTAAAATGCAACATACTGCAATTAACTGCCTGAATAATCTGCTTCTACAGTTATGTGCAGCCTTACATTTGATCAGCATTTAGTTATTGTTATCTTTCCAGAAATGACTTCTCAGATCCGTCAAAACTTCCACCATGACTGCGAGGCTGCCATTAATAGACAGATAAACCTGGAGCTGTATGCCTCTTATGTTTATCTCTCTATGGTAAGAAATGTTTCTGAGTCAGTCGTGTCATGTATCACAGCCCTGTATTAGGCAATAAAAAAAGTCTTTTAATCTTTTTGTTTGTTTATTTTTGTTTACTCTCCTGACTTTTAGGCATACTATTTTGAAAGGGATGATAAATGCTTGCCAAATTTTGCAAAGTTTTTTCACAATCAGTCCAAAGAAGAGGTTGTGCATGCAGAGAAGCTGATGACCTTCCAGAACAAGCGGGGAGGCAAAATTTTTCTGCAAGACATCAGGGTATGTAAGGATATTTTCACTAATGAGTTAAAAAAAAAGAAGAAGCCAAATTCATGTCTTTTTATATTTAAAAAACAAAACAGTCTTTTTATTCATCAAGGCTTGACAATGTTTTTTAATTATAAAAATGGATGGACTGCAGTGTATTCAGGTTGCTTTAATATGAATAATTTTACATGGATCTGATCGGTGCTGAATCTTCTTGAAATATTAATGTGTTAGAAACCTGATAGAGATGAGTGGGGGAGTGGTGTGGAGGCCTTGGAGTGTGCCCTGCAGCTGGAGAAAAATGTAAACCAATCCCTGCTGGACCTGCAGAAAATGGCAACTGACCACAACGACCCTCATGTAAGAAGCAGGCGTGGAGGATGTACAGTCTCTGCTGTTCGGATATGACTATCTAGTAAGATGCAGCATATTGTCTTTTTCCGTCCCCCACAGATGTGCGACTTCATAGAAACACATTTTCTGGACGAGCAGGTAAAATCCATCAAACAACTCGCCGACTGGACCTCAAACCTACACCGGATGGGAGCCCCTCAGAGCGGCATGGCTGAGTACCTCTTTGACAAACACACCATGGCTGAAGAGGGCAGTTAAATTGAGGCACTGGTGATCACGGGTGATTCTGCTGCATGCCTGCCAAATACAGTACATACTGCATATGTTATAAAAGAATGCTGCTTTATTTGTGTTCATTAGCTGTTAGCAGAGGCTGTTGCGCACACTGGAGTTGTGTAATCCTCACCTCACACTACGTGCAGTGTGTAAAAATAAAGATTAAGCAGACCTTTAAATCATGCTAGTTATGCATTCAGGTTTCCTTACATGTCAGGTTTAGGAAGATTGGACCGTGACACTGATATGTTTTAGACTGTAATAATTTAAATTACATGCATTGAAAAATTGTTAATCAACCTTTTTTGTTTGAGAATTTAAAAAGCAAAGAGAAATTCTGGTTTGTTATCGGTTATACCAGTGGTGTTTAAAATTTTGTTACTGTAAAGTAAGGTAAAGGCACTTTGGACAGAGTTGGACCTACCATGTGTGTCATCACTACATTACCTCTTATTTAGCACTTAAGTCCAACCATCTTGGTGCATTTGTTGGCTTTTATTTTTGTTGGCTGGTATTATTTGCATTAAGGTTTTTCTGGCCTATTCAGTTATTTTATTCTTTTTCTTTTTTTCCCAGAATATTTCTCTTAGTTTAACCACCATGCACACATAAAAGCCAAGAACCATGTTTATAGACCACTCCAATATATTCTTGTTACAATATGTAACAATACTAAAACACTGGTTAATTTAATTATATTTATTATTTTATAGCTTGTGTGTGTGTGTGTGTGTGTGTGTGTGTGTGTGTCTGTTGTTTTCCATTTGTCTTTATTTTAAGAGAAACCTTTGGTTACTAGCACAACTCTAGTTCTCCTAAAACTGAGCTCTGTATCTCACTGTGAGACGCCTTCTGCTTTGTCCAATCAATGAAACTCCACTGCCACTACGTCTGACTTAAACAGACCAGTCACCTCAAGAGCATGATGTAGGGCAGTGCGATGAGATAGCTCACAAGGCTGAAATTGCAGCTAAATGCACTTTAATGGTGGAAAAAGCTGTTTGCCCATCTATCAAATCCTGAAGGAAGCATACTTGAAACAGAACACTGATAGGGAATTGTATTCTTAGCTATGAACTATCTCTCAAATATACACCATTTTTTAACATGCCAGGTCCAGAGAGCTAACCGCTCTGGATGCAGATGAAGAATCTGTGGCGCAGACAAGCTAGCTCTACCATCCATAATTATGAATAACTTTGTACATTTTTGTCCTTTTTTTTAATGTCCCATAAAATCTTTCAGCTTGTTTTATTTTTGACAGTTAAATAAACATTAAGATGCATAAGCAGTGAGACCTGTGAAAATGTTTTCTCATTGTATTTTATTTGGACTGATTGCTTCCTTCTGCAGATGTAAAGTCAAATTGTAGATTCAGTATGCTTGTAAAATAAAACAATAAAGTTGTAATGTACAAATAAATTTAAGTTTTTCATTTTATTTGGAAAAAAGCTTTAATAGTGTCAAAAGAAGAATAATATATAATATTTATTAATAAAGACACTGATGCAAAGACTACCACAGATGAAGAATATACACATTTTGGCTGCCACTGATGAAACTGGAAAGTATTTTTCCATAACGCACTGAGGGTCAAATCTCATAAGGTCCTTTTTTTAAAAAAAAAAATATTACAAGTAGGTTAATTCTTCTGTGAGAGTTCATTGGAAAGTAAATAATTTTTAGTGGCTCCAGCTGATACAGTCCAGTGCCTGTTTTTGTGAGATGTGCTGTGAGTCACGCCTTCTTTTCTTAGTCTTGCTCCCTCCCTCCTGCTGCCTTGTTCACCCCACCATCCACCAGAACACCCAGCAGGTCTCCTTCGGCGAGTGAGATTCCTGAATCGTTGGGCGAGTTTTGCTGATTGGTTTCTTGCTGCGATGGCGCTGAAGTGGAAACTGTGTTCATGTTATTGCTCAACCCACCGTTGGTGCCCCCGTTGCTTGCCCTCATGTTGCCGCTGAAGTTCCCATGGTTACTAAAATTACCGTGACCTGTGCCGTTGCAAAGACTTCCCGTCGTGCCTGCGCTGTTGGTGCTTGTTGCATTAATGCTGCTAGAGCTGCTGTTGGGATTACCGGGATTTGCTGCCGTTGTGCGAGAGGGCGGAGTGAACGAGAACACCCTTTCTCCTCCGCCTCCCGCAGCCCGGGCACTTGCTGGTCCAGGCTGAATGTCAGCAGATGGTAGGGTGTCCAGGGTGAGGCGAGGAGGGGGAGGGCGGCGAGATAGCAGGCCGTGTCCCAGTCTGAGTTTAGATATCGGGCAGAGTTCAGGTGGAGGGTCGGGGAAGGAGAAGGTAGGTGCACTCTGCATGTCCCTATCCTCACTCAGCCAGGGGAAAGCAGAAGATGGCGGAGGGGGGATGTGGTTAGGGGTGTCGGGAGGCAGCATCTGGGAGCCCACAGTTGGAGGGGCTAGAGAACTGCAGCTGTGATCCAAGTCATTTTGGGCTCTCCTAGCAGGTCGAGGACGTGGCACCGCAGGAGGAATGCAGTGAATTGGGGTTTGTGGGCAGCTATAGAAACCTGGTCTTTCGTACAAGGGTGTGGTGGAAAAGGCGTAGTCAGGATCTCCCTCCTGGCAGGCTTGACCTTGAGTCAAAGGTGCCTCTGTGTGCAAGTAAAGGGGAAAGCGGCTTAGTGGAGCTCCAGGGCGGCGGCGGAGAAGTGACACCCGGGAGGAGCGAGGGAAGTTTGGGGAGTGGACACCGAGAAGACGACCAAGCCCTCCAAGCAGAGGAGTGGAGTAGTTGGCTTCCTCATTTTCTTTGATCTGCTCCAGATTGGACTGGAACTCCATCTCCTCCTTAGGAACACTGAAGACCAAACAGAAGGTTTGCCATATGTTCAGCAGGTTTATTAAGAAGAAAGAAAAAGAAAGAAAGAAAAAAAAAATCAGTAAACCTGATATCCAGCGCTGAGCCCATGAAGGAGGGTTTGCGGTGTTCAGCGCTGGCAGTAGTGTAGGGTGGCTGAGGTTCAGACTCATTCCAGTACATATCCCTCTCAACCAGAGGCAGGCTATCGTACATCTCATCCACAGATAACAATGAGACCTGGGACACAGTGAATACCACATTGACTCAAACAATACACTCGCTGTCTAGGATCAGTTAGCAAATAGTTTGGTTTAGATTCACACCTGCAAATTGCGGTCCACAAGCCAGTTGGTTTCAAAGTCGTCATCATCTTCACCGAATGGATTTATGAGTTGTTCAGCCACCTGAGACCAAAACAAACACACTACCTCAATGAAACTCAGTGGACAAATTAACAAGTCAAAGTCAGCAATCAGCATAATCCAGAGTTCTAAAAGGCTGCTGTTTTATGTTAGTAATGCTCCTTTTTAGTTCTTGTTTATATTTATTTTTTCAACACAAGTGGTTATTTCATTTCTTGACCAGCTGTTTTTGTCAAAGTTGGGGATGTTTAATCTGTTCAATTAAAGAAAAATGTTTTCCAAGTCTTGTTCTGCACATCTTTAGTGCTCTATGGGATGAACTGTCCAGTAGTGAATTCCTTTCTTTTTGTGGCTGCAGGCCTCAACTTTAAGAACCACAGACACGATCAATCAGTGGTCCCTCACCTTCAGCCATCCAACATAGAAGAAAAACTGCAGCAGGGTAAAAATAGGGAGGTAGAAGTCCATTTCATGACCAGGGTATCCCTGAGTTGGATCCAAGAACTGACGACCGATCAGACACGCTAGGAAGAAGCTGTAGACTGCAACTGTTGCCACCTAATTTAAAAAAAAATAGTCAGAGCATTAACTGATTATATGCCTTTAATTAGGATTGTTTTACACCATCCTAGAGAAACAGTTTATCTTGAGTTATGGCTTTTATTGCCGATCAAATGCATCTGGATTAGGGAGGGTTAAGGATTTAAGGTATATGATGATTATTGCAAGAAAACCATTATATTTTTAGTACCTAATATTACTGCTATCGGCTACTTTTTGGTTTCAGTGCTGAATGCAATATAAACAAAAACCTGAGTATAGACAAGAGGCAGGCTGATCCAGTCATAGCCGTACAGCTTCATACACTTCGCCCGTAAGCTATTCAACTCCTAAACAGAAAACAGTAAAAGTCATGCAAAACCAGAAAATATTTGCAGGCTGTGAGGCTTTGGTTTGCACACGGGCACCTACAGTGAGGAGAGCAGTGAGCGCCACGTCGTTGTTGATGCGACCCTCAGTCCGTGCTCTCAGAGCCAGGCTGACAAACCACATGCAGGGCACCCAGAACTTATTATGAGGGGAGGGCAAATCCTCCAAGTGCCTCAGCTCTTCTGATGTCATCAAACCTGAGATGGAAAAACACAGCTTGTAGATGAAAGCAGCCAAAAGGTGCTTGTTCCTGCATGCATAGTCCTGGTGAGCAGCCAGAGCTTGCCTCATAATCTTCTCATCAGTTCAGCCACATGAGAAGAAGACACTGGGTCTGAATGCTGTGCAGCTTCTGCACAGCAGCTTCTGCACAGCATGCTATGTTTTAAAGAGGCAAGACTAATAACAGCAAACGACGTACCTGCCTGCACCAAATGCTCCATGGTTGGAAACCTCTTGTAGACTGCTGTGCTGACAGAGCGGTAGATGAGCACACCAGAGAGGTTGGCGTACCTCATAAGTGTCCTGCGGGTCAGCCGGGAGGTTTCGTCAGCTCCTCGAACGTGACCTCCGACTAATGCTGCCAAACGGTCTGGCCAGGGTACATTCTCAAACTGTCCCCACCAACGGGACACGACCAAAGTCACATAGAAACCTGTTAAGATAAATGAAGTGAAACTTTCAGTGATGCCCTCCTGACTTAAAAGGGTTAGGGTTAGTGAGCCACAACTCACCCAACACAAATGACACAGGGATGAGCTCTGCGTAGCGGTCGCAGTATATCGACAACTTTTCAAACAGCCTCTTCTGATCATCGTTTAACACAAACCTGGTGAGGGAAATATCAAAAGCACTGACGTGAGCTCTGTTAAAACAGCAAAGTGACTCTTTTACTTGATAAAAGTCAGAAGGGTTGTTACTTTCGTTAATACCTGCCTTGTGAAACACATCTCGCAGAACACTTAAAGCTATTTTAAGAGCTGTAAAAGGGGTCACAGATGCCATTATGTAGCAGGGTGCTACTCGTAAACAGACACGCAGCCGTCTATTCATAAGTAAGAATGAACTTTTGAGATGTTTGTGAATTTTCATTTTTGTAGATAACACTGAATGGCACAATAAAAAGGAGAGGAAAGCACGTACAGTGATGAATACATTTATCACACCATCTGTGATAAAAACAAGAAAACACACACAAAAAAACATGTCAAAAACTTCTTTAAAACTAAAAACTGTGTTTACTGGGGCAATATATAATTCATGGTTTTATATGCAAATTTGAGCTGGCACACTGGAGCTGTCTGAGAAGTCAAGCATAACATCCGACCACTAAATCTAAACTCTTTGTTCAGGAATGTAAGTTAATAATAATAATAATAATAATGTGCTTTACAATATTTTTCTTTCTGCTTAACAACAACAATCATATTTTAGCAATACAAATATCACTTTGATTAACCCTTTATTGACCAGCCCTTCAAATTTACCTGTAAAATGGGCCCGCCGGTGGGCCCATGGTCAATAAAGGGTTAAAGAGCCATAAACCATTACAGAAATTGACTTTAGTTATTACCAATACTGTTAAATATAGAGCATAAGTGGCATAAACCTTACATTGGAGTGGTAGTCTAAATAATTTATGAGTGCTAGTTTTTTTTAAGCTTTAAAGTAAAATTACATTTAAAGTTAATTATGTTCCTAATACAACTGAGGCCTAAAAGATGACTCATAAATCCCAGTTTTGGGACCAAAACTCTTAAAAACAGAAAAGTGTCATCATAAGAGCAAAACTCGTCCCGCTGTAATGTGAGTTTCCTACCTGTAAACAACACTGAAGAAGTAGTAGAGCAGAGTGAAGATGGTAAGCTCCCTGTAGAGCAGTTTGTAGATGCTGCCCTTCCATCGCAGGAGAAGGTGAAAAAAGGTCCCCAAACCTGCATCAGCAACTCGGCGGGAGTACGTCACTGTCATCGCTGCTGCTGCTTGTTGGCCAACGTGCTGGCTGACGGTGGCCTGACATGAAGGAAACCAGCGTGGTGTTGTCCTCCGTGCTTCGTCTGAGCTCAGGTTCGGCGATCAGCCCCTTAAGACCAGTGTGGTGACAGATCTGAAAGGACAGAGTTAAACCAAGCAGCTCAGATGGGTTGATTTGTAGTCCTCATTTAATTTGATTGGAAAAAGACACCTTGAAATGTGATGCGATTCGGATTTCAAGGTTGTGAGAGAGGTGATATGCGCAGACTTACTTAACGAAAACGAAAATGGCCATCATGCTCTCTGCGGTTCAAGATGTGCGGTGGCAGCGTCCAGGGAGAATGTTGGAGAAAGCAAAGCAGGAAAGAAAAAGCGAGCGAGGGCCTCCTACACCTCCGGTCACTTGATGTGTTAATCTGTTTCTCCAACAAAGCTGCATTGTGAGGCCAGCTCCTGTTAATCTGAGCAAATCTGAGGGCAGCAGAGAACCCACACTGCCACAAATAGGCTGGTTACAAGTATAAATGCTGAGTGTGTGGGTTTAGGTTGGAAATATGACTCTGTGAACCAAATCTCAGCCCACTTCGACTTTTTGTAATTTAACACTTTTCATACATCTTCTTACATTAGGTACACACCTCTGAGCTAGTGTTCTAGTGTTTCAATGTCAGTTCACCTTTGCTGTTTTTTTCCCATTTGTAGCAGGACTTCATCATGGCAAACTCCTGGTCAGGTGAGAACGTGTGTGACCCCCCTCTGCTGGAAAAAATGCATACAGCTGAATCGCTACTGGTCAGAGTGTGTTAGTGATTAACCCTTCCTGTATAACCAGGAGGACCAACAGCAGGGTGAAGTGCAGGGCGTTTGGTTTCTGCTGCTTTTGGCAGATTTTCTTCTGCACTGGCAACGTCTGTGAATCA